>NC_137040.1:14372996-14745496 GCF_032717465.1 Coenobita brevimanus | reverse complement strand
TTCCCGCCATTGTGTACGAGCGTGCTAGCTCCAGTGCCATAGAGAAGCTTAACCTGGATGAAGATTTCGATGGATTTGTTCAAGAGAACCTAGCACAAAGGGAAATTCAGCACAGAGTGGAAGTGTTGCATCAAGTTGCATCTGAGGAGGCAGAGAGAGAGAGAGTGGTAGCGAGGCAGCAAGAGGTGGCGCCAATACGTCTGGCGTGGCTAAATAAGCCCGCCACGCGCCTTGGATACTTACCCCCAACATCCATTAAACACCTCAACCTGGTCTCTGTGGTATGTTTCTCCTCATATAATGTGTACTGTACAGTTTTTATTGTTTGTATCTCACAATGCAATGTACAATAGTGATTTGATGTACTGTATTGCAAGTGAAAATGAAAATCTGATGTTACTTTAGGATAACCGGGAACCAATTAGCCTTTTTGCCATAAAGACAATGCCCCAACTTTCGCTAATTCCACTTTCGCGGATTATTTTTGGACCCAATTAGGCGCGAAAATTGGTGCCCCACTGTATATAAATATATATATATATATATATATATATATATATGCCACGTTGAGTACACCGCTTCCCATCTGATTAGCGAAGTTAACCAACGTTGGGTCTGGTTAGTACTTGGATGGGTGACCGCCTGGGAACACCAGATGCTGTTGGCATCCCTACGTGTCAAGTGGGGTTGGTGGAGGATTAGTGCCCCTCCCTGTAAAACAATTAACTCTAAGCCCTTGGCCACCCCATTTGGGATACATGGCGTCTGGCAATGGATGGATGGATATATATATATATATTACAGTATTTTTTATGCTAGGAAGAAGGAACCAAAGGCTGAGCCTGCAATAACAGTTCCTTCCATGAAAAAAACAAAAACAATACAAAAGAGAGCCAAATTAATAATACGTTCATTTCGAGATGCCTGGACACACTGTGCTTGAAAAACTGGAGATCATAAGAAGTAGGAAATACAGACAGAGGGAGACAGTTCTAGAGTTGACCTGTTGCATAAATGAAGGGCTGGGAGTAATGGTTAACTCTTGCATTAGAGAGTTGGACAGAAAAGGGATGAGAGTTTATTGCTAGATGGGTGCTACGCACTCATCATACAGGTGGAGGGATGCAAGCAGACAGTTCAGAGAAGCAGTGACCATTGAAGTAGCAACAGAAAAGAGATAAAGAGGTAACAGTGCAGCAAAGTGACAGAGGCTGAAGGGAGCCAGTAAGGGCAGGAAGGTTGATGAGACAAAAAGCCTTTGACTTCATCCTATTGAGAAGAGCTGCAAGTGGGAGCCTCCCACACATGAGAGTTGTACTCTAAACAGGGGCGAATAAAACCCGTGTATAAAGTCAACAACTGTAGGGGTAAAGAAGGCATGGAGTCGGCTTAGCACACCTAATCTCTTGGAAGCAGATTTTACAAGAGATGTAATATGATCTTTCCAAGATAAGCCCCGAGTGAATGAAACCCCAAGCATTGTTCAAGGATGATGCAGGATTGACCTGGACATTATTAAACATTAGTGGGTACTCCTGTGGAAGATTTTGATGGGTTGATAGGTGTAAAAATTGAGTCTTTGATGCATTAAAAACAACAAGATTATTTTTGCCTCAGTCATAGATATGAGCCAAGTCAGACATTAGGTGTGCCATAGCCTCATCCTTTGTTAGTTGAAGTAACTGCTGAGATGGGTGTTGCAGAAAATGAATGGAAAGGTGAAGGGTGGAATCATCAGCGTACAAGTGGATAGGATTAGATGTACAGCTTAGATCATTGATGATTAAAAGAAAGAGAGTTGGTGATAGGATAAAGCCCTGAGGAACACCAATGTTGATAGATCTAGAAGAACAACGGCCGTCTACAACAGTTGCTATAGAACGACCAGAAAGGAAGCTATGGATGAAGGCACATATAGAAGGATAGAAACCGTAAGAGGGAAGTTTGGAAATTAACCCCTTCGTACACGATGACACGTGTGTCGTCATTAGGGTCTGACTGCAACAGTACACACTGACGCTTCTGGCATCACTGAAGCATAAAAACTTTCGTCGGAGGAAAAGTTTTCGGCCAATCAGCGTCATTTTTGGAGGCGTTATAGCTTCTGTGCTCCTCGTCAAAAGTAATGAGTTGGCAACAATGGGTCCTGATACCAGCAAGAGAGCGGACAGGTTATTCAGTACCAAATGAGCTGTGAGTGGGGAAGGTACTGCGCAGTTCTGTCCCTTTAAATTTCCACTCTTACTCCTGTCCCGGCCTTGAAACATATTTCACTATACCAGTAGTGCTTGTGTATAAAGTTTGTTTGGGCACTGTTGATTAGATTTGGTGTTTGCAATAGGAAATTTGGCGTTTGTGAAGCATTCCTGGTCGTTATCAGCCATTGGCCCAATGAAGATTGTGCTACAGTTGCTAATCTACTACACTGCCTCTACCTTGCACCAAATATGAGTATTCAGCTATAAAAAACAGTGACAGTGAATCATGGGAATATAGTGTGCATATCTAGTGTACAAAGAATTGGTGAAACATGTGCAGTGGCTTAGAGGAAGGCAGGAAACTGCCCTACAGTCACAACATGGCATGGGTACACCAAAAGTTTTTTGCATTTTTCTCGAAAACTATGAGGTCTAGGATCGCCGTTGTGGGCTCAAGTGAAATTCTGCATAGGATAATAAAATAAAAACATAACAATGGTGAGAAAAGTTTTTCGCTAGAGCTCCCCGAAAATGAAAAAAACTCCTGTCTGTCGGAAATGGGTTTTACTTTTTCACTTATTACTCGAACGCCATACCTCGTATCACACTGGGGACCTCCAGCATTCGAAAGCTAATAAAATACTCTTTCCAATGATGGTATAACGGGTAGAGATTGATACGTAAACATTCGACTTATGATGTTGGGAACTGAGATGTATGCTCCTGAATGTTTATTTACACGGACCTAATGTATGTATTGTCTGTTTTTTTTGTGTGTTATTTTTTTGTTTATCGTGTAGAACAAACATCAATGAATAGGAATATGTGGGTTTTATGGCAAAATAAATATGTTTGGGTGGTGAAAATAAGCCAAGAATACACATTTTTGGCACGCATGGTGGGTGGGGGGGAGGGGAGGAAAGCTGGCGGGTCGTGTCCCAGAAAACTTATAAACTTATCCACACGTGAAAGGGTTAAAGATTTACGCCAGACTCAATCAAAAGCCTTTGAGATGTCAAGTGCAATAGCAAAGCCTTCGCCAAAATTCCAAAAGAAGGATGACCAGGAGTCTGGAAGGTAGAGGAGAAGATCGCCAGCGGAGCATCCCTGACGGAACCCATACTGATGATCAGAAAGAAGGTTGTGATAGGAAAGATGCATTAAAATTTTTCTGTTAAGAACAGACTCAAAAACTTTTGAGAAACAGGATGTTAAAGCAATTGGATGATAGTTAGAGAGTTGAGAATGGTCACTCTTCTCTGGGACTGGCTGAATGAGAGCGAACTTCCTGCAAGAGGGAAAGGTACAAGTTGAAAGAAAATGGCAAAAGAGTTTACCTAGGCAGGGTGTAAGTACAGAAGAACAGTTCTTGAGGACAACAGGAGGGACTCCATCAGGCCCATATGCCTTGTCAGTATTGAGGCCAGTGATGGCAGAAAGTACATCAGCTGAAGAAATTTTAATGTCAACCATGAGGAAGTCAAAAGGGGGAAGTGAAAGAGGAACAGCACTGGAATCGTCTGAGGTGAAACTGATGGAGAAAGTCTGAGCAAAGAGATCTGCTGTATCAGTAGAAGAAATAGCTACAGAACCATCAAAATAGAAAAGAGGAGGGCAGGATGATGAGGCAAATTGTTAGAAAGGTTTTTGGCAAGATGCCAGAAGAAGCGGGAAGCACTTGAGTTGGAGAGTTAAGAGCATTTAGTACGGATGAAATTATTTTTAGCAGACTTAGCACGATTCCAGGCAGAAACATAAAAAATTTGTGATTCAGGGGTGGGTTAGCTCCTGTACCTTTTATAGGCCCTCTCCTTGTTGCGGACAGCATTAGAACAAGCGTGATCAAACCAAGGCTTTCTTGCATTAGTCAAAGGATATGAGAAAGGAATGTATGATTCCATGCCCGAGAGCATAACCTCCATAATGCGCAAGGCACTCAGATGGCTCCTGGCCATGGAAGCAATAATCATTCCAGGGAAAATCGAAGTACTGCCTGAGGGCCTCCCAATCCACAGCTCCAAAGTGCCACAGATGATGTTTCTTTGGAGCGTCCACAGGCCGTACCAGAGTGATACGACAGGGTAAGGTAATAAGGTTATGATCAGAGGAGCCCAACAGAGAGAAAAGATTAACAGTGTAAGGAAGAGGTCAAGTATGTTCGAGCTCTCTCCAAGGCGGTCAGGGATACGGGTAGGGTGCTGTACAAGCAGCTCTAGGTCATTCATTAAGGATAGAAATGGTGTAGGCTTGTTCACCAGGTGGATCAGTGAAAGGAGAGGAGAGCCGAAGGTGGTGGTGAATATTGAAATCTCCTAGAATGGAGATTTCAGAGAAAGGAGAGATGGATAGCATGTGTTCCATCATAGAAGTAAGATAGTTGAAGAATTTTTGATAGTCAATAGAATCAGGAGATAAATAAACAGTGCAGATATATTTAGTCAGAGAATGACTGGAGAACCGAAGCCAGAGAGCAGAGAATTCTGGAGAATCAAGTTCAGGAACACATGAGCTAGATAGGTCATTGCGTACATATACATAACAGCCACCTTTGTCTTTGAAATGAGTATAGAGAAAGTAGGAGGATACAGAAAAGGGTTTGCTATCAGTTGCCTCAGACAGCTGAGTTTCCATTAAGAAGTGATGGTGAGATTTCTAGGAGAGGTGGTGTTCAACTGAGAGAAAGTTAAAGGAAAGGCTGCAAATGTTGCAGAAATGAAAAAGAAGTGAGTCAAACTGGTTCCAGGCATACTGAGTCATCACCGGGAAAGGGGTGGATGGCGGGGGTATTTATGGTCCCCCCTCCCCTGGGGACTCCAAGGCATGGTTGTGGCACGTCATTTTTCTTTAATTTTGAAAAGGTAGTGTAGGGTGTACTGTGCAAGTAGATTGATGTTGACAGTTAGAGAAACTTGTATTGGAGAGCATGCTGGCCTACTCTCTGTGTAACTGAAATGCTGAAAAAGTTCAGCAATGGGGGATGGTCAGGAACTAGTCCTGAGGGCTGATGAAGCAGGAGCTCCAGCTCTCCCTCTCATCAGCTTTCCATCCACCTTGGGAGTACTGCCCTGCTTGACTGGTATTACAGTCTATATATATATATATATATATATACACACACTATTTACTAAGATATCTTACTGACTGCGACAGGCAAAGTGGTGGAGAGTGGCAGAGGGGAGGAAGTCATGTGTCACCACCATACTGACACGTATACACCTGCAAAACACCCACGACTTTTCACATTAATATTACTTTATATATATGTATATATATTATGTAAAGTATATATATATATATATA
This sequence comes from Coenobita brevimanus, assembly GCF_032717465.1. Lineage (NCBI taxonomy): Eukaryota > Metazoa > Arthropoda > Malacostraca > Decapoda > Coenobitidae > Coenobita > Coenobita brevimanus. Next base: position 14,739,998 of record NC_137040.1, on the reverse strand, counting down.
TATATATATATATATATATATATATATGGTCTTTGAGAGAGGTGAAGTCAGTGAATATACAGCAAGGTTGGATGGTGAGGAATTGGAAAATGTGAGCACGTTTAAGTACTTGGGTAGTGTGATGAATAAGGATAGAGGTTTGGAGGGTGAAGTGCTTGAAAGGGTACAGCAGGGAAGAAAGGTTCCTGGTTCCTTGAAAGCAGTGATAAGAAACAGGGAAGTGAGCATGGAAGTGAAAAAGATACTACTTGACAGTATTGTGATACCAACTCTAACGTATGGAAGTGAAGCTTGGCCGTTGTTGGAAGGACACAAGTCAAGAGTGAGAGCAGTGGAAATGAGTTATTTAAGAGGAGCCTGTGGAGTCACATGGAGAGACAAGCTGACAAATGAGGATATAATGGAGCATTGTGGTGTGGATGTGGATGTGATAGGAAGCATTATGAGGAACACACTGAGGTGGTTTGGCCATGTGTAGAGGATGGAGGGTGAAAGACTGACGAAGAGAGTGTATGTGAGTGAGGTGGAGGGGGGAAGAGGGAGGGGGAGGCCAAGGATGAGATGAAAGGATGGGGTGGAGAGGTATATGAGAGAGGAGGGTGTGAGTCGGGAGCAGGGCAGTGAAATGGCGGGGGACAGGGTGACGTGGAGGCGATTTATTTGAGGCCACCCCAAACGGGATTGAGGTGTCTGGCAACAGATATATATATATATATATATGTTTACAGCTACCGCAAATTGACTTAGGACCTCCCTACAAGGTATTAAAAAACAGAGAAATCATAGTATATCACAATGTTTGTTCATGAAATGCTATTCATTAATATGATATCATGATTCCCTTGTTTTTCAGGACCAGTTGGATGCATTTTGGCATGGAATCTTTTAGACCTCTAAAGTAATCTAAGGGAATTTCTTTGCACCAAACCTTTGTCAGTTCAGTCTTGAGGTTGTCCAGAATGGGTGTCTTCTTTTCTGCCATGATTTTCTTCATCTTTGCCCAGGCGTTTTCTATCGGATTTAGATCTGGACTGATGCCAGGCCAGTTGAGGACCTCAATCTGATTATCCTGAAGCCATTTTGTCACCTTTCTTGACTTGTGACATGGAGCTGAATCGTGCATGAAAAAGTTGCACCCATGAATAGCAAAAAAGTTTAAGAAATGATCTTTCAGGACTTGAATGTACCAGCCGCCATTCATCATCAAGTTCTTAGGATGAAAGTAGATGCCTCCCCTTCCCATTTCACCTGAGAATCACTTCCATACCATTACTGATTGTGGGTGCTTAACAGTTTGGCAAACTGATTGTGCTGCTTCTTCATGCGGTCACTGAAAGTGGTTTCTTGGCTGCGGTGCGGCTTGGCAAACCCAGTTCCTTCTGCAAGCGGTGTTGGATAGTTCGAATTGAGACGTCTTGTAATGGCCGGGGATGCAGTCCCTCCAATTCTGTTGTTGCCAGTTGAGGATTCTTGATTACTTCCCTCTTCAGAAGCGTATCTGTACCTCAGGAAGTTGTCCTCTTCTTTCCACCGCCATGCTTGTGCTCTGGTATGACATCAGGTGGCAAGTCGTGAGCTGCTGCAAGAATATTCATGACAGTTGACTTTGCGCTCCAGCACGCTCACAAATCATGTTGATAGGGACATTATCCTGCCTCCATACAATGATAAGGACCCTCTCATCCCTTGACCAGTACTTTCTAGGCATGACAACTCGACTCTAGGAAAATGACAGGGCAAACAGTAATGCCTACGAAAAAAGAGGCCGGTGCAAGCTCAGAGCGACGGGAACATATACTCCCACTCTCGCTTCTGGGCAAGCACTGATGTGCTGAGTGTTTCATCACCTCCCACCAACATCAGAGGAGTTGCCAGTTACTTCTTGCCCAAAAAATTCACTTCATAGAGGTGGAAACACAAAGCAAAGACAGACAACTCTCCCACAGCAATTGTGTGTGTAGGTCCTAAGTCTTTGTGGTGGGTGTGTGTGTGTGTATATATATATATATATATATATATATATATATATATATATAGACTATTTTCTAAGACATCTGACTGACTGTGAGGGTGGAGGGTGGCAGAGGGGAGGAAAACACCCACGGTTTTCAAAATTTGATAGATCGACTATAGTCGTCACCAGGAATGTAGAGCATGTATTGCGGGAGCAACTATGGTCCTCACCATCATGGGTTAAAGATGGACAGAAGGGGGTGATGTAAGCTTGGAGGCATGTGCAGCAGAAACTCATCAGCCACCATATCAGAAACAGCCGCTCTGCCAGAGTGGAAGGAGGACATGGCATCCTGAAGTTCCTTGCCAGTGAAAGGACAATGAAGGTCAAAGCTGGGGGGGGGGGGACAATATGCTCCTTTGGATGGCAGTAGAAAACTGGGGTGCTGACGGAAGGGCTGGGGGAATGCTGAAGTGTGACCCAAAGAAGGATATCAAGATCTCAGCCTTAGAGAAGTCATCTAGCAGGTCCACACCATCTTGAAGCAGCAGGTAGTACATCACTGATCCACCTGCCATGGCCTGTAAAAATCTCCAAGTATGGGAGCAGGAGGTGGTAAAGGAGAGGCTGGAGCAAAAGGAGGACCAGGCTTCCCACTTGGCAGCCTTGATTATGCGCCTGAACTTTGCATTAAGCCTCCTGTAACAGTCTCCCAGTGCTCGGGTGGGATGTCAGCTCCAGGCTCGCTGGGCCTGGCGACAGGTCTTGACTGCCGCAGAACACGTACGATCACCACAGTACCCCAGACCGGCTGATGTGGTGGTGGACAGACTAATCAAACACTTGGTGGCCAGCCTTCACCAGTATGTTCAAGAAGACCTCAGCAGTTAAGTCCTGAAGGCCCCAGTGACCAGGGAAGCATGAGACAGCAGAAGTAAACTCTGATCACCTGTTGCCCTGAATCTGCCAGCAGGGACAAGTTGCCTGCGAGAACTTGGGTAACAAGGCTGGATAGTTGATGAACGCTGGAAGGTGGTCACTGTTGATGTATGGCCCCACATGGGCCTGAAGATGATGAAAAGTAGCGTCGTCCAAGCAGGTGTCTAGAACTGTGGCACTACCACTGCAAGGGTCAAAATGAGTGTAGAGACCATGAGAGATGAGAAGGCTGTAGTGGGGAGACTCCAAGGGTACCTGGAAGAGAGAGGAGCTTGAGTTGTTGGGGGTACCAGCCATGTCTGGGTCCCAGAAGCGATGATGGGCATTGAAGTCCCCCATTATAAATAAAGGGGCTGGCATCTGATGCAGGTAATGGAGGAACTCGTCACTGGTAACATCTTGGCAAGGGTTGCTGCAGAGAAGAATGGACATCCATCCTGACATGAGGATCACCTTTATAGCCAGGACCTCCATACAGCCTGTAGGACATGGTGTGAGGGCCAGACACACACTTTGCAGATCCTCTTGAACTGCCAACAACAGGCCTCCACCCTGCCCTGGAGGGCAGTCGCACCTCTATGTCAAATAACCCCCCAGGCAGAGTTGCAGGCGAGTGTGGAGCAACATCTCACTGACTCCCACTACACTAGGGTGATACTCCTCTAATAGCACCTTAAAATCCTGGGTCTTCTGGATTAAGGACCATGCATTCCAACGCAGGACACTGAAGGGTCTCAGGCCTGGCATGACAGCAGTAAGGACAGTACTCTGGGCCAAAGGCGAGAGCAGATTACCATGAATGACAGTCCCTGTTGATGCAGTTGCAGAGCCTCAGAGAAGAGACCAAAGAAGGTTGGCTCAGGCTCAGAAGCAGGAGAGATGGCCGGGGAGGATGAACGAAAGCTGGGAGCTGGGGTGGAGACCTGCGATGGATGAGTGGCTGGCTGATGATGAAAAGGCGATGGTTGGGCAAACTGGACAGGAGGGTTGCTTGCAGAAGCTGTGACCACCAAGCTGTCACCATCCTGGGCAACTTCTGGGATAAAGGGGATCTGGCCTGGTGTGGAGCACTTTGGGGTCAAGGCTGACCCAACTTGAAGCAAGAAGCATCATGAAGTACAATGCTGGCAGGGGAGGTGGGGTTGGCAGACACTCCCACTGGCATCCCAACCTGGTCGGTGGAGCCCTCCTGGCCCAGGTCCTCCGGTGGGGCAAAGCGGTTACGCTTAGCAACATTATCCGCATAACTGACACCATCTCTCACCTTCAGGGCCCTGAGGGGCAATGTGGTTGGTGGTGCGGGACACCATGCCAAGGGCTGAAGTAAACGAAGCTGCTTACTGATGTCTTGGGTGGTTGATATACCCCTGCGTAGCCCAACATGGAGCTTGCTTGCCTCCCTATAGACTGGACAGTGCTTGGACATCATCCTGCATCCCCCTCCACATTTGTAGCACCTGGGGCTGTGGGTGCAGGGCAGTCCCTCACCAGATTTGAAAGGGTGATAGCCACTGCACATTAAACATTGGGTCTTATTACGACATGTTCTTTTAGTGTGCTCATATTGGTGACAGTTGAAACACTGCAGCAGCCTTGAAGTAAACATAATCACCTGGTAAAGGATGCACCCGTGGAACACCTTGGATGGGAGGAGTCCATGGTACACAAGATGTACCCACTGTGAAAACCAGGGGGGCATCAGGAGCAGGAGTGCACAGGAATGCTGAAGGCCTCCAGCAATGTAGATGAGCCGTCGTTAAAAGGGCAGAGGCCATGCAATAAGTCGTTGATGTCCACATCCAAGGCGAGAGGCCTGATTTTCCCATGATGGAGATCTGCTGTAGCACCTGGGGCCCAAACACGGCAGCATGAGACCTCCCAATCCCCAAACTTCTCCAAGGACTCCTTAGGGTTGGGCAGTTTATGCAGATGCCCAGGGCTGAACTTCACTGAATGTGAGGAACCGTTTCCCAACAGCTTGGTCCCACCTTCCACACAATATTTTGCAAAGTGGGACCTGTTGATGGTGTCCAACAACTGCCTGGGGTTGTTGAAGATCCTCGCCCCCTGCACGGAACTGATGAGAAAGCATGCATACTCCAATATTGGTTCCTCCCCCTCTGTGACCACTTCTGTCACGGCTGCAGGTGATGCGGGCACCCTCAGGGACTTGCCTGAAGGCTGAGCCACTACATCCTCCCCCAGGGCAGTCTCACAAATGGTGCGCTTGCCTGCCTGCTGGTTGGCGCCCACCTCAGTAGCATCCATGTCCATCGTTGCACCACCATTATCATCATCCTCTGAGTTTATTCCGCCTTGTGCAGCCAGGACGATACACTAGCTGCCGAGGACAAGTCACACACCTTAAACTTGACAAAGCTTGACAAAGCAGTCCGGGTACTGAGAGTACATCCGCTGGGGATGGCAATCAGCCCTCGTCCCCCAGATTCCCCTATTTAGAATCACTTAATCATGGCAAATGTTTCAGGAAGCCTCGTAGGGCTCAATACTTGTCCAGGGCCCAAACCAATTTTTTTTTTTTTTTTTTTTTTTTTTTTTTTTTTTACGTGTCCGACTCTGGGCAAAAGCTCAGGGCCTATTTCTTGGGGGCAGTCACCTATCCCAAGGCCCAGTAGTCCTCCTACACCTCCACATGTCACCACTTCGGCGCTAACACCCACCGTCTATATTGAATACATGCTAGGGCTGTCTCATACAGGACTGGTGTGTTGGTATTAGAGGGGGGTATTTTTACGACATGTCGGCGGGTCATCTGGTAGATCAGGAAAGTCTGCCTTTTAGGAAACTCAAATCCTTAAACTGTTCCCTGCCCCCGCCGGGATTCGATCCTGGGTCCATTAGGACTGCAGGCCACCTCTCTACCGATTCAGCCACCGCATGGCCATGTGGAATGTGAGACGTGTGAATGAGAAGAGCAAGAGCATGGAAGTTATGAATGTGTTCAAGAGTGCGTGATATGCTGTGATGAAAAATGAAAGGGTGTGAAGTGGAGGAGTGGGAGGGTGTGAAATGTATATGATCGGGTATGAATGGGAGTGGAAGATGCAAGGCATTGCTTTGTTGATGAATGAGGTGTGGCAGAGTGGAATGAGAGATTACAAATGTGTCAGCTCGAGATGTATGTCATGTTCAAGTTTGAGAAGGTGAAAGTGGCAGTGATTGTAGCGTATGCACCATGTACAGTACAATCCCACCTATCCAGTATCCAGACAAACGGAATACTCAGAAAAATGGAAAAATTCAAGGGCTGGTAAAAATGTCAGTAAGTTATAACTGTGCGCCAATTTGAATGGACCGCCAAACCGCCGTCTGATTGTGTCACGCAAGGCTGGGTGAAGTCGGACAAAGTGAGGTGAAGGCATTTCCGGCTAATGTAAATCCCTAGCAAATCCTCTTAACCAGCCCTGCTCTCCCCCTCATTCCCCTACTTGAATTCAGTCATCCTCCACACCCTCCAAAAATCACCAGTCTGCTTTTTGCCACTAGACAGTAAACAAGCTCTCTTGCTATTGTGTAGCTCTGATAGACAGTAATTTCATCACTCCAAAATGCCTAAAGTGGAAACTAAATGTAAGCGTATCATGCTTACCTTGAAACAGAAGCTGGACATATGCAATAGACTTGAAAAAGGCGAACATTATAAAACACTGATGGCTGAATATAATGTAGGAAATTCAACGATTTATGACATCAAGGCCCAGACATCGAAGCTCAAGGAACTTTTCATGAAAAGCAAGACAAGTAAGTTCATTGAAAAAAGGCATACTCTTCATTGACCGAAAATGGAAGATCTAGAACTAGAAGTGTATGAGTGGTTTTGCTTAGAAAGATCTAAGGGAGCACCATAAGGGAGCACCTATTTCTGGTCCTCTTATATAAGAAAAAGAGAGAGAGTTTCACAGTAAAATGAATATAGAAGTCGACTGTGATTTCAGCAATGGATGGTTAAATCGTTTCAAAGATAGGCATGGAATTCATAAACTAGACATCTCGGGAGAAAGCAAATCAGCAAACAGTAAATCAGCAGAAGAATTCTGTGAAGAATTCAACAGGCTTGTGGCTGAACATAAATTAACTACAAACCAAATTTATAATGTGGATGAGTCAGGCTTGCTGTGGAGATGCTTACCCCAAGCAACTTTATCGTGTTCAAAAGAAAAAAATGCGCAAGGGTTTAAGAAAAACAAGGACCGTGTAACCATGCTGTTATGTGCTAATGCAGCAGGCACTCACAAAGTGAAGTTATTCAATGTGGGTAAATATGGTAACCCTTGCAGCTTTAAAGGCATTATAAATCTGCCTGTTGAATACAAGGCTCAGAGCAACGCATGGATGGATGCAGAACTTTTTCAGTGGTGGTTTCATCATGTTTTTGTCCCTAGTGTAAAAAACCACTTTAAAAAGCTAGGGATGCCAGAGGACAGCACTGCCTTACTTCTTCTAGACAACTGTCCTGCTTATCTACCGGCTGATCAACTGTAAAGTGGCAACATTTTTGCAGTCTATCTCCCTCCCAATGTAACCAGCCTTGTACAGCCTATGGATCAAGGCGTCATTCAGAATGTGAAAATGACTTACAGGCATGACTTAATGGGCAAGATGGTGAACAGTGATAGCTCTATTACTGACTTTCAAAAGCAGTTCAATCTAAAAGATGCCATCTATACCATCTCAGTTGCATGGAGTCAGGTGAAAGACTCAACTCTGCGTAAATGTTGGCATAAGCTCTGGCCCCTCACTATGTTTCAAACAACAGATTCAGATGAAGAGAATAATTTTGATGGGTTCAAAACTACGACCAAGACTGCCACAGAAACTTGCAAAGAAATTACTGATCTTGCCAAGTCTTGTGGCAAAATTGACGTAGAAGAAGAAAAACTGCTAGAGTGGTTAGAAACTGATGAGGATACACCCATAAAGGGGGTTTCACACGGTACCTGAAATCATGGTTTGCCGAAGAAATCATGGTAACCGCCCAAGAAACCAGGGCAGCCGCTGAGGATTTCATCGGCAAAACTGGATTCGGTTCAAATCCATTCCTGCCGACGAAACGAAGAACAAAACATTTCTCTGACAGCAAAGCGAGCTGAATGGAGAACTTGGAGGGTATACTGCAGTATTTTGTTTATTTTTTAAAAGTTATAATTCCCTCCTAGAGTGCTTATTACTTTCCATTATATATATTATTAATTATGAAAGAAATAACCTTCTATATCATGCACAGGTGAAATAACATTGTCGATAATTCAGTGGTTTACACTGGAGAGTGGATACAGCACACCACGCTGAGTGAAAGAGTATTGTATGTATCTCACTGTTCATTCAACACTGCAGATACGATGGCATCTGGGCAGATAGTAAGGAAAACGGCTGCTGAAATTGCCCTCATTGAAAAAATAAGGCCATTTCCTTGTCACGAGAAGGCGGCTCCACAGCCGCCTTCTCGTGGTTTTGGCCGCTGCCACTTATTTCTTCTCAAGTGCCACCACTGGAAGAGCCAATGCAGCAATCACTCTCCCCTCAGCAAATTCAAGAAAAGCCATGTTGCGTCTCATACGTGTGACTCATGTGAGACGGTGGAACAGACTCTGGTATGTTTTTTTAACATTTTTGCCAACCGTAGGTGGCGTTCGAGGAACTTGTGTGATAGGGTTTGTGCCTGGTTCCAGCAAACCAGGAACGCATTCCGTCAGCAAAACCATGATTTCAGATACCGTGTGATACCCCTTTAACACACACAATGGACACGGATGCTATCATTGATACAGTAGTGAACCATGGGAAATTCTATGTGGTGCAACAGGAAAAAGAAAGTGATGAAGAGACAGTGGAGGAGATGGTGTCTTGGCATGATGGTACTGCAGCATTTGAGAAGGCAATCAAATCTGCAGAGCAGCAGTCGCACATCTCTGCACAGGATGTAATGCATTTCCACATCTTGAACAGTAAGATCTTGACAGAAAGGCGGAAGCCAATAAAGCAAGCAGATATACGTAAGATGTTTGCCAAGATGAGAGACAAACGAGCTTCTGAAATGGCGTCATCATCTAGCACGTATGGTGAACCCACAGTAGCAAGTTCTGCTACTCCCCAGTAGCAACATCTGCTACACCCCAATAGCAACATCTGCGACTTCATACACATTCAAGGTTAGTCTACTGTATTGCTGTTTTCTACAGTATGTATTGAACACTAAATAAGGCATTTGTGGTACGCCAGTGGGTTTTAACATAAATTCATCTTCGAACGCATATTCGCTGGCAGAGATTTAAAAAAAAAAAAAAAATGTTAATAGGAATGAAGTTCTACTTTGTTGGAAGAAAAAAAAAATAATAATATGCCAGCATTTCATACGTCTATCTATCTATCTATCTATAGCCCGACGCCCTAATCCCGCAAAGGGTGGCCACAGACAAAACGCCTCCAAGTCACTCTGTCACCCACCATTTGACTACCCTCCCCCCAACTCACCCCCCCCTCCCTCATATACCTCTCAACTCCATCCCTCCACCTCATCCTCGGTCTACCTCTCCCTCTCCCTCCCTCCACCTCACCTACATACACCCTCTTAGTCAGTCTTTCATTCTCCATTCTCTTCACATGTCCAAACCACCTCAGTGTATTTCTCCTAATCTTCTCAACCACATCCACCCCACAGCGTTCCTTCACTTCTTCATTCGTCAATCTGTCCCTCCACAGTGGCTCAATCGGTAGAGAGTTGGCCTGCAGTCCTGACGGACCCGGGTTCAAATCCCGCTGAGGCAGGGAACAGTTTAAGGATTTGAATTTCAGAAAAATCAGACTTTACTGATCTACCAGAAGACCCGCCGACATGTCGTAAAAATACCCCCGCTAATACCAATACACCAGTCCTGTATGAGACAGCCCTAGCATGTATTCAGTATGGACGGTGGGTGTTAGCGCCGAAGTGGTGACATGTAGAGGTGTGCGGTACGTAGGAGGACTACTGGGCCTTGAAAGCAGGCTGTGAAGCCTATGCCCAGAGTCGGTCACATAAAAAAAAAAAAAAAAAAAAAAAAAAAAAACTCATTTCCACTGCTCTCACTCTTGACTTGTTCTCCTCTTGCAAGGTCCATGCCTCGCTTCCATACGTCAGGGTAGGGATCACAATACTATCATGCAGTGACTTCTTAACTTCCATACTCACCTCCCTATTTCTCATCACTGCTTTCAGTGTACCAACAACCTTCCTTCCCTGCTGTACCCTTTCACGCACTTCATCCCCCAAAGTTCCATCCTTACTCATCACACTACCCAAGTACTTGAATGCACTCACATTCTCCATATCCTCACCATCCAACCTCACTGCACACTCTGTGACTTCATTCCTCTCAAACACCATAACTTTACTTTTGTTTACATTAACTTTCAGATTCCTCCTCCTACACACTGTCCCAAATTCATTCACCAAACCTTGCAACTCCCATTCATCTTCACTCAACAGTACTGTATCATCAGCAAACAGCAACACCGGAAGCTTCCAAATCTCACCTTCATTCAATAAAGCCACCCCCACATTCATACGTACATCATTTATTTTATTTTCTGCAAAACAGCTGAGTGGCGGGTGAGGGGTGGAGTGATGGTGGTCAGGTGGGGAAGAAATACAGTCGGGGTCAGAAACTTAAACAAAACTCATGTGGGGACACAGGTGTCGTGATAATTCTACAGTGCAGTCTTAACCCATCGTCAGTTCACCAATAAATGTTCAAGTTTTTATTTTTATTTTATTTTTCCATTTTTATGAGTACAGTACATACAATGAATAATTTGGTAGTTAATAATGGACTAGTGCAATTTGCAGTACTGCTAGACATTGCATACATGTGCGTTATGACCATGGTGTGTGTTTACAAGGCAATTTTTCAGGCAGAATCTCTTAGTGTGGCCCCTGATGTGACTGGCGAGTACCTGAACTGTATTTATTGCTGTGATAGCCTTTGTATATATTTGATTTGAATATCAGAAATACGGGAAAAATCTGTAACCGGGAAGGTAAATTCCCCAAGCCACCCGGTTAACTGGGCTTGAACTGTAATTAAAGGAGTGAGACAGAGAAAAACAGGCTTTGGGATAAGCTGAATGAAGCAATGGGAGAAATGCCCAGGAGCTATAAAGTGATCGTCATGGGTGATATGAATGGAAGAGTAGGCACTGGCCCTGAAGATGACATAATGGGATGTAATGGAGTACCAGGAGAAAATGGTAATGGGAAGCAACTGGAGGATATGGGTCAGGAATGGAGGTTGTGAATTTGTAACTCGTACTTTAAACACAAAGATATACATAAATATACATGGTACAGAGGGAATGTAGATCGTGTTGAAAGAAGCCTGTTTTATTACGTGCTCGTAGAGAGGTTGATGCTGGGAATGGTTGCTGATACAAGGGCCGTGAGAGGACAATGTGGAGGTCTGTCAGATCATATGATTGTGGTATGCAAGATTAAGCTGTGAGGAATGTGCACTGGCACAGTTATGCCTGGGCACTGGGGGCCATAGCCCCAAATGTTTTATGAATAGACCCAGATCTCAAATATATATATATTTTTTTTTACATAAATAAGAACAGCCCCAGCTGGGGCCAACACAAAATTTATATTCTTGTTGTTAGTACTAGAATTGACAGATCTTCTACGGAAAACATTCGGTTTGATCCCGTCTGGTTCATGTTCATTCCTATCATGTATTCACAGCCACTGCCAATAGTCATGCAATGATGCCAGCCCATGCACCCATGTGAGAGAGAGAGAGAGAGAGAGAGAGCATAGTGCACAGGTTACAGGGCTTGTTGACATCTGGTGGTAGCTAGCAAGACCTGAGGCTATAGATATAAGAAACTTTTTAAAAAAGAAAGGGGACCAAGGCAATGAGGTGTCGCCTGCAGGGCTAGAGGAGGCAGAGGAAGAGTTACTTTCTGCTGTTGCTGTAGCAGCAGATGAGTGAGGACGGGAAATTGCCGCTGCCTCTACAATGTCGAGAAGCTCAAGTTGGTGAAGCAGAGGGTTCTTTATCCAGCTACCCAATAGCAAGTCTGGCTCAGTGGTGCTCAAATGTTTTCTGTCACACAAGACACACCAAGTATTTAAAGCACACTTTTGATAACAGCTATGTAAATTAATCATCAAATAAGAATAATTCCAAGGCACACCAGTTTCAGAACCACTGATCTAGCTAGCCTGTACTCACTAGGATATTGTAATATTAATATTGTTTACAAGGTAAACTGCTCATCTTCCTATTGGAAAAAAAGAGTCCACTCAGTCAGTGCCACTATTAATTATTTAGAAGAAAAACCCTAACCCATTATTTACACATGTTTTGTATAATTTCCTCATACACATTAGTGTGCCAATAGTGCCATTCAAAGATGACCAGTTAGATAATGTGTGTGTGTGTGTGTGTGTGTGTGTGTGTGTGTGTGTGTTCTTACCTACCTAAATGTTCTTACCTAATTGTATCTTTACAGGAATGAGTCAAGCTCGTACTGTCCCGTGTCTTAAACCATATTTATCGTACACATCCTTAAATTTGTGAATTGTTTTGGCACACACTATTTCATTCGGTAATGCATTCCACTGATCAATTGCTCTATTTGGGAAACTGAATTTCCTTACGTCTTTATCACCTCTCTTCTTATGCAGTTTTTTGCAGTGTCCTGTTGCTGATGCTTCTCCATATGTTAAGTAATCATTTATGTCTATTTCCTCCTTCCCTGATATTCACTTATATAGCATTATCATGTCACTTCTTTTCCTTCTCTCCTGTAGTGTTGGTAGATTCAGTTTATTTAGTCTTTCTTCGTAGCTTAGGTCCCTTAAGCTTGGTATCCATCTTGTAGCGGCCCTTTGAACTTTTTCAATCTTGTCTATGTGCTTTTTGAGATGAGGACTCCAGACTACTGATGCATATTCCAGGGTTGGTCTAATGAATGATGTTATTATCCTTCTTAGCATGTCTTCATTTATGTATGTGAATGCTATTCTCATATTTGCAAGCAGTGTATACATGTTCCGTACCTTCTCGCTGATGTGGTCAGCCGGAGATAGTCTGTTATTGATAATCACACCTAGGTCTTTCTCTCTTTCTGATGTGTATAGGGTTTTATTTCCTAACTTATAATCCCAATCAGGTCTTTTTCCACTTTTACCAAACTTGATTACATGACACTTGTCCACAATGAATTCCATTTGCCATGTACTACTCCATTCATGAAGTTTATTTAATTCTTCTTGTAGCTCCCTACAAGAGTCTGTGTTAGTAATTGTCCTTTGTATTTTTGCATCATCTGCAAACATATTCAGATAGCTCTCATTTCCAGTGTTACTGTTTATATCATTTATGTACATTAAAAACATGATTGGTGCCAGCAATGAACCCTGTGGTACTTCACTAGTCACTTCTTTCCATGATGAGTAGTTTCCTCTTAGTACTGTCCTCATTTCTCTTTTTATGAGAAAGTCTTGCATCCAACAAAACAGTTTGCCTCGAATTCCTCCTTGATGGTACAGTTTCCATCAAAGTCTTTGGTGTGGTACTGTGTCAAAAGCTTTCTTGAAATCTAAATAGATACTGTTCACCCATCCTTCCCTTTCCTGTACTGTGTTTGTTACTCTGTCATAGTAGCTCAACAGATTAGTAACACATGATTTTCCTTTTCTGAAACCAAACTGTCTTTCTGTTATCATACTGTGTTCTTCTAGATGATTTACCCAAGCTTTTCTTATAAGCTTTTCTAATACCTTGCTTACAACACTGGTCAGTGATACTGGTCGGTAGTTGAGTGGATTTTGTCTATTTCCTTTCTTGAATAAGGGGACAATATTTGCTTTTTTCCAAATATCTGGTAGTTTACCTTGACTCAAGGATTTCTTGAAAATTAAAAATAATGGTTTACTTAACTCCTTTGCACATTCTCGTAGTATCCAACATGAAATTTCATCAGGACCACTTGCTTTTCCTCTGTCTAATCTACTTAACCCGCGGCGTCCCATCGACGTACTTCCACGTCCTCACGTTATGTCACTACCAATCCCGTTGACGTACTTCAACGTCCTGCAATTGCAAGGTTCATAATTTCCAGTTTTCAAAATTCGCGCGAGATTTTCGATTCGCCCACGTACCCAAGCCTCCCCTACCTGCCCCCAAGCGGGCAGCGTCCCAGACCCTGCGTGACCTGCGCTCGCCCTTGTCTCGGTCACTCACCTGTTAGCAGCGACCCAGGTCAGACATGGCGCGTAAAGGTCTCTCAGATGACGAAATACAATCCGCCCTGGATGCCTTCACTGGAGATAGTGATTCTCCACTTGATGATGATGTGGTGGATCGAGATTATGTGCAGCCTGAGGAGGAAATAACAAGCAGTGATGAGGAGGTCCCTTCGCCCCGGAAAAAGCGGTATGTCACGTATCGTAAGGCAAGGGAAGGCCAGCCTGCACCCAAAACACCTGCATGGACCTCTCTCCATCCCCTAGAGAGAGATTCTGATGAGGACGAGGATGAGGACGATGACGATGACGGCGGCTTAGGACGTGATGTTGCCTCGTGGTTGGGGAAGGAAAAAAAATCTCACCCCGAGGATCAGAAGGTGTGGCAAGAAGGCAAATAAAGTATGGCCTAGTGTTCTGTCTGGGGAAGGCGAAAGTGGTGTGGTGGGAGTGCGGGGTGAAAGGGAAGTGGTGTGAGGGAGGCAGCACGAGCACGTGGTGCACGTAGGCCTAGGGGAGAGGAGGTGGAGCCACTCCCCAGCACGTCTTTCGCCATACAATATTCCCAAACTTCCTCCACACAGTCCCAGGATGTGGGGAAGGGAAGGGAAAGGGTAAAGGAAAAGGGAGAGGGAAGAGAAGTGCGAGTGATGAAAGGCGCCGCTCTCCACCTCCCCCACCACCACCAATGTTGCGTTGTGCCTTCAGCCATGTTTCAGAGAGTACCATAACTTCCTACACTACTGAAACTGTGTGGGATGGCAATATGACGCTCAGTATAATGGTAAGGCCAGTCAGTATGTGCCAAGTCTTATATAAACTTGAAACGGGTGTAATGTTTGCAGGAAAGTAATGTATAAGTTGAGAAATAGTGTAAGTTGAACGAAGTGATATGAAAACTACACCCACTGTATAAATCTGCGAAAATATGACGCTCAGTATAACACTCTGGTCAGTAAATATGTGATAGCAAGAATATAAAGTGGAAACGGGTGTAATGTTACCATGAATAAAACGTATAAGTTGAAAAATAGTGTAAGTTGTAATAATTGACGTCATGAGTACACCCACTGTGTAAATCTGCGAAAATATGACGCTCAGTATAACACTCTGGTCAGTAAATATGTGATAGCAAGAATATAAAGTGGAAACGGGTGTAATGTTAGCATGAATAAAACGTATAAGTTGAACAATAGTGTAAGTTGTAATAATTGATGTCACGAGTACACCCACATTCTGGTCAGTAAGTATGTGATAGGAATTATATAAAGTGGAATTTGTTGTAAGGTTAGTAGTAAGGTAATTTATAAGTTGAATACTAGTGTAAGATGAAACAAATGATATCGCGATAACACTACCTGTGTAAGTACGCACTAATATGACGCTCAGTTGCATCGTAAGTTCTGAAATTATGTGATATCAATTATATCAAGTGTAAACATGTGCAATGTTAGTGGAGAATTATTATATAAGTACAAAAATAGGTTGTAAGTTGAAATAGTAGTCATAGCGACTTCACCGTGTGTGTTATTATGCGCTATTATTACGCTATATATTTACGTAAGGCCTGAAATTATCACAAAACAGTTCTATAAAGTTGAAAAGTGTATAATGTTATTAGAAAAGTATTATGTAAGTAGAAAAAACAAAATACGAGTTGAAACAACAGTCACAGCGAGTTCACTCACTACGTAAATAAGCGCTAACATTACGCTAAATGTTATCAAAAGGCCTGTGAATACGTAAAAACAGTTCAATAAAATGTAAAATGGTTTAATGTTATTGTAGAAGTATTATGTAAGTAAAAAAAATGATATGTATCATGATTTTCGAATGTTAGCGATTCATCGTGACCAAGTTGCCCGATTTTGCTCGTTTCGCACGATGGTACAATGCTTATTTCTGCTCTATTTTTGTATAAAATCCAATATATTCTTTTATCACATGTTTTTATGTTTGAAATAAATACATATCTACTTACTTTCATTGGTTTCCCAGACTTATAATACCATAGAAAACGTTAGAGGCTCAGACCGCCTACGGAGAACACGGGGCCAGGTGGGACCAAGGCATACCTGGTTAGGGTAATTATGGACCCCGGGGAACAGTTTCTTTGTCACTGACCATTGTTTCTGACCAAAAGCGAAAGTTTTAGCAAAAAAAAAAAAAAAAAGGGTCGAAAAATGGTCGGGATTGGGAGGTACCAGTGGTGAAAAAGTGGTCGGGACGGGGCGGGTTAACTCCTCCTGTATTACTTTTTCTGCTATTTGTATATCTGGTAGTATGTGTAGACATGCATGTTCCACACAGTCCCTCTCAAAAATTTTTTATTCTGTAAAAACTAATTGGAAATTCTTATTTAGTGCTTCACAAATATCTTTCTCTTGTGTATAAGTGATTCCCTCGTCCGTAATGGATTGTATTATATCTTTTACTTTGGTTTTGCTTCTGATATAGCTGTAAAACAGCTTTGGTTGATCACTACTTTTATTTATTATATCCTCCTCAAACTGTTTTTGGGCTTCCCTCCTTATTATTCTATAATCGTTTCTTGCCTGTTTGTAATTATTATGCGCTCTTTCACTATCATGTCTTCTGTATCTATTCCACAACAAATCAATACATTCTGTATTGAACCATTTCTGTATTTTCTTATCTGCTTCTTTGTGCTGTGGGATGTACATCTGGACTCCTATTTCATAAAATTCACAGATTTTTTTTATATACAGCATTTAAATCTTGTCCTCTAAGCTCATTTTCCCAATCAACTTCTAAGAAATACTTCTTTAGGTCTTGATAATTTCCCTTTTTATAGTTTAAGCTCTTTTTGTAACTGTCACTGCTGTTTACTATGTCATATGCTATCCTGAAGTTATAATTTAGTACTGCATGATCGCTTTTGCCGAGTGGAGGGTGATATATTAAACTGTCAATATCATTTTCTTGCCCAGTAAATATTAGATCTAGCACTGAAGGTACATCAAGTCCTCTTTTTCTGGTGGTTTCCCTCACATGTTGCATTAGGAAGAACTCTTGTACGAGATCCAGGAGCTTTTGGTCCCAACAGCTTTCTTGGCTAATTATATCTAGAGTATTCCAATTTATATTTGTATTGAAATCCCCAGTTAGTATAATTCTTTCTGATTTCTCTTCCATTTTAAGTAGTAATGATCTTAAACTCTGAACTCTCTGCCAGGTCCTCATATTCATCTCTTTCCCATGTGTTTGATCTGGGTGGCATGTACAAAGTGGCTACAATTATTTTACCTTCAGATGTGTTGATCTCTACTGCAATCAGTTCTACTTGTGATGGTATATCTAGTTTTATTTCACTGACTTTTAGATTTTTCTTAGTTAATATTATAATTCCTCCTCCCTTGTTTTAATTTCTGTCTCTTCTCCATATATTGTATTCCTCTAAGTTTAGTATGTCATTGGATATCCTTGGTGTTAATTTTGTTTCAGTTAGGCATATTATTTGTGGTTCATTTTCTCTGACATAATCATTCATCTCTAGTAATTTAGATACCATTCCATCCACATTTGAGTACATCAACTTTATCATCTTGTTTATATACTTGTCATGACATGGTTCTACTACCTTCCTCCTTTTTATTCCATCCTGTTTGTGTACCACTTTCATACCTACAATCCTATTACTTTGTACAAAATTTTCTTCTTCTCCTCTTCTGATCTTCCCTCATTTTTTGTTTTTGCTTCCTCCCTTTCTCCAGTTCCTCGTGTGTTAGGCATCTTTTTATCCATACATTTTTGAACTCCTCTTTTTCCATAAGATTCTTTGCATTTTTTAGTATCTCTTCCACAGTGTTTACACTCTGGAAAGTCACCTTTAGAGGTCTTGTCTTGCTTTTCTCATATTTCCCTAAACTTTTGTGTTCCTCTATGTCTTTACTGCAGATTTCCTCTGATACTTCTTTCAGTAAGCTCATTACATTTGCCATCTCCTTTTTGTCTCTTGTGATCTTGTTTTTTACTTCTTCCTCTTCTATACCAGTGATTACTATAGATTTGTTTATATCTACTGAATCTCTGACTAACTTTGGACTGTTTTGGATTATTCTTTTCACCTCCTTTTTAATGCTTTTTTCCTCCACCCTTATTTCTAAGTCTTTCTTTACTTTCACCATTTCAGCATATGTGGTTTCCACATCATTTTTGTACCTTTGCACAGCTTCATTCACTTGTGTTATCTTCTCAATATCACTGCTCTGGTCAATCAGACTGCTTACTTGCCTAATTGTCTCTGTGTCATTTTTGAACTCTTCCATAACACTCTTGTGATTGACTACTGTACTTGCCATTTCACTCATTTTCTTCCTAAGTGTACTCAGTTCCACTGTTAGTTCACTGATGGTTGTGTCTTTCTTATTGGCCTCCCTTCCTAGTTTTCTATTTCTTCCTTTTGCAAGTGCATCTGTATCTTTATTTCATCAATTTCATTTTTGAAAGCCATTTCTAGTTTGTGTACACGTTCAACCAGTCTATTGTGAGTCTCCACTTCAACCAGTTCTTGGTAGAAATCATCATTTTGCTTTTTACCTTTATCCCTATTCTTTTCCAAATTTGCTTTACTAAAGTATGTATCCATTTTGCAATACTAAAAGTGCAGAGCATGTACTTACAATCTCCATGTTGTTGTAGTCTAAACAAACCTCAGAGATGACTCAGCGTATTCTTTCGTCTTGGTTCTATTTCCTGTTTGAACAAGTCTTGTTTAAACTTATTATGTTTTACCTTTTAATAATGAACAATCATTTAGTCTAACCTGGTACAGAGCTTGACTCATACAAAGATACTTATTTAGGTAATGCCACTGGCCGTGTTGGTTCAGTACGGAGCGCCGGTGTCGTACGTCCGCCTCGATTGAATCCCTGTGTGTGTGTGTGTGTGTGTGTGTGAGTTTTTACCTAATTGTATTTACGTAACTGTGATATACAGGAAATGAGCTAAGCTCATGGGGTCCCATCTCTGTTTCTCAGTAAGTCAAATTTTGCTTTAAACTGTTTAAGTCTTTAGACTGGACGATCTCTTTGTCCAGGCTATTCCACAGGTCTATGCATCTACAGTATAAGGAAAACTATATTTCTTGATATCCTTCAAGTAGCTTGGCTTCTTCAGATTCATTCTGTGTCCTCTTGTTACTCTCTTATCCCATACAAACAGATCTTCTTTGCCAATTTTATCCACTCCCATCATGGTCCTGAACACCACAATCATGTCGCCCCTCTCTCTCCTTTCCTCTAAGGAAGGCAAAGCCAGCTCTTCCAGCCTCTCTCTGTATGACAGATCTGCCAAACTTGGCACTATCTTGGTTGCTGTTCTTTGTATTCTCTCAATCTTGTTTTAAACATCTTTCTTTTTGTGTGGGGACCACAGTACTGCTGCATATTCTAACCTGGGGAGGATCATGGCCACTATCAATTTTTTCATCATCTCATCCATGTAATGAAATGCTACTCTTCTGTTGGTCAAGAGTTTATACGTTTCTCTAACTGGGGTAAATGTGCCACAGGAGACGCACTTGTCTGAAGGAGACGCACTTGAACAAAAAAAACTTCCACATACGCGGGATGAATAGATGGAAGCATGAGTAGTGTGCCAAAACATTCATTAACCATCGCCTGAGAGTCTCATGCGGTATCATCATCTTATTTTCCTATGTAATGGTACAACTTGAGGTCATGTGAAAGAAAGTGTGTTTTTCAACAGATTTCTTACAGAAATCTTAAGAATTTCACTTTTTTTAAGGCCGATTTTCTCACATTTCCCTAATACAGTCTTCTTTTCTGTTGTTGCTGGTGCACTGTGCATGGCTTGAAGAATACCACTGCACGACCAGAAGAGTTGTACCTGCATGCCTGAAGGGAGGGGAGAGTGCGTCTCCATAGGTACTGTAAAAAGAGATTATGTCTTATGCAGACGCAATTTTTTGAGGTGGAGCCAGAGGGTCATAAAGCTCACTGGTAGAATGCCAACCCTACCTCTATGTCTGGTACAAATAAGGTTGGGTTTCCTTCACCACGGACGGAGTTACCACCTTGAGAACAAGGGGGGTAGAACAGTACCTATGGAGACGCACTGCGTAATGATTATAGAGACGCGCGTGTGCTTAGTGTGGCCTGGTTGCGTCTCCTTATGGCGTCGTAAATAAACTCTTCTAATAAGTGAAATGCACGGTCCCCTCACTGTTTAATCATACTAACCTTTTACAGTAATCCCGCATTTTTTGCGGATTTTTTGTCTACGGTTTTGCCCTCTCGCGGATTTTCTTAGCATTAATAAGTTCAACTAAAATATCCTTGAATATATAGCAAACACAAAATTTGAAATTCCCGCAACTTCCAATTGTAGCACGGTAAACTCACGCCACCCTCTGTCCCTTTCCCGCGGCCCCTTTGCCAGTGTTACCATATCTAGCATAATTTTATTCTTTTAGCATAATTTTGATAAAATTTTCGAGTCTGGAATATTTTTTAGCATATTAGAAGTTTTAGCATCATTCTAGCATAATTTAGAATGGAATGAAATATTTTTGGAATAATTTTATAAAAGCTACAAATCAGAGAGAGAGAGAGAGAGAGACGAATAAGGTAAGAAGATGTAAGGTTTGAATAGTTGGTTACTTTCAGTTTGGGCTTGGTTGGGTTGGATTAGGTTAGGTTAGGTTAGGTTAGGTTGGATTAGGTTAGGTTAGATTAGGTTAGGTTTTAGGTTTGGTTAGGATAAGTTTGAGCTTTGTATTTTACCCATGAAACCTAGTTTTTTCCGATGGATTTTGGTATGATTCATTTGATTTTCTGCTTCATTTCAGTCGGAAATGAC
This sequence comes from Coenobita brevimanus, assembly GCF_032717465.1. Classification (NCBI taxonomy): domain Eukaryota; kingdom Metazoa; phylum Arthropoda; class Malacostraca; order Decapoda; family Coenobitidae; genus Coenobita; species Coenobita brevimanus. Next base: position 14,719,014 of record NC_137040.1, on the reverse strand, counting down.
CATTTTCTGTGTTTCCCCCCCTCCCTATAACCCCCGATTCCCCAAAGATCCCCCATTGTTGCAGGGGGATGGGGGGGGATCATATCTCTAAATCTGGTTATTTCCGACGGAAATGATGCTCAAAATCGAATGAATCACATCAAAATCCATCAGAAAAACATAAGTTTCGTGGGAAAAAGCAGTATGGGCAGAAAACCGATATTTACCCTCTTACTGTATGTAGGTTCATTTTAATATTTTCATAGTAAACAGTACATAATTAATATGTAGCATGAATATGTATAGAATTTTATCATTTAGCATCAAGTTAGCATAATTCATTTTTTACTTGGAACAAATTTGCTCAATCTAGCATAATTTTTTCACTGCCCTAGCATAATTTCGTTGTTTGGGTATGGCAACACTGCTCTCTGCCCCGCATTCCTCAGTCCACGCCTGACTGCCTCACGTGTCTGGTGTTCTTGTAACCGCAGTATGATACGAGCTTCTTGCCTCCCACTTGCTTTCCACATGGCCCCAGGACGTAAGCCAGCCTCACCAAAGGCTAATAATACAATTACACCCAACCCTCTGCTATCGCGAGTAATTGGTACCCTAGGCGACCCGCCATAGCCAAAATCGCGATAGCCATACTTAAGAACTAATGGGAAAAATTCTAACTGGTTCCCCGACCTCCAACTTTACCCCAACCTTACCCTATTTTCACATCTCCTTCACTAAAATACCTGGGATTACAAACCAATGCTGCAAATTAACAACAGTACAGTGCATAAAGGTTATAAATAAAACAGAATTAACTGTAATAAGCCATTTTACTTAACATTTTTGGAGAGGATGAGGGGCTTGGGTGGGTTGAAGGGGTTCCGAGGCTGGGGTGGAGTATTACTGGCCACCCCTCCGACATTCTATCTCGTCTAGGAATTGATCAGCTTCATCAGGAGTCTGGAAGGGACCCTCAAAACCTTCAAAGTCGTCAGCTCCATTATCAGAACCCACCTGAGGCTCACGGGATGGTCCTGGCTGTGGGTTGGGCTGAGCCTCGTTGCGACGGCGTAGGAAGTCTGTTATCTGGCGTTGTTGTAGGTTGTTGATATGGGCATGGTATTGTTGGTGGTAACCTTCCAGTGCCTTCATAATCGCTGAAGAATTTGCCTCACTGTTGGCGCTAACATCTTGCTCGATGAGATGACGTAGCCTTACACCCAAGTCGATGATTTCCTTTATGTTGGCTATGCTGAGTCCCCCACAACTCCCAGCATCACCACCGATGTTCTCCTCACCACTCTCACTCCTGTCCTCCTCTGCCACATTCTCCTCCTCTAGGATGTCGGCTGCAGTAACAGGGGGTGGCTGAATCATGTCGCGAATGTCGTCCTCCGTTGTGTCAGCAAAGCCAGTCCCAGGAATTTGCCGTGCCTCTTCCACTGCTGCCTGAATCTCCGCCTGCACAGACTGTGGCTCACCTGCCACATTCCCACGTCGGTCCTCAGGTAGCCCCTCCAAAATATTTCGCCAAGCGTGATGAATTGTATTCTGTGTCACATCATCCCAGCATTGCACCATTAAGTCCACAGCTTGCTTAATATTGTACTTTTTCCAGTAAAGAAACACTTTTCTGTCATGTTCACTATCACCTTGCACTTCGTCATCATCATCATCATCATCATCACCACTGTCCACTAGGTGCTGGATGAGCTGGGTGTCCTTGGTAGCTTCCCTCAATATCCTGAATTGCCGTCGCGAGTAGGCAGACTTGACCACAGATATTACCTCCTGGTCCAGGGGCTGAATCAATGATGTCGTGTTGGGTGGCAAGAATTCAACTCTGACGTTAGGGTCTGCATCCCTCAGTAGAGGTGAATGTCCTGGGGCATTATCCAGCAGCAACAGAATGTTGAAGCGGATGTTGTTTTGGGCGCAATGCTTCTTGACCTGGGGAATGAACGCCTCCTTCATCCAATCTTGCGACAGCTTTGCCGACATGTACCCCTTCTTTGAAGACATCCAGTGCACATTCAGGTTGCTCATATCCTGTCGCTTGTAGGCCCGTGGACGTTTAGCACAATGAATAACTGTTGGTTTAAGGCGGCATGTTCCTGACGCATTCATTGCAAACAAGAGGGTGAACCGTGCCTTCATCGCCTTCCTTCCTCGTACGTGGGCAGAGTTGGCTGTGATGAATGTCCGCCTGGGCATAGTTTTCCAAAAGAAGTTCGTCTCATCCATGTTGAATATTTGGTCAGGTGTATATTGGCCCTCCTCAATCACGTGCTTTAAAAAGTCGGGATACTCCTTAGCCGCTGCCATGTCCGCACTTGCTGCCTCACCACTGATTTTCTTGTTCTTGATCCGTTGCCATTTCATAAATTGATCCACCCATCCCTTGGAGGCCACAAACAATGGTGGTTGTGCAATAGCCAGCTTCCTTGCAACCCCAACATATATCTCCCTGGCTGAGTCCATGACCTCACGCGTCTCCACCGCCTGGTTCCTCCGTGCCTGCCGATCAAGATACCTGGCCAGCAACTGTTCTGTCTTAAGGAGCACCTGATTACGACTCCGCAAGGCATTGCTGGCTCCCTCTGACGATGCCAATTCCATGTGCTTCCTTATGTGCTCTCGTTTCTGGTAGATTCCTCGGACCGTGGACTTGTTGATACCAAATTTCTTCCCCATGCTGCACTTGCTCTCACCACTGTCGATCAGCCGCACAATTTCCAGTTTCTGAGCATAAGGCAGGTTCTTCCTCTTCCTCACTTGCCGTCCTGGGTTAGCCGCGTTACGTGCACCAATGGTAGGAGGGTTGGATGGGGTATTGGTGGCCATTGTGGTTGAACAATAGGTCTTCACAGCTATAGCTGCTGTCGACTGGTAACGTGGACTCTCTCTGAACCTTGGCGGAAAGGATGGGTAGCTGTAACCATGTCTTGGGCCAATCAGCGCTCGGGTAGCCTGTGACATCGCGCCAATCACGGTGCGGGTATACGTAAGGGTGGAGCCCGCGCGATTTGAATGCTTCTGGCCAACCATCGTCCGCGATAGCAGTATTTGAGGTCGCGATAAAGGTAATCGTGTTGCATTTCACCTGTCCGTGATAGCCATGAAACGCGATAGCAAAACCCGTGATAGCCGAGGGTTGACTGTAGTAAGAACTCCAAAGTGACAAAACGATTAAGAAAAGTTATGACCTTAGCAGAGAAAATTGTGTTACTGGACAAGCTAAGAAGCGACCGTGAGAGTGTTTGCTATCACCAGTTAATGCATCTTTTCATTTTGTACTGTTTTGTGAATAAATGTGTATATAATTGTGTATTACAGTACGGTGTTTACGTTTTTCCTTCATAATGGAGTATGTGCTTTCAATCTTGTAAGAAGGTATTTCGGGATGAGTATGGAGGTTTCGAGACAATTCACAGTCACAACAAACACAAGATAATTCGCCTTCATTAATGAAGATAGCTATGGGTGATGCTAGAATATAATTCAAAGGCGACTACAGCGAGGAAGAAACAAGTTAATTATTGACTAAAGGTGCAACTAATAAATAATATCCAGAACCTACGCTACTGAACATAGACTTTGCTGGATCCCCCTGAAATATAGTTATTAAAGTATTGATTAATTAATAATAACTATATTTATAAAAGTATTGATTAGTATATTTATAAAATGGCGGGGAATCGTCCAGGGTGCGAATTGTTCTGAAGGGGAATCGTCCATGTTTTGACGGGGAATTGTCTGACGGCGAATTGTCTCGCAATCAGTATGGACATGGACTGTGTGATGGGCAGCATGGTGGACACAAGTGCAAGATTCAATTGTTAATAGAGTATTCGCGAATTTAAATTTTCGCGGGGGTTACAAGAACGTAACTACCGCGAAATATGCTGATTACTGTACTTCTTTCCAGGTGCATGAAATCTGATCGCTATTACAGATAGAGCATGATTAAAAACTATGTCAAGTGCACCTAAAAACAGAATCGTTTGAAGGGCTTTATTTTCCCATCTGCCATAACAGTATCAATCACTTCTTACTTTCAAAAGTAATTTAAGCCAAGAAACAACTAGGCCTATGCCAATTCTCAGAAAGTCTTTACTTTTTTTATGTGTCTCTTAGTACAGCTTTAGCTTAGTTTTGCTTCAGCATATAATCATAAGTAGTTGATAAATGATTGGTGTATCACTTCCCTGCATCATTTAAAGGCTTATGTTTGCATCCTACATGGAGCCAATGCAGGAACTGAGTAATTTGAGATACATTCTGTGCCTTTTTTTTAAATTTTGATTTATATACTGCAAATCTCAATTACTTCTGCTGACTAAGCATTGTAAGCTTACAGTCTAAGGTAGCATTCTTTGTTTCTTGCTTTCTAGCAGCTATAGAAGTTATAATTTGGCACTTAAAAAAAAAAAAACACTACTGCATCTCCTTAAGTCAAGGGGCATCTGATTAGGGTTTTTATGTCCTAACGAGACGCATGTCTTATTTGCATTCTAAACAGTAAATAATAAAAGAAAAGTTGATCATATTTTTTGAAAATATAACCTTTTAGCTATTTATCCCCCCAGCCCCCAATTTCTAATCTGGTACAGGCTGACAACAACAACGCAATGAAAAAAAAAGGTGCGAAAAAATGCGTCTGCATTGGGCAGTCTACCCTATCTTGTTAATATGTTTTTCAGGTGACAAACTATCCTGGACCTGCACTCTCAAATCTTTCTCTTCTCTTGCTTTTGTGACTGGTTCATTACCCATCAAATAATTCAGCGATGGCCTCTTGGTATTTTTACCTACAGTAAAAGTCCTATTATTCGGCAGCTGATTATTCGGTAGATCCGACATTTCGGCAGTTTTGAGAAATAGTCCCAATTACGAAAATCTTTGATTTTTCGGTAGATGTCCGGAATCATCTCAGTGGTCCAGGAAGTGTTATCTGTGACTTGTAGGCTTAATGTTTCATTACACTTCTGTATGTTCATTAATTTCTTTTTTTTTTTCTGATTCAGTTACAGTATTGTATTGATTACACTATTGCACGGTATCATACAGTACAGTAACCATCCCCACCAAATTAGCGAGGGTTACATTCCAAGCCCCCTCGCTAATTCTTGAAATTCTTTCATTCTTGACACCTTCTTGAAAACGACATTTACCGGTAATTGCGTAGCCCATGAACCACTGATACTGTAATGCATTTCCCATAAATAAATGTTGCTTGTTAAATCAGTTTTCACGTTGTTTTTAGCTGTACGGCTGTGACAGCTCTAATGTTTTTATTCCTCAGCATAAGGGAGGAAGGGACTGTCCTGTTTAACTAAACCTAACCTAACCGAGTTTAACTGTACCTAATAATTTAATCAAGCCTAACCTAACCTAAAGTCAGAAAAATACTTAAAAATAAACTGGAGGAATGTGAATTGCTAAGGTCTCTGCGATGAAAGTTAAACGTACATTTAGCACTCATTCTTTTGTTCGTTTTTGTGTTTAATGTGAAAGAGAGAGTATTGATGCAGACAGTAATATATCCCATTAACCCCTTAATATCCTCCAGCATTGAACAACCCTTTACAGTACTGATGTCAGTGATGTCAAGGTAGTGTGAGCTATACAGAAAACTGAACAATTATGGGGAGGGAATGAAGGTCACTGGTATGTTTACATGACTCTACGCTATGATTCCAAGCAGTCAGGCGGTCGGTTAATCTCAGATGTTTTCGCCCATTTGGTAAATGCACTGTAACTTTATCAATTCTTCCGTGATTCATAGCGAATCATAGCATAGGTTTAGGAAGCTAATTAACACATTGCTAGGTGAGCCAGACGATTATCTTCACATCTTTAAGAAAAATAAATTGATTTCAGAAGAATGGAAGAAATTTACTCTAGGTACTCAGAAAGAGATTAAATTTCTTCCATTTTCTTAAAGATGTGAAGATAATCGTCTGGCACACCTAGCAATGTGTTATCTAGCTTCCTAACACCATGCTATGATTCGCTATGATCCACGGGAGAAATTACAAAGTTATGGTGCATTTACCAAATGGGCAAAAACACCTGAGATTAACCGACCACCTGACTGCTTGGAATCATAGCCTAGAGTCGTGTAAACATACCAGTGACCTTCGTTCCATTCCCATAATTGTTCACAGTTTTTCCATAGCACACACTAACTCGACATCACTGACATCGGTACTGTAAAGCGTTGTTCAATGCCGAAGGTTATTAAGGGGTTAATGGAATACATTACTGTTTGCATCAGTACTCTCCCTTTCACATGTAAACACAGAAACGAACAAAAGAATGAGCGTTAAATGTACGTTTAACCTTCGTCAGAAAGACCTTACCAATTCATATTCCTTCACTTTATTTTATGTAATTTTCCGACTATTTTATTTTGTTTGGAAAAAGTAATGTATACAGTACTCACTCCAAACATATTTGTAATAACACAAGTAGTGATGAGTTCACCAATACAAGTGATGTACTGAGCTGGTAGATAACATTCCGTATCATTTCGGCCATCCAGGAAGTGTTATCTGCCTTGTAGGTCTACTGTGTCATTACACTTGTATATGTTCACTAATTTATATATATATTTCAGATTCAGGTATACTACTGTATTGATTGCAGTATTGTACAGTATACAGTACACTCTCCAAACACAGCTGTAATACCATAAATGGTGATGACAGTGTTCACCAATATATTTAAGGCACTGAGTGGGTAGGTTTTTGATAATTCGGCAAATCCAATTTCTCGGCATCATCCCGGTCCCATAGATGCTGTGAAAAATGTTTACAGAGTTCTGGTAAACAAATCGGGGCCCTCTTTCTGGGCACCAAAATGTGAAAAATATTTAATGTATACAAGTCGGTATCCCTGCCGGAGCACCGCTATGTAAGAAATTTCTGGTATTTACTAATAAACAACTCGTAGGTCGTTACTCGTCTATAAAGTTGTTCTTAAGTAAATCAAACAAGTCTCATAGAGTTAGGTGAAATGTAACTTAACCTTAACTCACCTACAATAACTATTTCTCTTCTATCTCATAGCTAATCCCCCCTTGAATTGGCCAATTCGTAAAGGTTACTTAGCTAGTGAAGAGGGAGTGATCGATAACCGATGACGATGAGGCTGCTTAGTGTAATTGCTTGAGGAAGCAAGCGTCCTTATGGTGCATATGTACAACCTAGCTTGAGAGTCACTAGGAACAGAGTGAGTGAATGCGGCAAGCCCCAACACTTTCATCGCATTGTGGGTTGCCAACTCTTATTTAATTACAGTACTACAGTTAAATTACATCATTATATGTACAGGGCAAATCTAACAAATTAATCTTAGTTCCACTTAAACTAAAGTTAGACCAAATATTCCCTTTAACAATGTAAATATCTTAATTCCACATCTGCCTTAACAGGGGAATCTTTCCCTGCTTGCCACGTCACCTATCGCACAGACGCAGCTTAGGTCAGTGGAAAATACCACATAATTACATGTATTTACAATGCATAGTTGTCCACGGGGGTTAAATGCAGTAGCATTTTATTTATCAATAACAAGAATTATTAAAGAGAACGTAGTTTCTGGGTTATTAATACCGCTTGAATAATTAACAACAGTCTCTACGTCCTCTGCCTTTAACCAGGGATAACTATGATAAATTTAGAGAGCGCAACTGCTCTGGGGGAAAATATTTCCCACAGTTTTGAGGCCGGCGGAAAATGATACGTTGTATCATGTAATATGACCCTTAGCCAAGAGTTCCCTCCATAGTTCTCAAGAACCCTGTGCTGCGGCCCTACTAGGTCGCGCCTCTTGACCCATTTGATCTTCACCATTCTCTGAATCCGGAGTGGCTGCTAACTCAAGGGGTACCAGTTTATCAATAGTTTTTATACTGGTATGTCCCCTGCATTTTACTTTTACGAGTCTCAGCACCCCTTCAGAATCTGGGTGTGTGGAGATCACTTTAGCTAATGGCCACTGGGATCTTGGTTGTTCAGTCTTCACTAAGACCACATCTCCTATGTTAATAACTGATTTGTTGCTGGCAGCTTGAGCTCCATAAAACCTCTCGCGTAGGCTCAAAAGATATTCTTCGCTCCAATGTCTATTCCATGTATCCAGCACCCTTTTCAGACGTTGATATCCCTCCCGAAGGTGTTGTCCTAAATCATTAGTTTCTATGTTAGGATCATCAACTTCTTCCTGGATATCCACACAAGGCATCGGATGGAGCTTCCTGCCATATAACATGTGAGCCGGTGTTAAGGCCTCTAGCGAGTCGCTAGTGTCATCTTGATAGGTCAGAGGTCTATTATTAATCCTGGCTTCAATTTCAGTTATTACTGTTCTTAAATCTTCTCTCGTGATCTTAGTTCTATGTAATGTTTTCCTCAGGCAGTTCTTGACAATACCAATCATTTTTACGGTAAATCCATTTTGCCATGGAGCTCTTGGAGCTGTGAACTGCCAAATACAATTTCTGATTCCCAGCGCCGACTTAACCTTTGGGTCATTCATTATGTTCAACAGTAAAGGTGCTGCTCCAACGAAATTAGTTCCATTGTCGCTTATTAACTTGCCAGGACAAGACCTTCTAGCGGCAAATCTGCGAAAGACATTGAGGAATGTCTCAGAGCTTAGGTCTTCCGCTAGCTCTAGATGGACTGCCCTTGTGTAGGCACAAGTAAATAAACAAATGTAAACTTTATGGGGAGTTTCCTCACCCGTAACAGTTATAGCCCCTGTGTAGTCCACTCCTGTTATATGGAAGGGCCGACTTATGCTCACCCTTTCCTTCGGTACGGCTGGTGGTCCTGGGTAGATATAACGTCGCTGCTCATACCTCCTACAAATGATGCAGTTTTTGAGATATTTTTTAATAACCTGTCTACCCTTAGGAATCCAGTACCTTTCCCGAATTTGGGCTAAGGCCTGCGGCACACCTCCATGGAGAGTGGAATCATGGGGTTCCTTTATAATAAGTTGTACAAAGCACCCACTCTTAGGTAATAAAATGGGATGTTTGGTTTGGATGGGCAAGTCAGCCTTTACCAATCGGCCACGACATCTTATCAGACCTTTTCCGTCTAAGAACAAGCCTAAATTCTTTATCAGCTTATTCCCCTTTCCAGTGTCTTGGCCCAAAAGTTTATATATTTCCCCGTAAGAATTTCTTTGTACTCTTTTCAGCCAGTATTCTAGGGGATCTAATTTCTGAAGCCCCACCTTCTTATTCAAAAATTCAACAACCAATTTAGTAGTATTTAAAAGTTGTCTTATTGACGAGAATCGGCTGATGTCAATTACTTCTGGCTCAGGTACTACAGGATCCAAGTTCACTACACTAACCTCAGCAATACTGTACTGTTTCTGTTCAGGCCAATCCTTAGTGAGTAACCATTTAGGGCCTTTAAACCACAAGTTATCCTTGATCAGTCTCCTTACGGTCGAACCTCTCAAGAGCAGATCAGCTGGATTTTGTTTGGAGGACACATGCATGAATTTAAATTTGGAAGACAGCTCTTTAACAGTCTTCACTCTATTACGGACAAAAGGAATTTTACTGTCTTCCTTCCCTATCCAGTAAAGACAAATCTCACTGTCAGTCCATATGTAAATATCCTCAAACTAAGTATCAAGAGTAATGGTTATATACCTGGCCAATTTAGTTCCTACTTCTATGGAAGCCAATTCCATTTGAGGTAGGGTTCTTTCTTTAATTGGCGCAACTCTGGCTTTGGACATTATAATCTTACTATCCTCTCCTGTTGCGCAATAAGCTACTGCTCCATAGGCCCTTTGAGAAGCATCACAAAATATGTGTGCGACTTCTCATTACTGTTTATTTTCCTGGGAATACATATGCTTGATGTAGTTTCAAACTCCTTTCTAATCTGTTCACATTGTTCCACATATGTCTCACCCAATTCAGTGTCCCAGTCTAACTTTTCTCGCCAAGCCTCCTGTACTAAATATTTGCCCCTAATAACTATAGGACTGACAAATCCTAATGGGTCAAATAGCCTGGAAACCTGACTTAACAAGGACCTCTTGGTGAGAGTGACATCAGAGAACTTAATTGGTTTCAAACTTATTACATCAGCTGTTGTATCCCAGTTAAGACCTAACACATTTTGAATTTTGGGAATGTCAGAATCTGGATAGTCCTCTTGTATTTTATTCCTCAAAAGCGGTGAATTTGTATTCCAGCTCTGTAACGGCAAATTTGCCTTCCCACATTCGGAATTGGCTACTTCATAAACCTTCAAAGCTTCCAATTCTGTATCAACACCTTGCAAATTATCCATATAAAAAGCCTGCCCTATTTCTGGACATTTGGCATTTTCAAAATGATGCTTTAAAGTGTTGCAAAGTAGGAAAGCACTAGCACAAGAGCCAAAGAGCACCGATTGGAAACAGTAAGTTTTCAATGGACTATCCTCATTTTGAGGATCATGAGGCCAGAGGAATTTTGTAAATTTCCTATCCTCATCTCTCAGTCCTATTCTGAGAAAAGCCTTACTAATGTCTGTTGTGTAAGCGTAAGGTTTCTCTCTAAATCTTAGTAACACATTCCCTAACTTCTCTGTTAGTGTAGGTCCAGCATATAGGCAATCATTCAAGCTAGCTGATCCCTTGGATGCTTTACTACTACAGTTGAATACTATCCTTATGGGAGTAGTTACTGAATCCTTTCTTACAGCATGATGTGGTAAGTAGTGTCCTCCTTTGTGGTTAACAGGGTATTCTACCTCTTCTATAAATTTATTCTTCAATTGATCCCTTATAATATTATCATATAGGGTCAGATGTTCTGGTTTATCTCTCAACTTTCTTAGAAGAGAATTTAACTGAGCTTTAGCTGCTTGGTAATTTGGTGGTAACTCTGAGTGGTTTAGTTTCCATGGTAATCCTACCCAATACTGTCCATCCTTAAATTCCACAGACTGATTATACAAGTCCAATGTTATTTTATCTTCAGGGGTTGGTTCCTCACAGTGTATACCGATACTGTCTAGGTCCCACAGTTTGTGTACAGGTTCAATATTTTCATCCAACAAGTCATTCATCTGAGTAGGTTCTAATTCTGCACCTATTCTAGCTACCATCAATGACTGTGTGGGGGTAACAAAGACTGAGTCTACTAGTTTGGCCTCTCCTTTAACTTGTTTTGGAAAAGGCAACTGACCCATAATAAGGTTACCTCATGGACTCTTGAACAACTGTACCTTATTCCTTTTGAAAGTCCTATGTAGTAATCTTCCACAATAATCAGAACCAATTATCATTTTTATGGGACCCACAGTATCTGATTCAACATTCTGTTTAGCCAACTTTATCCCTGAACCTTGTATATGATCAGAGGTTTCCTTCAATCCTTTTATGTATATACTTGTCTCCATAGTATCAAGCACAGCTGCTGTTATACGGCATTTATATCTGCCTAATTGTATTACAGGTCTAACTAAATCAAAAGACTGAGCCTTCCTAGTTGTCAAGAATCCTGTAATGGCTAGATTTACCTTGCCGATAACTGGTAACTTTAATTTCTTCACAATGTCTGTAGAAATGAAAGTTTTCTGAGCACCCGTATCAAACAGGGTACATACCAATTGGTTTCTATTCTCAAACAATACTTTCACATCTGCTATTGGTACTGCAGCTGGCATTACTAATGGAGCATTCCCTTTTGCAATTGTCATATTGACGCTTGCAGGTTTAGGAACCTCAATTTTCATCCTAGGGCATAAAGCACTATGATGATGATCTTTTTTGCATTTAAAGCAAAGATTTAATTTAGTCTTACAGTCCGTGGCAGCATGTTCGGAGTTCATACAGATTATACAACACCCCAATTCCTGAAGCTTCTCTACTCTAGAAGCATAATCAGGGTAGTGTTGACAAAATACACTGGAATGTTGCTCACCACAAAAGACACAAACTTTCCTGTCTTTTACCATGGAAGGTTTTATTTCCTTAATATCTTCAGCATGTCTATTCCTTATCTTTAATACTTTATCCTCGGCCTTTGTGGAGCTAAGGAAAGTACCTATCTCTTCTTTAGGCACATACTTAGTCTTCTGTGACTTAACTTTCCCAATCAGTTGGTTAGTGGGTTTTTTCTTTACTTCAGTCTTCTGTTTGACCTCAGTAGTGTTTAATGTTCCTTGCAAATGTTTACAGAGTTGCATCAAGCCTTCCTCTATCTCTTCACAGGAGAAATTATCCTTCTGGTACCTACCATACAAAGCATCCTTGGTTTTCGGTGGTAGCTTTAAGGACACAATTCTTGAAAGCACCCAATCTGATGTTTTAATATCTTCGTAAGTACCTAAGGCCCTTAATTTACAACTTATTGCAATTCTAAATTTTTGCAAGGGATCAAAATCGTGCCTAGGTATGGGTAATTCTATTAGAGCCCGCAATAATTGATTTATAATTTGTTCCCTGTCTTCGTAATTTTGTCTAAGGATGGTCAAAGCCACTTCATAGTTATTTTCTTCTACTGGTAATTCTTTTATCAGTTGATATGGTGTTCCCTTGACCTGTCCTAATAAAGACGTAAGTTTGGTGACTTTAGGGAGATCTGTTCTATCGTGTACCAAATATTTGAACTGATCCCAGAAGGATTTCCAGTTCTGCTCTCCATCAAATTCCGGACACGTTATTTGTGGTAACACAGCTCTACTCTGCTGTGCCACAACTTGTGTTTCCGTGGCAGTGTCAGCTAATTCTGACTCTAGTGTCTTTACTACAGTTAAGTATTCTTCTAATTTGTCTTCAAACTTCGTAGTTTCTGACTCTAAGAGTTCCTTATTCTCAGCCTTTACTATAGCCGCTTCTAAAGTTAAGTAACTCTCTTCATACTTACTCCATCGATCTTTCAGAATATTTAGGAGACTATTTATTCTCTCCTTGGACAGAGGTATTTGGTCCAACGACTGGTTACAATCATTTATGGCTCTAGTTACCCATCCTGCCTTACTACTAGAAAATCTTTGCAATAAAGAAACAGACATGTTGACGGAGTTCTAATTTAATAATTTAATTATGAATTCCAACCACAATTTTACCTCAACTTAGTAATGATTTGATTATTTTAAATTTTGAAGAGGGTAGGGACTAAGTCCTCATTGTGCAAATTATCCCCTCTCCCAATTTCGTAATATTCATTACAGCTCAGCTAATTATTTAGTTTAATTTTGAGGAGTATAGGGATTAGGTCTATAATTTCAACCTATCCCCCAGGGTTATTAAACCTCTAGGGTTTATTTCATCCCCTCACTCAATTGCCAAAACACCCATATTCCCCGAGCTCAGAATTAATTACCTCAATACTCCATAGGCCCACCCATAGCTTGTACAGCATAGAACTCTCCTTCCTTATGTTCTACATAATTTATAAATTTCTGCAGAACCGCTTCCCTACCATGATGGTTCCAATGCATACCATCAGATTTCAACATTGCTTGGAAGGGCTTGGCATTAAAATGTATGAAATCCCTTCCCTTCCTGGCCCGTTGCAACTTTCGGTTTACAGCTCTGCTAACTAATTTATATGTTCCATAACAAACTGGAGAGCCATATGGCAGGTTCCTTGGCTCGAGGAAGGTTATGGCTACTGAGGATTTACAAGAGCCCTCTATGGCTCCTACCACTGCTAAAATATTCTCCACAACTTCATTGACCTCCACGTCCTCATGGATATCATTTCCTCCAAGGAAAAGGACCGTACGGTCATGCTCCCAGTCTAGTACGGCATTCAGCCTTTCATCTTCAGAGAAAAAGCTTGCCTTTCCTCCCGGAGCTCTATAGACACGTACGTCCACGTCTTCCACTTCAACCGAACGTGGTAGTAAACTGTGCACCACAAAAGCAACTTTAAACACATTCAGCGCCTCGGCACACATCGGTTTTCCTCACTCGGTCGGGGCACCAAAAATGTGAAAAATGTTTACAGAGTTCTGGTAAACAAATCGGGGCCCTCTTTCTGGGCACCAAAATGTGAAAAATATTTAATGTATACAAGTCGGTATCCCTGCCGGAGCACCGCTATGTAAGAAATTTCTGGTATTTACTAATAAACAACTCGTAGGTCGTTACTCGTCTATAAAGTTGTTCTTAAGTAAATCAAACAAGTCTCATAGAGTTAGGTGAAACGTAACTTAACCTTAACTCACCTACAATAACTATTTCTCTTCTATCTCATAGCTAATCCCCCCTTGAATTGGCCAATTCGTAAAGGTTACTTAGCTAGTGAAGAGGGAGTGATCGATAACCGATGACGATGAGGCTGCTTAGTGTAATTGCTTGAGGAAGCAAGCGTCCTTATGGTGCGTATGTACAACCTAGCTTGAGAGTCACTAGGAATAGAGTGAGTGAATGCGGCAAGCCCCAACACTTTCATCGCATTGTGGGTTGCCAACTCTTATTTAATTACAGTACTACAGTTAAATTACATCATTATATGTACAGGGCAAATCTAACAAATTAATCTTAGTTTCACTTAAACTAAAGTTAGACCAAATATTCCCTTTAACTATGTAAATATCTTAATTCCACATCTGCCTTAACAGGGGAATCTTCCCCTGCTTGCCACGTCACCTATCGCGCAGACGCAGCTTAGGTCAGTGGAAAATACCACATAATTACATGTATTTACAATGCATAGTTGTCCACGGGGGTTAAATGCAGTAGCATTTTATTTATCAATAACAAGAATTATTAAAGAGAACGTCGTTTCTGGGTTATTAAAACCGCTTGAATAATTAACAACAGTCTCTACGTCCTCTGCCTTTAACCAGGGATAACTATGATAAATTTAGAGAGCGCAACTGCTCTGGGGAAAAATATTTCCCACAGATGCCGAATAATGAGACTTTTACCGTATTTCCAATGTTTTACATTTCTTTGCGTTGAATTTCATTTCCCACATCTGGCTCCAATCATGTATCCTATCCAGATCCTACAGCAGCATTTTAAAGTCCTCCTCAAACCTTTACCTTCCTCAAATTCTTTGCATCATCAGCAAACAGACTTGCATAACTGTTTACTCCATCTACCATATCATTTACGTAAATCAGGAACATTAGTACTTGGTGGTGGCCAGAATTAGAATTCAATTAAGATGGAGGAATAGAAGAAGGGAAAGACGAGAGGAAGGAGCAGTTGCAAGGAGAGTGAAAAGGTTACAAGAGGGTGAGAAAAGGCAGAGTATAAGAGAGAAGTGGAGGAACGAATGGGCAAATATGAATTGGAGCAGATGGAAGACGTGGAAGGTGTGTGTAGGATATTTACAGAAGAAATATGTGCAGCCTGTGATGTGGTGTGTGGGAGGAAGAGAAGACGGAGGGGGGTGCAAGGAACAACGTGGTGGACTGAAGAGCTGAAACGGGCTGTGGCACAAAAGAAGAAAGCATACAATGAATGGATGAGAAATAGGGGCGTGGAAGAAGTTGAGAGGCGGAAGAGAGAGTTATATGTAGAAAGAAAGAGAGAGGTGAAAAGATTAGTAAGAGAGAGTAAGAAGAGAGTGGATGAGGAATTTGGAAGGAATTTGAGTGTAAAGTGGAGGGACTGTAAGAAAATGTTCTGGAGAGAAGTGAAAAGAGTAAGACAGGGTGGAAGTGAAGTTAGCAGGGGAGTGAAAGATAAAAATGGTAGATTACTAGTGGAGAAGGGAGAAAAAGTGAGCAGATGGAGAGAACACTTTAAGGAATTGTTGAACGTAGAGGATGGAAGTAATGCAAGTATAAGTGGCTGGGGAATGGCTGGGAGAAGGAGGGAGGTGAGAAGACAGGAAGAAATCAGTAGGATAGAAGTTGTGGAAGCAATGAAGAAAGTTAAATCGGGGAAAGCCCCAGGAATTGATGGAGTGTGTGGTGAAATGCTGAAGCATGGGGGAGAGATAGTAGCAGAATGGATGTGGAAGATGTGCAGATTGGCCTGGGAGGAAGGTAGAGTCCCGGAGGATTGGAAGTCAGGTATAATTATTTCCTTGTACAAAGGAAAAGGGGAAAAAGAAGTGTGTGGTAATCATAGGGGCATTTGTCTTCTTAGTATAATAGGAAAAGTGTATGGTAGGATACTTATTGACAGAGTTAGAGAAAGAACAGAGAAATTAGTTGGAGAAGAACAGGGAGGCTTTAGGAAGGGAAGAGATTGTGTAGATCAGATATTCATTCTTAGATCTTTAGTGGAAAAGTTTCTAGAGAAGGGAAAAAGTTGTATGCGGCTTTCATGGATTTGGAGAAAGCATATGACAGGGTGGATAGACAAGGATTGTGGAAAGTGTTAAGAATATATGGAGTAGATGGGAAGTTGTTGAATGCTGTGAAGAGTATGTACGATGGTGGGAAGGCTGCAGTGCGTGCGGATGGTGAACTAAGTGAATTTTTCTCTTTGAAAGTTGGTTTGAAACAGGGATGTGTCATGTCTTCATGGTTGTTCAATCTGTACATGGATGGGGTAATAAAAGAGGTACAAGGTAGGGTAGTGGATGTTGGAGTGGCTCTGGTGAGAGAGGATCGTGTTTGGAAACTCCCTGTACTGTTGTTTGCAGATGATACTGTGTTGTTGAGTGAAGAC
Organism: Coenobita brevimanus; assembly: GCF_032717465.1. Taxonomy (NCBI): domain Eukaryota; kingdom Metazoa; phylum Arthropoda; class Malacostraca; order Decapoda; family Coenobitidae; genus Coenobita; species Coenobita brevimanus. The sequence goes on along the minus strand of NC_137040.1, from coordinate 14,702,418 downwards.
GATGGGGAGCTGCAAGGCTTGGTGGATGAGTTCGGGAGAGTGTGCAAGAAAGGGAATCTAAAGGTGAATGTAGGGAAGAGAAGTGAAGTCAGTGAATGTACAGCGAGGTTGGATGGTGAGGAATTGGAAAATGTGAGTACGTTTAAGTACTTGGGTAGTGTGATGAGTAAGGATGGAGGTTTGGAGGGTGAAGTGCTTGAAAGGGTACAGCAGGGAAAAAAGGTTGCTGGTTCTTTGAAAGCAGTGATAAGAAACAGGGAAGTGAGCATGGAAGTGAAAAAGTTACTGCATGACAGTATTGTGATACCAACTCTAACGTACGGAAGTGAAGCTTGGCCGTTGTTGGAAGGACGCAAGTCAAGAGTGAGAGCAGTGGAAATGAGTTATTTCAGAGGAGCCTGTGGAGTCACATGGAGAGACAGGCTGACGAATGAGGATATAAAGGAGTGTTGTGGTGTTGATGTGGATGTGATAGGAAGCGTTATGAGGAACACACTGAGGTGGTTTGGCCATGTGGAGAGGATGGAGGGTGTAAGACTGACAAAGAGAGTGTATGTGAGTGAGGTGGAGGGGGGAAGAGCGAGGGGGAGGCCGAGGATGAGATGGAGGGATGGGGTGGAGAGGTATATGAGAGAGGGGGGTGTGAGTTGGGAGCAGGGCAGTGAAATGGCGGGAGACAGGGCGACTTGGAGGCGATTTGTTTGTGGCCACCCCAAACAGGATTGAGGCGTCTGGCTATGGATAGATAGATAGATAGGAACATTACTGGTGCCAACACCTAGCCCTGTGGGACTCCACTTGTTACTTACCTCCATCCAGACATCCTGTCCTTTATCACTGTCCTCATTTGTCTGTCTCTCAAAAAGTCTCTCATCCATTACAGGAGGTTTTCTTTTAGTCCTCCTATATGCTCTAGTTTCCACATTAGTCTCTTATGGGGTACCTTGTCGAAGGCCTTTTCCAAATCTAAATACACACAATCCACCCAACCGTGTCTCTCCTGTAGCACGTCAATCGCTCATGAGTAGAAGCTCAACAAGTTGGAAACACATAACCTTCCACTTCTGAATCCAAACTGACTTTCAGCCAAAACATTCATCCCTTCCAGATACAGTATTTTATCCATCTATCTTTCAGGATTCTCTAGCACAATTTTGTGACCATGCTGGTTAGGGACACTGGTCTATAATTCAGGGGTTCTTCCTTGTTTCCTCCCTTATAAATAGGGAACACATTTGTCCTCTTCCATTCTAGAGGCGCTTTCCCCTCGTCCAGAGAACACACAATTAAACTCTGAATCTTATCCGCCAGTTGTTGTCTGCATTCTTTCAGTACCCAATTAGAGATTCCATCTGGTCCTGGGACTTTCCTTACATCTTGAGTTTCCAGTAACTTATACACTTCTTGTACTTCCACTTTTATTTCCTGTACTTCCATTTCTATATCTTTTATCTCTACATTTTTAGTTACTCCTTCCCCTTCCACAAACTCCCTTTCATTAGTGAAAACTGGTTGGAAATATTTGTTCATTATTTCAGCTTGCATTGGTGCATCTATACAGGCTTCTCCTTGTACTTTCAGTCTGGTGATTCCTTCCTTTTGTTTCAATCTTACATTGACAAATCTATAATACAGTTTGGGTTCATCCTTACATTTGTCTATTATACCTTTTTCAAAGTTCCTTTCTTCCTCTCTACGTATTCTTGTGTATTCATTTCTAGTTCTTTTATATTCTTCCTTTGTTCTGTTATTACCTCTCTTTTTCCAGTTGTTCCACGCCATGTCCCTCTCTTTTTTTGCTATCATGCACCTTCTATTAAACCACCCTTTTTTCCTGTTTTCTTTCCCACTTACTCTTGGCACATATTTTTCCACTCCCGAAATATAGAAGTCTAGAAAGATATCCCACTTCCTCTGTATCTCTCTTGTTTCTCTGAATTTTCTCCAATCTGCATTTTCCAAAAATTCTCTCAATTCTGCAAAGTTTGCTTTCCCAAAGTTGCATCTTCCCTGCCTATAAAGCTCGTCACTTGGAGCCATGTTTCCTATTATCATTTGGAACTCAATGAGCACAGGATGACCTTAACCTATAGGACACATATTTCAAAGAATCAATTACATCAGGTTCTTTGATTAGCAGTAAATCTAATCTTGGTTGTGTGTCGTCACCTCGAAATCGTGTCTCTTCTTTGACCCAATGCGTCATCACATTTTTCATTATTATATTTAACAATATTGTGCCCCATGAACCTTCACTGCCTCCTGAGTCCCATTCCTCCCAGTCCACCTCTTTACAATTAAAATCACCCATTAAAATTATATTGTTGCTTTTCACCATCACTTTCTGTAGATAACTAGCCATGTCTGACAACATCTCCTGGTATTCATCACCATTCCATGCTCTTGTCTTAGGGGGAACATACACTACTGCCATATCTCTCTTACTGTTCTCTCCAGTTTCTAGTTTCATATTTATCACTTCAGCCCTACCCACTCCCATTTCCACAGTATCTACATTTATGTTGTTCTTCACTGCTATCATCACTCCTCACCCCATTTTTTCTTTTCTGTCTCTTCTCCACAGTTTGTATTTACCATCTCCCATATGGACATCAATATCCCCTCTTAACTTGGTCTCTACAAAGCACATAATATCAGGTTCATGTACCCTCCAGAAATCGTTGATTTCTAACTTTGCCAATATTAAACCATCAACATTAGTATATGCCACTTTCAAATTTTTTTGGTTGTTTTTTATACCCTCTTCTCTCCTTCTTTCCATCAATACTTCTTCCTCAATTTCTGATCCATAACTCTCCAATAAAACACTGCCTTCTCTTCCTCTGTTCTCCTAGTTTTTTGCCTTTGGTTCTTTTATAACTCCTTTATTTTAGCTCTTTCTTCCTCATTTGCATCTCTCCTTATCCAAACATTTTTAAACCCCTCTTTATCTGATAATTTCCATGTTCTAATAATGATTTCATTTACCATTACCTGGGACTTACACTACCTTCAATGGCCTCGCCCCTCCTTCCTCGCACTTTCCAGACCTAAACACTTTTTCAATCTCTTCTTGAGCTTCGTTGTTACCCTCGATAACTACTGATATTATTCCTTTAACCTTACTCAGTTCTTCTCTTTCTCTTTCTGATCTTACTGTCATCCATTTTTTTTTTAGTCCTGAAATTACTGTATTACACATTTTTTCTTATCTGCAACATCCCTGACTAAAGATTCTCAACTTCTCGTACCCTAACCACTTCCTTCTCTACCTTTTCCTTGGTTTGTTGTTCTATAATCTCTTTCATATTTATATCTCCTTCCTCCTGAACTTTCATCCATACCTTATGTTGCTCCTTGATTTCCTTAATGTGCTCATCTTGCATCCTTGCTTTGGATTCATACTCATCTAGTTTACTAATCATCCTGTGCCTTTCTTCTTCCAACTTCTTATTCTCCCTCTTGAGCTCTTTTATTTCATTTGAAGCAGATTCATTACTCACTTTTAATTCTGTGACTTCTCTTACTTGTTCATCACTGTGTGTGCAAACTTTTTCCAGTTTATTCTGTAGAAGTCTGATCTCTTTCTCCTTTTCTAAGGACCGTTCCTGCAACTCTCTAAGTACTGTCTGTACCTTTTTTAACTCCTGGACATTCCTCTCTGCTCTTTTCTCTACTCCTGGTACTCTTTGTTTTTTCAACTTAGTACTTCCATTTCCCACATCATCTTCGGTGAAGTCTGCAAATTCCTCCTCACCAGATGTAAACAAAGCACTGTCCCTCTCCACCGTGATGCAACCATATGCAAACTTTCTAGTTGCACTATACTGTATCTTGTACTCTTTATGACCGAAACCTGCAGTTTTTTAAACTACTGTGTGTTCTTACCTAATTGTATCTTTACAGGAATGAGTCAAGCTCGTACTGTCCCACGTCTAAAACCATATTTATTGTACATATCCTTAAATTTATGAATTGTTTTAGCACACACTATTTTATTCGGTAATGGATTCCACTGATCAATTGCTCTATTTAGGAAACTAAATTTCCTTATGTCTTTATCGCCTCTCTCTTCGTGCAGTTTTTTGCAGTGTCCTCTTCCAGATCCATCCCCATAGTTTATGTAATCATTAATGTCTATTTTCTCCTTCCCTGATATGCATTTATATAGCATAATCATGTCTACTCTTTTCCTTCTCTCAAGTAATGTAGGCAGATTCAGTTTTTCTAGTCTTTCTTCGAAGCTTAGATACCTTAAGCTTGGTATCCATCTTGTAGCGGCCCTTTGAACTTTTTCAATCTTATCTATTTATTTTTTGAGATGAGCACTCCAGACTACTGATGCATACTCCACGGTTGGTCTGATGAATGATGTTATTATCTTTCTTAGCATGTCTTCATTTATGTATGTGAATGCTATTCTCATACTTGCAAGCAGTGTATACATGTTCCGTACCTTCTCACTGATGTGGTCAGCTGGAGATAGTCTGTTATTAATAATCACACCTAGGTCCTTCTCTCTTTCTGCTGTGTGTAGGATTTTATTTCCTAACTTATAATCCCAAGCATGTCTTTTTCCACTTTTACCAAACTTGATTACATGACACTTGTCTACAATGAATTCCATTTGCCATGTACCGCTCCATTCATGAAGTTTATTTAATTCTTCTTGTAGCTCTTTACAAAAGTCTGCATTAGTAATTGTCCTTTGTATTTTTGCATCATCAGCAAACATATTTAGATAGCTTTCATTTCCAATGTTGCTATCTATATTATTTATATACTGTACACTAAAAACATGATTCGTGCCACCATTGGGCCCTGTGGAACTCTGCTAGTCACTTCCCTCCATGATGAGTAGTTTCCCCTTAGTACTGTTCTCATTTCTCTTTTTTTGAGAAAATCTTGCATCCAACAATACAGTTAGCCTCAGATTCTTCCTTGATGGCACAGTTTCCATAAAAGTCTTTGGTGCGGTACTCAGTCAAATGATTCTTGAAATCTAAATAGATACTGTCCACCCATCCTTCTCTTTTCTGTAATGTTTCTGTTACTCTATCACGGTAGCTCAACAGATCAGTAACACAGGATTTCCCTTTTCTGAAACCAAACTGTCTTTCTGTTATCACATTGTGTTCTTCTAGATGATTTACCCAAACTTTTCTTATTAGAAACCAAACTGTCTTTCTGTTATCATATTGTGTTCTTCTAGATGATTTACCCAAACTTTTCTTATCAGCTTTTCTAATACCTTGCTTACAGCACTGGTTAGTGATACTGGTCGATAGTTGAGTGGATTTTGTCTATTCCCTCTCTTGAATAAGGGAACAATGATTGTCTTCTTTCAAATATCAGGCAGTTTACCTTGTCTCAAAGATTTCTTGAAAATTAAAGAAAATGGTTTACTTAACTCCTTTGCAAATTCATGTAGCACCCAACATGAAATTTCATCAGTACCATATCCTTTTCCTTTGTCTAATTTACTTAACTCCTCCTGTATTTCTTTTTTTTGATATTTGTATATCTGGTAATATGTGTGGGCATGCATGTTCCATATCATCCCTCTCAAAATTATTTTCTTCTGTAAAAACTGATTAGAAATTCTTATTTTGTGCTTCACAAATATCCTTCTCTTGAGTATAGGTGATCCCCTCATCTGTAATGGATTGTATTTTATCTTTTACTTTGGTTTTGCTTCTGATGTAGCTGTAAAATAGCTTCGGTTGATCACTACTTTTGTTTATGATATCCTCCTCAAACTGTTTTGGGGCTTCCCTCCTTATTCTTGTATAATCATTTCTTGTCTGTTTACAGTTGTTATATGCCCTCTCTCTATTGTGTCTTCTGTATCTGATCCTTTTGATTTTTTACATTTTGTATTAAACCATTTCTTTATTTTCTTTTCTGCTTCTTGTGCTGTGGGATGTGCTTCTGGACTCCTATTTCTTAAAGTTTACAGAATTTTTTATATATAGCATTTAAATCTTGTCCTCTAAGCTCCTTTTCCCAATCAGTTCCTAAGAAGTAATTCTTTAGGTCATGATAGCTTCTCTTTTTATAATTTAGGTTCTTTTTGTAATTTTCATTGCTGTTAACTATGTCATATGCAATCCTGAAGATGCAATTTAGTACTGCATGGTCGTTTTTGCCAAATGGAGAGTGATATATTAAATTGTCAATACCATTTTCTTGCCTAGTAAATATAAGATCAAGCACTGAGGGTACATCTAGTCCTCTTTTTCTTGTGTTTTCCCTTACATGTTGCGTTAGGAAAAACTCCTGCATGAGATCCAGGAGCTTTTGGTCCCAACAGCTTTCTTGGCTTATTATATCTAGAGTATTCCAATTTATATTTGTATTAAAATCTCCAGTTAGTATAATTCTTTCCAATTTCTCTTCCATTCTGAATCATACTCTCTGCCAGCTCCTCATATTCACCTCATTCCCATGTGTTTGATGTGGGTGGCATGTATAAATTTGCTACAATTACTGTTCTTACCTAATTGTATCTTTACAGGAATGAGTCAAGCTCGTACTGTCCCGTGTCTTAAACCATATTTATTGTACATATCCTTAAATTTGTGAATTGATTGGCACACACTATTTCATTTGGTAGTGAATTCCATTGATCAATTGCTCTGTTTGGGAAACTGAATTTCCTTACGTCTTTATCACCTCTCTTCTTATGCAGTTTATTGCAGTGTCCTCTTGCTGATGCTTCTCCATATGTTAAGTAATCATTTATGTCTATTTTCTCCTTTCCTGATATGCACTTGTATAGCATTATCATATCACCTCTTTTCCTTCTCTCCTGTAGTGTTGGTAGATTCAGTTTATTTAGTATTTCTTCGTAGCTTAGGTCCCTTAAGCTTGGTATCCATCTTGTAGTGGCCCTTTGAACTTTTTCAATCTTGTCTATATGCTTTTTGAGATAAGGACTCCAGACTACTGATGCATATTCCAGGGTTGGTCTAATGAATGATGTTATTATCCTTCTTAGCATGTCTTCATTTATGTATGTGAATGCTATTCTCATATTTGCAAGCAGTGTATACATGTTCCGTACCTTCTCGCTGATGTGGTCAGCCAGAGATAGTCTGTTATTGATAATCACACCTAGGTCTTTCTCTCTTTCTGATGTGTATAGGGTTTTATTTCCTAACTTATAATCCCAATCAGGTCTTTTTCCACTTTTACCAAACTTGATCATATGACACTTGTCCACACTGAATTCCATTTGCCATGTACTACTCCGTTCATGAAGTTTATTTAATTCTTCTTGTAGCTCCCTACAAGAGTCTGTGTTAGTAATTGTCCTTTGTATTTTTGCATCATCTGCAAACATATTCAGATAGCTCTCATTTCCAGTGTTACTGTTTATATCATTTATATACACTAAAAACATGATTGGTGCCAGCACTGAACCCTGTCGTACTCCACTAGTCACTTCTTTCCATGATGAGTAGTTTCCTCTTAGTACTGTCCTCATTTCTCTTTTTATGAGAAAGTCTTGCATCCAACAAAACAGTTTGCCTCGAATTCCTCCTTGATGGTACAGTTTCCATGAAAGTCTTTGGTGTGGTACTGTGTCAAAAGCTTTCTTGAAATCTAAATTGATACTGTCCACCCATCCTTCCCTTTCCTGTATTGTGTTTGTTACTCTGTCATAGTAGCTCAACAGATTAGTAACACATGATTTTCCTTTTCTGAAACCAAACTGTCTTTCTGTTATCATACTGTGTTCTCCTAGATGATTTACCCAAGCTTTTCTTATAAGTTTTTCTAATACCTTGCTTACAACACTGGTCAGTGATACTGGTCGGTAGTTGAATGGATTTTGTCTATTTCCTTTCTTGAATAAGGGGACAATATTTGCTTTTTTCCAAATATCAGGTAGTTTACCTTGACTCAAGGATTTCTTGAAAATTAAAAATAATGGTTTACTTAACTCCTTTGCACATTCTCGTAATACCCAACATGAAATTTCATCAGGACCACTTGCTTTTCCTTTGTCTAATCTACTTAACTCCTCCTGTATTACTTTTTCTGCTATTTGTATATCTGGTAGTATGTGTGGACATGCGTGTCCCACATAGTCCCTCTCAAAATTTTTTTCTTCTGTAAAAACTAATTGGAAATTCTTATTTAGTGCTTCACAAATATCTTTCTCTTGTGTATAAGTGATTCCCTCGTCCGTAATGGATTGTATTATATCTTTTACTTTGGTTTTGCTTCTGATATAGCTATAAAACAGCTTTGGTTGATCACTACTTTTATTTATCATATCCTCCTCAAACTGTTTTTGGGCTTCCCTCCTTATTCTTGTATAGTCATTTCTTGCCTGTTTGTAATTATTATACGCCCTTTCACCATTGTATCTTCTGTACCTATTCCACAACAAATCTCTTCTTTCTTTTGATTTTTTACATTCTGTATTGAACCATTTCTGTATTTTCTTATCTGTTTCTTTGTGCTGTGGGATGTACTTCTGGACTCCTATTTCATAAAATTCACAAAAATTTTTATATACAGCATTTATATCTTGTCCTCTAAGCTCATTTTCCCAATCAACTTCTAAGAAATACTTCTTTAGGTCTTGTTAATTTCCCTTTTTATAGTTTAGGCTCTTTTTGTAACTGTCATTGCTGATTACTATGTCATATGCTATCCTGAAGTTATAATTTAGTACTGCATGATCGCTTTTGCCGAGTGGAGGGTGATATATTAAACTGTCAATATCATTTTCTTGCCTAGTAAATATTAGATCTAGCACTGAAGGTACATCAAGTCCTCTTTTTCTGGTGGTTTCCCTCACATGTTGCGTTAAGAAAAACTCTTGTATGAGATCCAGGAGCTTTTGGTCCCAACAGCTTTCTTGGCTAATTATATCTAGAGTATTCCAATTTATATTTGTATTGAAGTCCCCAGTTAGTATAATTCTTTCTGATTTCTCTTCCATTTTTTGTAGTAATGATCTTATACTCTGAATAGTACTCTCTGCCAGGTCCTCATATTCATCTCTTTCCCATGTGTTTGATCTGGGTGGCATGTACTAATTGGGTACAATTACTTTACCTTCAGATGTGTCGATCTCTACTGCAATCAGTTCTACTTGTGATGGTATATCTAGTTTTATTTCATTGACTTTTAGATTTTTCTTAGTTAATATTATAATTCCTCCTCCTTTTTTTTAATTTCTGTCTCTTCTCCATATATTGTATTCCTCTAAGTTAAGTATGGCATTGGATATCCTTGGTGTTAATTTTGTTTCAGTTAGGCATATTATTTGTGGTTCATTTTCTCTGACATAATCATTCATCTCTAGTAATTTAGATACCATTCCATCCACATTTGAGTACATCAACTTTATCATCTTGTTTATATACTTGTCATGACATGGTTCTACTACCTTCCTCCTTTTTGTTCCATCCTGTTTGTGTACCACTTTCGTACCTGCAATCCTATTACAGTTGAAGTCCGATTTTTCGGCATCTATGGGACCAGGTAAATGCCGAAAAATCAAAATTGCCGAATTATCAAAAACCCTACCCACTCAGTACCTTATATGTTTCGGTGAACACTATCATCACTACTCATATCATTACAAATGTGTTTAGAGAGAGTACTGTATACTGTTTGATACTGTACAATACTGTAATGAATACAGTACTATTCATGAATATGAAAAATAAAGAAATTAGTGAACACTGTTTATAAATGTAATGGTACAGTAGGCCTACAAGTTCACATGCACTTACCTAAACTTATAGTAGGTTCCTTATTTACATATGTACAATAGAAGGGGTTGATTGGAGTCTGCTACTGCTGGAAGAAGTCCCCAGCAGTAGAAGGTCCTGCAACAGGCTCTAAGGACTTATGGAGAATTTCAAGACTGACGAAAAAAATCGGAAAATCTGCCGAATGATCAGAGATTTTCGTAAATGGGACTATTTCTCAAAACTGTCGAAATGTCAGATTTGCCGGGGAATTGGATGCCGAAGAATTGGACTTTTACTGTACTTTGTAAAAAAAATTTCTTCTTGTCCTCTTCTGATCTTCCCTCATTTTTTGTTTTTGCTTCCTCCCTTTTCTCTTTCAGTAATTCCAGTTCCTCTTGTGTTAGGCATCTTTTTATCCATACATTTTTGAACTCCTCTTTTTCCATAAGATTCTTTGCATTTTTTAGTATCTCTTCCACAGTGTTTACACTCAGGAATGTCACCTTTAGAGGTCTTGTCTTGCTTTTCTCGTATTTCCCTAACCTTTTGTGTTCCTCTATGTCTTTACTACAGATTTCCTCTGATACTTCTTTCAGTAAGCTCATTACATTTGCCATCTCCTTTTTATCTCTTGTGATCTTGTTTTTTACTTCTTCCTCTTCTATACCAGTGATTACTATAAACTTGTTTATCTCTACTGAATCTCTGACTAACTTTGGATTGTTTTGGATTATTCTTTTCACTTCCTTTTTAATGTTTTTTCCTCCACCCTTGTTTCTAAGTCTTTCTTTACTCTCGCCATTTCAGCATACGTGGTTTCTACATCATTTTTGTAGCTTTGCACAGCTTCATTCACCTGTGTTTTCTCCTCAATATCACTGCTCTGGTCCATAAGACTGCTTGGTTGCCTAATTGTCTCTGTGTCATTTTTGAACTCTTCCATAACACTCTCGTGATTGACTACTGTACTTGCCATTTCACTCACCTTCTTCCTAAGCGTACTCAATTCCACTGTTAGTTCACTGATGGTTGTGTCTTTCTTATTGGCCTCCCTTCCTAGTTTTTCTATCTCTTCCTTTTGCAAGTGCATTTGCTTCTTTATTTCATCAATTTCATTTTTGAAAGCCATTTCTAGTTTGTGTACACGTTCAACCAATCTATTGTGAGTCTCCACTTCAACCAGTTCTTGGTAGAAATCATCATTTTGCTTTTTACTTTTATCCCTTTTCTTTTCCAAATTTGTTTTACTGAAGTATGTATCCATTTTGCAATACTAAAAGAACAGAGTATGTACTTACAGAGTATGTACACTTTCCCCGTGTTGCTGTAGTCTAAACAAACCCAGCTGACTCAGCGCATTTTTTTTTCCTCGTGGTTCTGTTTTTTTTTCTGTTTGAACAAGTCTTGTTTAAACTTTTTTTTTTTTTCCTTTTAATAATGAAAAATCATTTAGTCTAACCTGGTACAGAGCTTGACTCATTCAAAGATACTAATTTAGGTAATGCCACTGGCTGTGTTGGTCCGGTACGGAGCCCCGATGTTGTACGTCTGCCTCCTTTGTGTGTGTGTGTGTGTGTGTGTGTGTGTGTATATTTACCTATTTGTAGTATACAGGAATTGAGCAATGCTCGTGTTGTCCTGTCTCCATATCCACATTTATCAAGTCTACCTTTACACACATGAATATTTTTCTCATGCACCACCTCTTCGTCTAAGTCGTTCCAAATATTTAAGTATTTACCTAATATACCTAATTGTGATATACACGGAATGTACTATGCTCGTGGGTTTCCGTCGCTGTTTCTCAATAAGTCGAATTTAACTTTAAACTCGTTTAAGTTTCTAGACTGGACGATCTCTTTGTCCAGGCTATTCCATAAGTCTATACTTCTGTAAGGAAAGCTATATTTCTTGATATCCTTCAAGCAGCTTGACTTTTTCAATTTCATTCCATGTCCTCTTGTTGCTCTCTTATCCCATACAAACAGATCTTCTTTGTCAATTTTATCTACTCCCACCATGGTCCTGAACACCGCAATCATGTCTCCCCTCTTTCTCCTTTCCTCTAACGAAGGCAAAATCCAGTTTTTCCAGCCTCTCTCTGTATGACAGGTCTGTCAGACTGGGGACCATCTTGGTTGCTCTTCTTTATATTCTCTCAATCTTGTTTATATCTTTCTTTTTGTGTGGGGACCACACTACCGCTGCATATTCTAACCTGGGGCGGATCATGGCCACTATCAATTTTTTCATCATTTCCTCATCCATAGAATGAAATGCTACTCTTATGTTAGTCAAGAGTTTATAAGTCTCTCCAACTATCTTGTTAATGTGCTTTTCTGGTGACAAACTACCTTGGACCAGCACTCCCAAATCTTTCTCTTCTCTCATTTTTGTGATTAATTCATTACCCAAAAAATAATTCAGTGATGGTCTCCTGGTACTTTTACCCATTTCCAATATTTTACATTTCTTTATATTAAATTTCATTTCCCACGTCCGGCTCCAATTGTGTATCCTATCCAAATCCTCCTGCAGTATTTTACAAACCTCCTCAACCTCTATCTTCCTCAAGATCTTTACATCATCAGCAAACAGACTTGCATAACTGTTCACTCCATCTACCATATCATTTACGTAAATCAGGAACATTACTGGCGCCAACACTGAGCCTTGAGGGACTCCACTTGTTACTTCCCTCCATCCAGACATCTTTTCCTTTATTACTGTCCTCATTTGTCTGTCTCTCAAAAAGTCTCTCATCCATTCCAGAAGTTTCCCCTTTAGTCCTCCTATATATTCTAGTTTCCACATTAGTCTCTTATGAGGTACCTTGTCAAAGGCCTTCTCTAAGTCTAAGTACACACAATCCACCCAACCATCTCTCTCCTGTACCACAGCAATCACTCTTGAGTAAAAGCTCAACAAGTTAGAAACACATGACCTTCCACTTCTGAATCCAAACTGACATTCAGCCAAAATATTCATCTCTTCCAGATATTTTATCCAACTGTCTTTCAGGATTCTCTCACACATTTTTGCGACCATGCTGGTTAGAGACACTGGTCTATAATTCAGGGGTTCTTCCCTGTTTCCTCCCTTGTAAATTGGTACCACATTTGCCCTCTTCCATTCTTTTGGTACTTTCCCCTCTTCCAGTGAGCATACAATTAAGCTGTGAATTTTATCCGCCAGTTGTTCTCTGCATTCCTTCAGTACCCAATTAGAAATTCCATCAGGTCCTGGGGCTTTCCTTACATCTTGAGTTTCCAGTAATTTATACACTCCCTGTACCTCCACTTTTATATCTTTCATCACCGGAACATTTCTAATCACTCCCTCCCCTTCCACAAGCTCCTTTTCTTTAGTGAAAACTGACTGGAAACGTTTGTTCATTATTTCTGCTTGCATTGCCGCATCCTTAAAGACCTCTCCTTCTACTTTCAGCTTGGCGATTCCTTCCTTTTGTTTCAGTTTGCCATTAACAAATCTATAAAACAGTTTGGGTTCATCCTTGCATTTGTCAATTATATCTTTTTCAAAATTCCTTTCTTCTTCTCTACGTATTCTTGTGTATTCATTTCTTGTTCTTTTATATTCTTCCTTTGTTCTGTCGTTACCTCTCTTTCTCCAATTGTTCCACGCCTTATCTCTCTCTTTTTTTGCTATCATACACCTTCTATTAAACCATTCCTTTTTCCTGTTTTCTTTCCCTCTTACTCTTGGTACAAATTTTTCCACTCCCAAATTATAGAGGTCTAGAATGATATCCCACTTCCTCTGTATCTCTCTTGTTTCTCTGAATTTTCTCCAATCCGCATTTTCAAAAAAGTTTCTCAATCCTGTAAAATTTGCTTTCCCTATGTTACACCTGGCAGATTTCACTCAACCTTAGGTCAACATAACAGAAGTGGTGTTCAGTTTTCTTTGTTTTCTACTTTACCTCACTGATGGGCTATAAGGAGCAAAAACAGCACTGCATTTTTTTCCCTCAGTAAAATAGCATTTTCACATAGGTAAACTGTAAAAAAAAGGCATATTATGCAGACTATAGTTATTGGTAACCAGTACCTCAGTTCAGGCAAAAAAGTCAGTGTAACCTGACTCGTCTGGTGCGGGTGGAATACACAGTCCATACATGGTGCAGACACTATCAACTTCCTTGACTCGTTAAATAGGTCTAGTAACCATGCAGTTACATAAGTTGTTCACCCCGTTATTATCACTTTGCAAAAATAAAAATGTGATGTCTACAACTTATGTAGTAAAACAAATACCTGGCCAGAAGGATATTGTGGGTCTTAAATTGTCTATGTTACGCATAACTGGTTATTTCACGTCAGGACCACCCATAAACACATGTTTAATTGTCCAGGAGTGATTGTCTTCACATCTCTCATCACTCTGTCTCTTATAGAAATGTTTGCTTCTGTATTTGTTTACGATGGGGTCGGGGAGGTTGGGAGATGCCGTTGCCACGATAGTTAGTTTGGGTGTATATGATGTGTTGTTAATACAGTATATGTGTGATATTATTAAATCCTAATAATTGATCATCCCTCTGATACCTATTACACCGAACAATAATTTATTTGCTCTATTATAATAGTTTCGAGTTCATCCCACACATTACCAACACAAGATAAATTGGCCTATCTGTCATCACCCATCCCCGCCCTGGAGTGGCTCGGGGACGGGTATTGTTTTCACTCTGTCTGTTGGTTTGTCTGTCTGTCTGTCTGATAACTTTAAGCGAAAACCATTGGTGCGATGTTGAATAAAATTACAAGGATGATGGGTTATGACATTCTGATCACCTGATTAAATTTTGGACCAAATTGGGCCAAGGCCCAGACTGTAGGGCCACTAATGTATAAAAATGGAGGGGGGTAAAAATATTTTTTTAGCTATAACTCCATTCAAATCCTCATTTCGAAATGAAAGCAAAACCTAAAGGAGCATCTCTCCAATATGCATCCCATAACATGCCTCATTACTTCAGGAGGGTCACCCCTTGGTTAGCAGTAAGAGGGTCTGTGTCAGGTGGGTCAGACCTAAAATTTCAAACGAGCATAATATCGTCAATTTTCACCCTAATTACTTGAAATCTGATGTGATATCTTTAAGTAGATATCCTGTTGTGATTTTACGTCAGCACTAAAATGACTGCCGGGGACGGATTTGCTGTGCCTTGGCACCGCTTTTTATAATGGGATTAACTGCTCACTATTATGTGAATATTGTGAACAAATGTGACCCACAGCCCATCCTCACCCGTAGTAAGTGTATTGCAGGAAATGGTGCCCTAAGTAAATATGTGGTCACACTGGCAGGTTTCCGTCAACCATGAGTCATTATAAAAGTAACAAGTGGTACACATTTTTTTTTACCCCTCTGACAGGCTACTTGATTGTGAAAATATACTATTGTTGTTATACTACCTCAGTAAAGAAGCACCTTCAGTGGGGTATATTGTAAAACAATGAAAATATGAACACCAATGTTCTTGCCAGCCCATTCCTTGGTTGAGGGAAACCAGCCAATGTAAGCCCAGCTTTGGTGCGGGTAAGATAGTCAGCCCATACATCGAGCAGACACAACCAATGTGATAATGCAATTACGAATGTTATTCATTCCGTAATATTACTAAGTTATTTATAAACGTGAGGCCCCAAATTGTTATAACAAAGTGCTTAATCCAAGTCTATTATGGGTCTCAATGTTTATGATGCACATGACTGGTTATCACATGTCAGAACAGGTGGTGAAGCGTCCAGGTTCACTGGTCTTCCTGTCCCTCATTAACCTCCTACGTTTTCCATACCTCCCCTGTGTGGCTATGCCTTGTAAAACATGTTTGCATGTGCATTCGTACAAATCGGATGCTCATATATTTCGTATTGCAAAGCACATTGCTGCATAGGCCTTTCCCATGTATCGTATGAGGCCCGTGCAACCAGTTTGTGGCCTGAACGGTAGTGAACAATTCCTCCCGGGAATGACCTACGTGTTTTAGACTTTCCACTAACATGTATAAAAACGTATCGTCTATTGCATTTTTTTTTTCTGAGAACTAGGTATTTCACCATCACTATGACAATCATTTTGTTAGCTCGGCATCTGGTGATTAAGCTACATAATCACCCACATACAAACTTACGATCGAGGCATCAGCCTCTCCCAACCTCCCCGACCCCACCATAAACAAATAAAGAAGCAAACATGTCTACAAGAGAGACAGAGAGTGATGAGAGACGTGAAGACAATCACTCCTGGACAAACACTTGTTTATGGGTGGTCCTGACGTGAAATAACTACCGAATTTCGCGGCATGTAAGATGCACTTTTTTGTCTCCAAGTTACCTTAAAGTGTTCTCTCCATCTGCTCACTTTTTCTCCCTTCTCCACTAGTAATCTACCATTTTTATCTTTCACTCCCCTGCTAACCTCACTTCCACCCTGTCTTACTCCCTTCACCTCTTTCCAGAACATTTTCTTACAGTCCCTCCACTTTACACTCAAATTCCTTCCAAATTCCTCATCCACTCTCTTCTTACTCTCTCTTACTAATCTTTTCACCTTTCTTTTTCTTTCTACATATAACTCTCTCTTCCGCCTCTCAACTTCTTCCACGCCCCTATTTCTCATCCATTCACTGTATGCTTTCTTCTTTTGTGCCACAGCTTGTTTCAGCTCTTCAGTCCACCACGCTGTTCCTTGCACCCCCCTCCGTCTTCTCTTCCTCCCACACGCCACATTACATGCTGCACATATTTCTTCTGTAAATATCCTGAACAAACCTTCCACATCCCCCATCTGCTCCAATTCATATTTGCCCAATCGTTCCTCCACTTCTCTCTTATACTCTGCCTTTTTCTCATCCTCTTGTAACCTTTCCACTCTCCTTGCAACTACTCCTTCCTCTCGTCTTTCCCTTCTTCTATTCCTGCATCTTACTTGGATCCTAATTCTGGCCACCACCAAGTAGTGGTCAGAAAGTCCACTCCCCCAACCTCTATAAGCTCTTGCATCCATTACACATCTTCGCATCCTTTCATCCACACACACATAATCAATCATTGCCTTCCTTTCATTCAGTTTACCACCCACCCTTCTCATCACTCGCCATGTATACCTGTGGATCATTTTATGCCTGAAGAGGGTATTGGCTATCACCAACCCCCTCCCAGCACAAATGTCCACTAACGCACTGCCATTCTCATCTATCTCGGCAGGCACACCCCACTCACCAACTATTCCATCCACCTTCACATTCCCTACTTTACCATTCATATCACCAATCAAAAACACTCTCTCATTCCTTCCAAACTTTTCCATGCACACTTCCACATTTGTCCAGAACTCTTCTCTCACTCTGCTAGCACGATCTTGTGTTGGTACATACACACACACAATCGCCCACATTTGTATTCCAACTTTCAACTTTACCCACACAATCCTTGACCCAACTGATCCATATTGCCTTATGCTCTTCTTCCATCTTTTACTCACAACTATACATACTCCTTCCTTTGCCCTCTCATTCTCACCTACTCCTGCACATATACCCCATCCATACTCCCATTCTCTCACACTTTCTCCTCTCCATTTTGTTTCAGTTATTCCACATACATCCACTTTCGCACCCTCAAGCACCTGGACAATCTCTCTTTCTTTCACCTCATCATTCGCTCCTCTTACATTCCATGTAGCCATTACCAAGTCCTTTGTCCGGTCCTGGGTCGTCATCGTTAGGTCAGTCCTTGTCTGAGGCTTCTTGTTTTTTTAGTTAGTTGTTTTCCGGGGAGGGGCACTAACCCTACGCCAACCTTTTTAGTCGCCTTTTACGACAAGGAGACCCAAATGCAAGTCAACTCACTTCACATTTTTGTTGGCTTTGATATCAGATGCCCCTCTCTTATTTACTTTTTTATATGCTTTTTCCAGACCTAAAATTACCTTACAGAGATTTTCATGTTTTGTCTACTATCCTTCTAACTGCATCTACTCACACTTCTAAAACAAGCCAATTCATCACTCAACAGACATCTTATATACTGTAGTTTTTGCCTTTTCCAGCTATAGTTTTTTTTTTTTTTTTTATGCAAGGAAGAAGGAAACAAAGGCCAGGAGTCCACAAACTGTTCCTTCCAAGAAAAAAACAAAAACAATTCAAAAGAGAGCCAAATTCAAGATCCGTTTATTTCGAGATGCCTGGACACACTGCGTTTAAAAGACAGGAGATCATAGGAAGTAGGAAATACAGACAGTCTTATACCTTTCCTACAACACATAGAATTCATCATATTTCAACTTCACTTCTTATATTTCAAGTTGGTGTGTGGCAAGGCTAACCCATTTAATCCACTGATGTATTTTATGTTTTATTTTTGCTTCCTCCCAACAATTCTCTCACTCCTGGATAGTTTGGAGGAGATGAGTGACGTGGATTTCACAC
Source organism: Coenobita brevimanus (assembly GCF_032717465.1). Classification (NCBI taxonomy): domain Eukaryota; kingdom Metazoa; phylum Arthropoda; class Malacostraca; order Decapoda; family Coenobitidae; genus Coenobita; species Coenobita brevimanus. The sequence continues at coordinate 14,684,241 of NC_137040.1, read as the reverse complement.
CATTAACATACTCATCACACTGCAATTTCCAAGCATTCATGGTACAAGCGGGTCCTGTTATACGAGCATCCACTATACAAGAAACATGAAATGAGAATGAGCAATTCAGACCCTAATTCAGTGAGACAAGCAGGATCAGTATCATATTCCTACTTTCCCCATAAGTTATGTACTGTACTCTGTTATACGAGTTCTGCAATCCTTTTTTCTCCCCTCCATTATACATGTTTCTGCTACTGGAGCAGACCTCCATTAATATCCACTCATACAAGTATTAGAGGAGTAGATTGTAGCACCAGTCGACCAGGGCAGTACTAATGAGGTACATGGCAAGCTGGTGACAGGGAGAGCTGGAGCTCCCGTTTCACCAGCCCTCTTGACTTGATCCTGACCATCTCCCTTTGCTGAACATTTTCAGTGCAATCATTTACACAGAGGATAGGCCAGCATGCTCTCTTGATACCTCTACCTTCACCTGTCTACTCCATACTACATGCGCAAAACATATCACATCTTCTATTCACTCTCTTTGGCAATGGCCACTGCAATGTTACTATCAAATGAGGTGTAACTCGGACTGCCACCACCGGCAGGGTAGGGCTGGTGGCACAGAGTCCTCCCGGTCGCCATCAAGTGACTGTGTCGGCAGCGACTGTTGCAATTTCCAGTAATGCTCGTCAGCGGAGAAGTGAAAGTGCGGCCTTATTCTTCACCAACATCCGCAGCCTTAGGACAAATTTAAACTCAGTTCAATTTTTCCTTCAGTCCATATCCCCTTTGGCCCTTTTCCTCACAGAACCACAAATCTCATCCTCTACTGATATATCCTCATTTTGTTTTCCCGATTACCATCTCCTCACAAACTTCTGTAACAAGGGCCGCACCTGTTGTTATATCAAATCCCAATATGCAGTTGACACTGTTTTAAACTTCACTTCCTCCAGTTTTGATTACTCATAGTATAAACTAAACTGTCAAAATATTACCGAATATATCTGTGTAGTCTATCACTCCCCCAATGCTTCTTCAGAACCCAGTGTATTTGATTCTATATCCACACAGTTGAGTAACCTTAACCTTGCCCTTAGCACTGAAATTACCATTTTGGGTGATTTTAACATACATAATGTTGAATGGTTATTGCATTCTGCCAGGACTGACGACACTGGTCTAGAGTGCGGGCTGTTTGCTGTATCGTTTAATCTCACCCAGCTGGTACAGCAACCAACCAGAATACCTGATAATCCTGACCATAATGCCCATCTCTTGGATTTATTCTTGACAAATAATCCAGATCAGTACAGGATAAAGGTACTGTCACCACTTGGATCCTCTGACCACAATCTCATCAAAGCCTCATTAGTTAACCCCTCCACACCTCACCGTTCTGAACCTGTCAGGGTGACCCGATGGCACTTTGATAGGGCAAACTGGGATGGATTTAAAAATTATCTTCCTGACATTCCATGGCAGTCTTTCTTCTCTAGTGATCCCAATTCTACCTAGTCCCACATTTGCGACTTAATACTAGCTGGTATGGATTTATTCATACCAAGTCAACAGTTCACCAACAGATTGAACTCTCCAAAATGGTTTGATGGCAACTGTGCCAGAGCAACAGCCCAAAAGACATTAGCATATAACTCTTACTTAAAATAAAAAAAACATCTGAATCACTCTCTCAATTTAAAATTGCTAAAATCAAGCAAAAGCTGTAATAAATCTAGCTAAATCAAACTTTCTTCAAAAGCAAGCATAAAAACTACTTAACAACCCTAATGACAATAAAATATTCTAGTCAACTCTTAATTCTTTCAATAATAACTTTGACAAGTCATCATCCATTCCCCTACTAAAATCTTCAGATGGCAACATTACAAATGACCCACGTGGGAAAGCAGATATTATTGCCAGTAAATTTGCCAGAAATTCTACCACAGAGGATGCCAGCCAGAACGTCCCAGTACTAGAACTTGACTCTCCCGAAATTGTTCCACTTAAAATAGACAAGATACGTAAAATCCATCCTAGACAATTTACCTACCAACAAAGCCTCAGGCCCAGATGGAATTCAGCCAATTGTTTTGAAAAAGTGTTCCCCTGAACTTGCCTCTGTTCTAGCTAAATTATTCAGATTATGCATACGTACTTCTTCATTCCCAAATTCATGGAAAGAAGCCAATATCCACCCAATTCCGAAGAAAGGACATTCGTCTGACCCCTCTGATTACAGACCAATAGCTGTCACATCTTCTCTTGGTAAGGTATTTAAACTTTAATTAATAAGCACATTGTAAAACATCTTGAATCCAACAACTTAATTAGTGATGGACAGTATGGTTTTTGCCACGAAAGATCCATCACTGACTTACTCAATCTCCTAACTCATACCATCCATCAATCAACTGACCTACATGGAGAAACTCATGCAGTACCCCTTGATATTTCTAAAGCTTTCAACAGAGTAGGCACCGTTCCCTGCCGTCCAAACTCCCTTGCTATGGATTAACGTCTTTCGTTCCTTTGATTTCCCTATCTCTCAGTGACAGGAAAATAAAGAGTAAAAGCAGATGATGTATATTCCATTTTCCACTCAGTTAATGCCAGCGTGCCACAGAGATCAGGTCTGGCACCAACCCTGTTCCTGGTTCATATTAATGATCTCTTATCTGTCATCCACAATCCCTTCCACTCATATGCAGATGACTCAACACTACATAGTTCATTCACACTCAAACACCCATGTACAAAGTCTAATATCTCTACCTCTTAACTCAGTACAGCCATCTCCATTAATCAAGACCTATCTACAATCAGTGAATAGGGACAAAACAACCTTGTCTCATTTAATGCTAGTAAACCTAAATATATACAGTTTACTAACAGACACATATTGACAGATTCATATACAGTGGGGCACCAATTTTTGCGCCTAATTGGGTCCAAAAATAATGCGCGAAAGTGGAATTAGCAAAAGTTGGGGCATTGTCTTTATGGCAAAAAGGCTAATTGGTTCCCGGTTATCCTAAAGTAACATCAGATTTTCATTTTCATTTGCAATACAGTACATCAAATCACTATTGTACATTGCATTGTGAGATACAAACAATAAAAACTGTACAGTACACATTATATGAGGAGAAACATACCACAGAGACCAGGTTGAGGTGTTTAATGGATGTTGGGGGTAAGTATCCGAGGTGCGTGGCGGGCTTATTTAGCCTTGGCCTTTCCTCCCGACTTTGAATGTCCCGGCCACTTTTTATCACCACCACTGCCTCCCGGCCCTCCCCCCACACCACCAGGCTCTCCCCCCACACCACCAGGCCCTTTCCCCACACTACCAGGTATAGTAGAGGCCATTGAACTGTGAGAATCCAACACAATGGAGCTAGCACGCTCGTACACAATGGCGGGAATGGGTGGACAGTGTTGACATGACGTCATTCAAGATGGCGGTGGGTTGCGGGCAGGCGGTGCAGGAAATTCAAAGTTCAAAATATTGTCCCAAACCCAAAATTTGTGCGCGAAAATCGATTTTTTTCAAGCGAAAGTGGAAGTTAGGGAATATTTGGTGCATGCCGCGAAAGTGGATTCCGCGAATCCTGCTGTAGCGAAAGTTGGTGCACTACTGTACTGTATTACCTTCACTGCTACTAATATTCCCATCTCCATAAGTATTGAAATTCTTGGTGTCTCACTTAACAATGCCCTCAGCTAGACCTCTCATGTTAGATCACTTGCTAAAACCACCTCAAAGAAACTTGGATTATTGTACAGAGTCCGTAACTTCTTCATTGATGAGCAGTTAGCTATAATTTATAAGAGTCATGTGTGCTCTCAGCTTGAATATTGCTCACCCTTGTGGAATGGATGTGGAGAGGTTGCATTAAACCAACTAGATAAAATTCAGAACAAAGCTGTTAGAATTATTAACAACCCTGTCATTACAAATAAACTACCTCCCCTACAAGTAAGAGGGAATGTTGCCTCCCTTGCGTTATTTTATATATATTTTTATGGCAAATGCTCAGGCAAAGTTCCGTTCATGGTGCCACCTCTCCATGCCTTCCCTTGTGCTACACGGGCATCTGGTAGCGCTCATGACTGTAATGTCACTCAGCCATATTGCAGAACTTCTGCCTATCAGAATTCTTTCATTCCCCAAACTGCATCTCTCTGGAACTCACTTCCCCAGAGTTGTTTCCCTCCAGACTTCAACCCACAGCTGTTCAAGTCTAACTGTTACAGATATTTTACGAACAGAGAACACCAGTAATCTGGTGCATGGATTATTTTTTTTTATTCATTAGTTTTTCCTTCCTCTGTTCTGTAAAAAAAAAAAAAAAAAAAAAAAAAAAAAAAACTGGACCCACCTGTATTCAGAGGGTGCTGGAAAAGGTGTACTTTTTAATCAACAGTTTGCCACATCCGTGTTTTGGTAGTCGAGCACTATCACACCTACCACAATGACACAGCAGATATCTCCATTTAGCAGCCTAAGCTCCTGAGAGCCATTCAGAGTGACTTCAAAATCAAATGGGGCTATTAGTTCAGGCTCAACCTATGCTTGGGGCAGAAAGGTTAGGAATGATTGTGAAAATGGCTCTCAATCTCTCCAGCATGTTTAATGGGGTATTAACCGCCTTGCACACCGTATGTTTTCTGTAAATGTGTTTAACATGATCAGAGAAAATGCCACGAGGGCAAGCTGTACTCGCACACAAAGGAAAACATTCCCATGTATTTTATTTGCCCCCAAAATTGGTTATAATGGTATAAATTGTATAACTTCATCTTCCCTGATGTTTATACTATAGAGTAAGCTAAAAAAAAACACACAAAACTGATGAGTAAAAGTACTGTGAAAGTACCAAAATGAGGTAAAAATACTGTTGTTCAACAGTGAAAATAACTGCCCTACACTCTAGCACAAAATTTTGCCTGCATAATACAAGAGCTAAGCATATGTCTAGATACGGATATTCATGAGCTTTCATGTGGTGTTGTCAGAATTCTGATATGACCAATAGTTTTCGAGTAAATCGCCAAAAATCGTGCCCCCCCCCCCTCCAAACCAAACACCGAGAGAATGTCAACAATTTGAGAGTGCTGGCCTGGAAATAGACATCCTCCCCTAAGACACACCAAATATTGACACATTTCATGCTAAACCATAATTTTTGGTGAATATTTTTATCCAGAATTCCCTAATCGGTATCCCTTCAGACCAACACTGACAAGTGAGTCACAGTGCGTCATCGGTTCCTCCTCAGACTAACACCATTTTGACTCGTTTCGAGTCATCATGTGCAAAGGGGTTAAAGAAAAATTTAAATTGTAGTTTCACTCGACAATCTAAAGGATACTGGGGGAAAGAGGCCATGAAGAAAGACGCATATGACAAATAAATGGCAGTTATTTCAAACAGTTCAGACAAAGCAAAAATTTGAAGTTCACAGTCATGCATGGCTCAGCGAGTAAATGAAAGAGTGTGAAGAAAGTGGATTGTGTTGCTTCATGGAAATCTCTCTCTCTGTCTCTCTCTCATGTAACGGAGAGTGGAGGGAAGTGGGTTGGCGACAGATATATAAAATTAACATATGAGAACAAGAAATATAATCACTAAAAATACCCTTAATATAAAAAAAAATTCATGTAGCTCTTCCTGAATGTACAACACAGTCTACTGATCGGCATTTCCATAATGACAAGGGGTTAATATAAGTGAAAAGGGAATCATTTGAATATCACAAAGTTACTAAAACTATTGTTTTTCTCTACTCTGGGAGGATTTTAATACACAAAGAAAACTACTGTTAGCATAAAAAACAGTATTAATTTACTGTAAATATTTTTTTTGTTCACTTTAATTTGTAGTAGGAAGAGAAGTAGCTTTAACAGAAATTACATTACGTTTTCTACATATTACTATGCCTGTGCCCTAGCATAAGCCAGGACACTATTTTTTAAGTCCAGTTATAGTTTGCCATTAACAAAGAGGGATCGGCGTGATTGACATCTAGGTGACTTATGCCCAGTCACATCCCAAGTAGCCAGCCCCAAACCTCAGCACATTTCCATCAGCATGAAGGCCCACATACACACATGAGAGAGCAGTGAGAGAAGATGGACCCATGTAACTCTGCTCCACTACTGGCCACTGTTGGCTGCTACTGGCCACATCTAATAGTATCTTTATATAAGGCAAGCTCTCTACTAGGCAAAATTAAGTGATGTTCTAACATAGTGGAGCAAGTATGAGCATAAAGTGTTGTCCAAATAAAAGAATACATCAAAGCCAGTGCATCTAAGGAATCCGCTGATACAACGCAATCAACAGCTGGGTGTCATCACTATTGCCAGGCGGTTAGCAGGGAGATGCCAATTTGTAAGTAAAAGTATATCTTTCTGTAAGACGGATTACTTTGGAAAAGACTCTCTAGAAGATGCAAAGAGAAGGAATAAGAGTAGAAAACAGAATGATGAATACAGAGAACTGGTTGAAATGGAAACATATAATAAATAAGTGGAGAAAGTAAATAAACTGGAGAAAAATTTTCAAATGGAAACTGAGGCTATCAAAAAAGAAGTATGCTTGAAGAAGGAAATGAAGACTTAGTAAAGGAAATAAAGAGAGAACACACAACAACAGATGAGCTGACAGTTGAAGTACACTCACTGAGAAAGAAAACGAGTGAAATGGCGAGTACAGTAGTTAACCATGAGAGAATTCTGGAGGAGTTCAGAAATGATACAGAGACAATTAGGCAAGCAAGCAGTCTGTTTGACCAAAGCAGTGATACTGAAGAGTAGATACCCCGGGTGAATGAAATGATGAGAAATTGCTAAGATGAGGTACAAACTACGTATCCTGATATGGTGAGGGTAAAGAAAGATTTAGAAACAAAGGTCGAAGAAAAAAAGCTTAAGACAGGAAGTGAAAGAGATCATAAAAAACAACCCAAAACTGGTCAAGGAACTGGCAGAGATCAATAAATCTATAGTAATCACTGGTATAGATGAAGAGGTAATAAGAAACTGAATCTTGAGAGACAAAAAGTGATAGTAAATACATATACATTTTGAGGGAAGTATCAGAGGATATACCTGATAAAGATATAAAGGAACATAAAAGGCCAGGGAAACAAGAGAGAAATAAGTCAAGGCCCCTAAAAGAAATCTTCCAAAGTGTGAATACCGTAGGGGAAATATTAAAAAATGCTAACAAACTCCTGGAAAAAGAGGAATTTTAAAAAGTATGGATAAAAAAAAAATTGTGGTAGGTGGGGGCACTCACCATCCACTCACTCGATGTAGTGCCACTCTCAGGTGTCTACCCTTTCCTCTCCTCCATCCTTCTTTCCTTCCATCCTCTTCTGTCTTTCTTTCCTTCATTCTTTCCTCGTCCTTCTGCATATGGGTGACTTTACACTCCCTCTTGTCTTTCTTTCCTTCATTCTTTCCTCTTCCTTCTGCCTGTGGGTAACTCTACACTGAGTGACAAGCCAAATGGTTTCCTGTACACCAGGAAACAATTTACTATGCTGGGTGGTAACCATATAACCAAATTTTGGTTCCTGGTGGTTTAGTGGGTAATTACAGCGCTCCAATCAGATTGAGCCGGTGAAGGTTTATATCCAAAGGGTGGTTGGGGTTTATTGCTCATGTAATGCCACTCAGGGATGCATGAGGCTGGTCACTCACATCTTAACCCTCTCGCACACGATAAGTTTCAGTACGTTTTCTGGCTCACGATTTTATACGACAAAGCCACCCGGCTGGGAAGCGCGTGCGTGGCAAATTTGAGCGAATGAAACACATTCTTGCCTTATTTTCGCCACCCAAAAATCCATGTATTCCCATGAAACCTTTCTCAAGGTAAGCATCGATGTTTGTTCTATCTGATAAACAGGACCAAAACACAGGAAAACACCAGCAAAAAAAGTTATTAGCCCTGGAAGCATGGTCGAGTAAACTGTTTTCACTTCCCAACATCGCCGTTTGAATGTTTTCCATCATACAGGAAAATGATCTAATAAGTTTTTATAGAGAATTTCATCAGCTTTCTAACGAAACAAATCCGGTTGAGATATGATGTATACTTTTCGAGAAAATGGCCAAAAACTGAAAGCCATTTTCGGAAAAAATTCACTGACCTCTGATAGCTAAATTTTCCCAGACACCTTATGTTTTTATTACATAGTAATATGCCCAAATTCACCAGCTTTCCCCATCTCAAATCAGAACCCCATACGCCTCATAGTTCTCGAGTAAATCGAAAGAAAGTACTAGGCACTCTGTCCGTGACTGACTTTCGTGATGCGCGCACGGCGTATGCAATGTTCCCGCCTACGTAACAACGAATTCTTATCATAAATATTACATAGTTATGTATTGTACATACGTAGAATTTACTGCTCTTTATCATGGTTCAAACGTGAAATCGATACGTCCAATAGTTTTTGAGTAATTGGCCAACAAAGTGAGAGTATTACTACGAGCGTTAATCAATGGTAACAGCCGCGAAGAGACACTCATTTCCACCGCCTTTTCTTGCACAAAACGTAACATAATGCTTACATTTTGGTATTGATCATACATAGAATTTAGTGGTATAGATCATGGTTGTTACAGAAAATCGATAAGTCTAATAGTTTTCGAGTAATTGGCTGACAAAGTGAGGTTAGTACTCCGGGCGCTTGTCACTAACAAACGCGAGGAAAAAAAAAAAAAAACTCGCCTTTTACCCCCCAAAACGCTACCAAAGGCTTACATTCTGGTATTGATTATATGTAGAATTTAGTGGTATTGATGATGGTTGTAACAGAAAATCGGTCTAATAGTTTTCGAGTAATTGGCTGACAAAGTGAGGCTATTACTCCGAGCGAATGTTACTGATAACAAACGCGAGGAAAAAAAACATTTCCCTCGCCTTTTACCCCCCAAAACGCTACCAAAGGCTTACATTCTGGTATTGATTATACGTAGAATTTAGTGGTATTGATGATGGTTGTAACAGAAAATCAATGTCTAATAGTTTTCGAGTAATTGGCCGACAAAGTGAGGTTATTACTCCGAGCGAATGTCACTGATAACAAACGCGAGGGAAAAAAACATTTCCCTCGCCTTTTATCCCCCAAAACGCTACCAAAGGCTTACATTTTGGTATTGATCATACGTAGAATTTAGTGGTATTGATGATGGTTGTAACAGAAAATTGATGTCTAATAGTTTTTGAGTAACTGGCCGACAAAATGATGTTATTACTCCGAGCGTTTGTCACACAACAACCGCTAGGAACAAAAACATTTCTCTCGCCTTTTACCCCCCAAAACGCTACCAAAGGCTTACATTCTGGTATTGATCTTACGTAGAATTTAGTGGTATTGATGATGGTTGTAACAGGAAATCGATAAGTCTAATAGTTTTTGAGTAATTGGCCGACAAAATGAGGTTACTCTTCCGATCACTACCAACTTTTACACACAATGTTTTTTCCTTGCACACCTGCCTGAAGACTATGCTACCAACTTTTTTTCCCCCTATCTGTACAGACTGTTACATCTTCCATGGATGTTTTTCTATTGTTATAACCTACTACACATAAACATAACTCTTCTATAGTTACTGTTGTGCAGATTGACTTTCTTTCATATGTGTAATCTGTAATCTGTAGGAGAAAATGGTTATTTGTCTGAAAGTTGGAGAGGTAATGGTAATAGATTATTATATATATCAACAAAATTTGCAGAACTCACTTCCTCCAGGGGTGTTGATCCAGTTAGACCAGGGATTTGAAGATGAGGAGTTATGTAGTGTCTGTGTGAGTCAGCTTCTCCCTGAGAGTATGAGGCAACACTATTTTTAGCACACACCACACTCGTTCACGGAAACTCGCAGCTTGTTTGACGTATATTTCATACAATTCCATACGCATTTACACTATCAGAATCACAATAATTCCAGCCCTAAAACACCGGTAATTCTCCCCTCCCGACTTCAGGTTGCCCCTTCACAACACTCTGTTTCATGCCGTACGTAACGCTTGCTGGCTCCATAATTTCACCAAGCCATCCACAGTATCTTTCACACAATATATATTTATGCCTTGGCTTCATTTATATACGTATTTCCACTCATGCCATACGGCCTACGGGGGGGGCGGAGTGGCGAAACTCCGCTACACTGACCATGCGTCTGGCTCCAAGGCCCAACGATTGCTAACGGCCAGAATTGCTTTTCAATACATATATGTATGTTCCATCGACAATATCACGTCACTATATGTTCACATACAATGTATTATCTCACTGAGTCAATAGGGCCTTTGCCTCGGGCGAGAGAGGGAGAATTATGGACGATTTAAAGGGAACCACGAGCGTCAAACACCACCGCCTGACTGCTCGACAAAGACTGAGGTTGGAGGGAGCGGGCTGAGGTAGATAAGGCAAAGCAGCATTGCCAATGACTTACCTCGAGAGAGCATTGGCGGCGCTATGACGCATAAAAAAATCACGCAAATGGGCCTATAAGTTTTTTTCTGACGATTATTTTGGTGCTTAAACCACGCGATTCGTGTGACTGTGCCATTTCACAATGGAGGCCACGTCACTCGAATCGAGTGACCGTGTCTGAGAGGGTTAAATGTCTGGACCAACTTGCCTAGCCCCGAGCTCCTACGCTCCTCATGGGGCAATGTAGGATTGGATGATGAATGAATGAATGAATGGATAAAAAGACACCTAACTCAGAAGGAATGGGGATTACTACAGAGGAAGAGAGATGAAGCTAAGACAAAATATGAGGAAAGATCAGAGGAAGAGAGAGTAAATCTTTTAAAAGTAGCTGGGTTATAAGTAAGAAAATGGTACATAAACAACAGGGACTAAAAAAAAAAAAAGGAAGGTAGTTGACTCAAACTATGTCAAATATGTAAACAACATGATTAAGATGATGTACCTAAATGTAAATGGAATGGTACCCAAATTATTAGAGATAAAAGACAATACCAAAGAAAATGAACCTCATATAATTTGCCTAACTAAAACAAAATTAATCCCATGGATATCAAACGACACCCTAAACTCTAAGGAATACAACATATGGAGAAGAGATAGAAATTTGAAAAGAGGTGAAGGAGTAATGATATTAACAAAGAAAAATCTACATGTCAAAGAGAATACTAGATATACCCCCACAAGCAAAATTAATTGCAGTAGAGATCAACACATCCGAAGGGCAAACATTGGTGGAAAATTTATACATGTCACCCAAAACAAACATTTGGGCAAAAGGCGAATATGAAAACCTGGCAGGAAGTACAATTCAGTGTTTAAGAGCCCTACTACATGGAATGGAAGAGAAATATGGAAGAATTATATTAACTGGAAATATCAATACAAATTATAAGAAGTGGTGCCACGGCACAGCAAACCCATCCCCTGCAGTCATTTTAGTGCTAACATATAAACATAACAGGATATCTAGTCAAAGATGTCACTTATCAAATTTGGGGTAAATCGGGTGAAAACTGATGATTCTGTACCCAAATTGATATTTTAGGCCCAACTGACCTCTCCACCGCTAACTGGGGGGATGACCCCCCTGATTAATGAGGCATGTTATAGGATGCAGATTTGAAAGCTGCACATTTAGGTTTTGGTTTCATGCTGATATGACGAATTTGAAAGGACTTATGGTGGAAAAAACAAATAATAATTTTTTGGGTCTACAGCCTAAGCCTTGGCCCAATTTGTCCCAAAATTTAATCAAGTGATCAGTAGGTCATCGTCCATCAGCTCTGTAATTTTGGTCAAAATCGCACTGGTAGTTTTCGCGTAAAGTTGTTAACTGACAGACAGACAGACAGACAAACTGAGTGAAAACAATACCTGTTCCCTAGCCCATCTGGGGCAGGGATGGGCAATAAATTGGAACACTTTAACTGTAAGAAGCTATGAAAGCTGTTGGGATCAAAAGCTCCTGGATCTCGTACAAAAGTTTTTTCTAACAACATAGAAGGGAAAACACCTAAAAAAGAGGACAAGAAGATCCATCTTTATTAGATCTTATGCTTACTTAACAAGATAGTGATACTGACCCATAAAATATCACCCTCCATTCCAACAAAAGCGACCATGCAGTATTAAATTGCAACTTCAGGATTGCAGAAGGGAGAAAAAGTGAGCAGATGGAGAGAACACTTTAAGGAATTGTTGAACGTAGAGGATGGAAGTAATGCGAGTATAAGTGGCTGGGGAATGGCTGGGAGAAGGAGGGAGGTGAGAAGACAGGAAGAAATCAGTAGGACAGAAGTTGTGGAAGCAATGAAGAAAGTTAAATCGGGGAAAGCCCCAGGAATTGATGGAGTGTGTGGTGAAATGCTGAAGCATGGGGGAGAGATAGTAGCAGAATGGATGTGGAAGATGTGCAGATTGGCCTGGGAGGAAGGCAGAGTCCCGGAGGATTGGAAGTCAGGTATAATTATTCCCTTGTACAAAGGAAAAGGGGAAAAAGAAGTGTGTGGTAATCATAGGGGCATTTGTCTTCTTAGTATAATAGGAAAAGTGTATGGTAGGATACTTATAGACAGTGTTAGAGAAAGAACAGAGAAATTAGTTGGGGAAAAACAGGGAGGCTTTAGGAAGGGAAGAGGTTGTGTAGATCAGATATTTATTCTTAGATCTTTAGTGGAAAAGTTTCTAGAGAAGGGAAAGAAGTTATATGCAGCTTTCATGGATTTGGAGAAAGCATATGACAGGGTGGATAGACAAGGATTGTGGAAATTGTTAAGAATATATGGAGTAGATGGGAAGTTGTTGAATGCTGTGAAGAGTATGTACGATGGTGCGAAGGCTGCAGTGCGTGTGGATGGTGAACTAAGTGAGTTTTTCTCTTTGAAAGTTGGTTTGAAACAGGGATGTGTCATGTCTTCATGGTTGTTCAATCTGTACATGGATGGGGTAATAAAAGAGGTACAAGGTAGGGTAGTGGATGTTGAAGTGGCCCTGGTGAGAGAGGATAGTGTTTGGAAACTCCCTGTACTGTTGTTTGCAGATGATACTGTGTTGTTGAGTGAAGACGAAGGGGAGCTGCAAGGCTTGGTGGATGAGTTTGAGAGAGTGTGTAAGAAATGGAATCTAAAGGTGAATGCAGGGAAGAGTAAAGTGATGGTCTTTGAGAGAGGTGAAGTTTGTGAATGTACAGCGAGGTTGGATGGTAAGGAATTGGAAAATGTGAGTACGTTTAAGTACTTGGGTAGTGTGATGAGAAAGGATGGAGGTTTGGAGGGTGAAGTGCTTGAAAGGGTACAGCAGGGAAGAAAGGTTGCTGGTTCCTTGAAAGCAGTGATAAGAAACAGGGAAGTGAGCATGGAAGTGAAAAAGTTACTACATGACAGTATTGTGATACCAACTCTAACGTACGGAAGTGAAGCTTGGACATTGTTGGAAGGACACAAGTCAAGAGTGAGAGCAGTGGAAATGAGTTATTTAAGAGGAGCCTGTGGAGTCACGTGGAGAGACAGGCTGACGAATGAGGATATAAAGAAGCGTTGTGGTATGGATGTGGATGTGATAGGAAGCGTTATGAGGAACACACTGAGGTGGTTAGGCCATGTGGAGAGGATGGAGGGTGAAAGACTGACGAAGAGAGTGTATGTGAGTGAGGTGGAGGGGGGAAGAGGGAGGGGGAGGCTGAGGATGATATGGAGGGATGGGGTGGAGAGGTATATGAGAGAGGGGGGTGTGAGTTGGGAGCAGGGCAGTGAAATGGCGGGGGACAGGGCGACTTGGAGGCGATTTGTTTGTGGCCACCCCAAACGGGATTGAGGCGTCTGGCAATAGATAGATAGATAGATAGATAGGATTGCATATGATAGAGGCAAACCCTGATTTAAGATAACTCTTGAAGCAATACCCCAGAATAGTGATGGGGGTAGAAATACCACCCTACCCCGCCTATCGTAGGCCTATCCCCAGCTTTGCGACGGGTTTTAATTTTTGTTTTACCGATTTTCATGATACTTTAGACAAATTTGGTGTTTAGGTTTATAAACCATTCTTAGACTAAGATTAATGCGTTGTACTCACAGGTGGAGTGAACACTGTCATTTGTGGTACGGATTCTCACCCAGCAGACGAGGTACAAAACAGTGTGGACAACTAGGTGACACAAATTTTGTGTTTGACCACTGCACATCTAACTTCTCTTGGTATACATAATAATAATTTTAAATATTAACCATGAATGCCTTAAAGAGTAAATATTTCATGCACTGATGAAAAATGTGACATCGACAAAACATGTGTTTACATTCAGGCTGTTCATGGATAAATGCTTTGAAAATACAAAGGAATTTCTAAATAAATGTGGGAAAATAAGATAGATGAAAATAAAGGAGCTCAACAACAAGAGGAGTAACTAAAAGGACATAAAAAGGAGCTGCTGAAAAGGCTATCCTAATCGTATCATCAGTCGTATTCCCCGTCAAAACATCAAAGATTCTTCATCACAATATTTCGTGTACCCTATCATGGAATACAGTATAATAATTTTAAATAAATATTAACAATTATGAAAGCCTTAAGGAGTAAATATTTCATGCACTGATGAAAACTGTGACACTAATAAATCACGTGTTTACATTCAGTCTGTTTGAGAGAAAACTCTTTGAAAATACAGAGGAATTTCTAAATAAATGTTGGAAAATAAGAGAGAAGAAACTAAAGGAACTCAATAACCAGAACAGTAACTATAACGACATAAAGAGGGGCAGTTGAAAAGGCTATCCCGATTGCATCATTGATCGTATTCCCCGTCAATTGAGCTCCCCGTCAAAACATAAATGATTCTCCGTTACAAAAATTCACACCTTGGACGATTCTCCATCAATCATGCATTATCATTATGCATAACAGATGTTTAATAAGTGTCCTGGGACTGTCTGATGGTGGGATTGTATACAATGCTGCAAGTTCTTCTCTACCGAGTTTGAATACGAGTTGGGGATCGCATTCTCCAGCGACCCTGACTGGGTACAAGTGAGATGGGCACTGGAATTGGGCTTAGGTTAGCTTCTTTTACAGCTGTTAGACCATTCAGATTGGCTTTAAACTTTTTTGGGGACTCATTTGGGTGGGTTTAGAACTTGGATGGGGGGGAAACCCAAGGCTCAAAAATGCATTCCTATACTTTACATGATCAATCGGCCCCAATTTACAATACCCCGCCCAGCGATGGGATATTACCTAACCAACTGCATCGTTAAACCGGGATTTGCCTGTAGTTAGCAGTAATAAAAATTAAAAAAAAGAGTTTAACTACAAAAAGGGAAGCTATCATGGCCTAAAATACAGTAAAAGTCCCCTCATTTGGCATCTGGTTTTAAAGTGTTTCCAGTCATTCAGCGGTTTTCATAAATAGTCCCATTACAAAAGTTCTCTGATTTTCCAGTACATTTGCTGAGCCAATCGGCCAATTTGGTGCTGTTGGTGCTAGATCTAGCACTTTTCTTAATAATTTAATGCTTTTCACAATAATCTAATGCCAATAAATATTAGATTTTCCTCTATATCTAGTGCGTTTTGAAGTCCAATTTGGTGCGAAAGTCTGAACAGTTCACCTATAGCTTAGCATGTTTTAAAGTTGAGTTTAGCACTTTTGAAGATTTCTGCCTGCCAACACTGCATGCGCCATCGATCATCATGTCCTGTGAGTGTCTGGCTTTGTGAGCAGGACCTTTCAAAAGTTTGGGAAACTTTGTCATGCTATTTTATGGTCATCCTACGTTCTTGTGTTGTGCTATGGCCTCTGCTAGTGAAAAGCTTACTGGTGTTGTGAAAAAATGTACCCATATAGTGCTGACCATCACCAAGAAGACTGAATTACTGTATTGAAAAAAATTGGAGGCAGGTGTTCCCAGGAAGAAGATAATGGAAGATTTTGATGTGAGCTCTTCCACTATAGATGACCTTAAGAAACAGAGGGTCAGTTAGTGCTTAGGGTTGACTAATAATCCTTGCCAGACACTGTGATTCCAGTGGGGTGACCAATCATGATTGCATGAAACTTTATGGCAGGTGTTCCCAGTCATCTGGCAGTTACTGCTCTTTCAGCACATGCTTGGTCCCGAAGATGCTGAATGAGAGAATTTTTACTGTAGTACTTCATATAAATAGATGGGAAAGGGGAGCTTAGAGGACAAGATATAAATGTTACATAAAGAAAATTCTGTGAATTTTATAAAACAGGAGTCCAAAATTATATCCCTCAGGACAAAGAAACAGAAATATGTGTGAAGAAATGGTTTAATACAGGATGTAAAAAATCAAAAGAGAATACTTGCTGTGGAATAGACACAGAAGACACAAGAGTGAAACGTCCTATAACAGTTATACACAAGCAAGAAATTATTATACAAGGATAATGAGAGAAGCTCAAAGACAGTTTGAGGAAGGCACTAAAAATAAGAGTAGTGAACAACTGAAGCTATTTTAAAGCTATATCCAAAGCAAAACCAAAGTTAAAGGTAAAATACAATCCATCATGGATGAGGGGACAATCTATATCCAAGAAGAAGATATCTGTGAAGTACTTAACACAAAATTCCAATCAGTTTTTACAGAAAAAAGTAATTTTGAGAGAGATGATAAGGAAGATGCATGGCCACACATATTACCAGATATAAGAATATCGGAACAAAAGATACAAGACGAGTTGAGTAAATTAGACAAAGGAAAAGCAAAGGGTCCTGACAAAATTTCAGGTTGGATGCTACATGAATGTGCAGGAGAGTTAAACAGACCAACATATTTAATATTCAAGGAATTTTTAGGTCAAGGTAAAGTACCTGATATTTGGAAGAAGGGAAACATTATATCCCTATTCAAGAAAGGAAACAGACGGAATCCACTCAACTACAGACTCAACTACAGACCAGTATCCCTGACCAGTGTTTTAAGTAAAATACAAGGAAAGCTGATAAGTAAAATCTTGGTAAATCATCTGGAAAATACAATATGATAAGAGAAAAACAATTTGGTTTTAGAAAGGGAAAATCTTGTGTTACTAATCTATTAAGCTACTGTGACAGAGTTGCAGAAACACTACAGAAAAGAGAAGGATGGGTAGATTGTACATTTTTAGATTTTAAGAACGTATTTGAGAGAGTACGGCACCAAAGGCTTTTAAGGAAACTGTACTATCAAGGAGGAATCCAAGGTAATCTGTACTGTTGGATGCAAGATTTTCTCAGAAAATGAGATGTGAGAACAGTACTATTGGAAAATTACTTGTCATGGAGAGAAGTGACTGGCAGAGTTCCACAAGGCTTAGTGCTGGCACCAGTTATGTTTTTAGTATATATAAATGACACTGATGGCAACACTGGATATGGAGGCTTCCTAAATATGTTTGCTGATAATGCAAAATACAAATGAGGATTAGCTACAAACACAGACTCTTGCAGAGAGCTACCAGATGAATTAAATAAGCTTCATGAATAGTTGGCAAATGGAATTCAGTGTGGACAAATGCCTTGTAATTATGTTTGGTAAAAGTGGAAAAAGACCAAACTGGAATTATAACCTAGGAAGTTCATCATGATCATCGTCACCATCTAATCCTGTGTTGACCCATGAGGAGTATACTAGTCCGGGGCTAGGCAAGTTGGTCCTGACATTTAAGATGCGAGTGACCACTGACCAGCCTCACTCATCCCTGAGTGGCATTATGAGAACAATAAACGCCAACCATCCCTTGGATACAAGCCTGCACAGGCTGGATCTGGTTGGAGCACCTTAATTGCCCATTAAACCATCAGGCACCATAGTTTGGTTATATGGTTCCCACCCAGCATAGTAAATGGTTTCCTGGTGTATAGGAAACCATTTGGTTTGTCACTCAGTGTAGAGTTACCTGCAGACAGAGCAGGAAAGTCAAGAGGAAGGAAGGAAAGATGGAAGATGTGAGGAAAGCAGAGTCACCTGAGAGCAGCACTACATTGAGTGAGTGGATGGCGTGTGCCCCCAACTCAACCCTACACATATCAGAAAAGAAGAACCTAGGATAATTATCAATAATACACCAACTCAGGCTGACCACATCGATGAAAAGATTCGGAACATGTATACACTGCTTGCTAATATGAGAATAGCATTCACATATATAAAGGAACAAATGCTGAGAAAGATAATAACATCATTCATCAGACCAACCCTGGAGTATACATCAACAGTCTAGAATCCATCTATCAAAAAACACATGGATTAGACTGAAAAAGTACAAAGGGGAACTACAAGATGGGTACCAAGCTTAAGGGATCTAAGCTATGAAGAAAGACCAGAAAAATGAACCTACTAACATTACAAGAGAGAAGCAAAAGAGAAGACATGATTATGCAACATAAATGCATCACAGGGAAAGAAAAAACAGATATAAATGAGTATATAACCTATGAGGAGGCACCAGCAAAAGGACACTGTAAAAAAAAAAATACATAAAAAGTGAGGTGAGAAAGACAAAAGGAAATTCAGTTTCTCAAACAGGGCAACTGATCAACGGAAGGTGCTACCGAATGAAATAGTGTGCCAAAACTATTCATACATTTAAAGATATGTATGATAAAAATGGTTTAACACATGGGATGGTACAAGCTTGACTCATTCCTGTAAAGATACAATTAGATAAGAACAAGCACGTAAGGTAAGAACAAGACAGTTAAGTTTTTCTTTTACAATAGTGGCCACACTGTTAGGATTACTTAGGCAAAAGTATAACTGTGAGTCCTAGAACATTAAATAATGTCATTATGCATTCACAATCCCAGGTCTTCGTTTGGTTGGATGCCCTATCCTTCATGTGGAAGACTAACACTTAATCTACAAAGATATTTCCCAGTCTTCACCCGTTTCTGCCACTGCTATCGATTTGTGCCCCTTGACCTCTATACCTGCACCCCCAAGTGACTGACCAGCCTGCCTTTAGTGTGTGCCATGCAGATATGTGCTGAGAGAATCAGAGCTCTCCCCTTCATTCCCAGTTGCCCACAACCATGACTCCTCCTACCAGTAACTCCCAGTCATATTTTCTCTTAGACACCACAAACCTTTTACAGCTTGGTTCCTAGTTCTTGGGCAAATGCCTCTAGCTGTGACCCTGTTTTAAGACTGTTCAAATCTCTCAATAATGTCTTCCTCCTTCCACACCCATTTCCTCTTTTGGAATGTGCATTCCATCCTGTGAAAGACTTCAGACTTCTGGGCCACTGTGAGGGAGTTTCAGTCTGGAGACGTAGGCCTCTGTGAGACCTGGCTCACCCCCTCCCTTTCCCTCTCTATACAAGGATATTCCACCTTCTGAGCTGACTGGCACAGATTAGGAGGCAATCTTGCGATAATTGTACATGACGATCTTCCCTGAAGTCTACTTCCTCTGACCAGCTTTCCAAGTGAAATTCTTGAAATCCTGACTGTCTGGGTTGCTCTGTCCTCTGGGTGGGTCACAGCTGCTGTTCTTTACAACACATTCTGATATGTCTCTAGGGGCTAAGCTGAAACACTATCAGGCTCTCCAGTCTCCTCCATGCCTCTTGACGGGAGACCATAATGCCCAGCACCTTCAACGGGACCCGAGTGTGCCTTGGTCCACTAGTAACAGGACCAAGGACTTCCCTGCCAGCCTTCTGCTATCCAGGTCTTGCCTCAACCCACTGACACACACGGGTCTCCCAACTTCTTACAACCCACAGACAGGTCATGCCTCTATGCTCAACCTATGCCTGGGAGAACCAATGTTTGGAGACACCCACATCATCACAGGACCTTGCTTATTCATTTCATTCATAAAGGCAACAACATGCTTGTAAACACTGGTCTTAGTCACCTAATGGTAACTCTCCAGGCTGCTCAATCTCTGGCAGCCTCTTTATTCAGTCCCTTATCCCTGAGGTCAGAGTCTATGACCTCATCCCAGGTGTTTTTCGGTCTACCTCTGGCTACCCCCAGCATTCACACTTGTCACTTTCTGCATCCAACTGTCATCCCCCTTCCTATCCACATGCCCAAACCATCACAATCTACCACTCTTATCACAACACCAATACACTTGTCTCATCCTTCCTCCCAGCTCTTCCATCATAAACTTAACCCTCCCAGGCCTCACATTATCAGACGTGCTGCACATCCACCTATTCATTGTCATTTCTGTATGCTAGAGCCTTACCTTACCGTGGTAATGACTTTCTTCCTCTCCATACAGCTTTGCCTATCCTAGGTCCTTCCCCCACTTCAGTCAGCTGATGATCAGCTGACAATGGTTGATCATCATACCAGTCTGCACTATTAGCATCGCCTTAATAGAAAAACACCCCGCTGGAAGATGCTATAACAGCCTCCACTTCCTCCTTGGTGGATGCAAATAATTCAGCCTTCTGCCTCTCATATGGCTGCCATCTGTCCAAACTTGCAGTACCAAGGTGGACAGGAAAGTGCTATCAGGTGATGAGGGCACACCATCAAGTATGGTACAGGTGAAAGAAGTCTTCCACATCAGCCCATCCTGCTGAACACCATAGACCGCATGCAGTGTGGACCTGCATTTAGATGGCAGCAAAGCAGAGCTCCTTCCAGACATTCTGTTCATCAGTGTCCTTCTTTAACTCGACCTCCAGGGTTATGGGTTTTTCCGGGCCAATGCAGGGCCACTGCCAGTCCCACTCTTACCTCATTCAGCGGCATGCTATTGACCTTTTTTGTAAAATAAGGCTAAATACCTTACCTCTCACTTTTCAGCCTTCCTCAGAGTCTCAGTGCAAATCCTGGGCCTATGGAATATACAGGAGTCTATTGGCAACAGTATTTCCACACCACTACCAGAAGATTTTAGTGCCCCACTCACACCTGAGAAATTTAGGTGTGCCATTTGCTCTTCCCCTTCTCACAAAGCAGCCAGCATGGACTCAATTCCCAACAAATTCCTGCCTTACCTACCTCCCCCAGTCTCTTTGGCCTTGCATGACTTCTACCATCAAAGACAGACCACTGGTGCCTTTCTGGTTCAGTGGCAGCACTTCCACCTCCTTTATTTCCCCAAGTCTGGTAAGGGTCCAACCGAACCTGCTGCTCACAGATCTATTGCCCTTCTCTCATGCAATGCCAAGCTGCTAAAATGGATGGCCAACCATTGCTTCATCTAGCAGGGTGACACCTGGGGGATTTTTCAGACACCAAAGTGCTGATTCCAGCCAGGCTTGGGGACCCATGACATTCTCCTCCAGTTGGAGCATCTCATCATCCAAGCCTACAGCAACTAGCAAATATTACTGACAACTTTTTCAGACATGCAGGGGACCTCTGACTCTGCATCCCACAAAAGGATGTTGGTCAAGCTCTTTGGCATAGGACTAATGAGATATGTCCTTGCCTAGATATGGAGTTTCTTGGGGGACAGACATTTGGGGGGGGGGGGTGCTGTCCTAGACATTCCCAATTAAACCTGGAGTGCCCCTGGGCTCTGTGCTCAGACCTTTTCTTTGCATTATCGTTCTTTTAGACATGCTGCCTTCTCCAAGAATCCAATGCTCAATTAAGTTGATGACTTCTCCACTGCATATCTAGCATCTTCCCTTTGAGAGGCTCACACAACCCTGGAACTTGCCGACTGGGCTATGGCATGGGGTCTTAAACCATTAATGCCTCCCAAAGTGCACTCATGAGCCACACATTGTGCAAACTGCCCTTCTTGCCAGTGATATGTGTAGGGTGAACTCCTCTCACCTTTCCTAAGCAGCAGCACACCTTCCTCGTTCCGCACCTTGACTGACTTCACCTGACATGGTGTGACTAGAGTAACTATTCATAACCTTCTTGTCTCCATTGCCTAGATACCCTGAAATGTGTGGCCTCACATTCAGTCACATATGCAGAAGCTTGACACCACACAAAACTCCACTCTTGTCAGGGCCTTAGGGCATTGTATTCTCCTCCATAATGTCCCTCCATGCCATATTTGGTCACCTACCCCTCCAAGCCTGCTGCAAGATTTCTGACTGCATCCTTCTCTCCTGCATCTTCTGCTGCTCCAGCATTCATCCTGTCTCCTCCCTCTTCTGTGGTACAGACATTTAACCTTTTTCCTTGGCCAGCATCCTGCTGACTGCTGTCTTGAGGGCCCTGAAGGACCTGTCTCTTAACCTCATCCTTGTCCCTTCTCAGTGTTACCTTTTTCTCCCATACCCTCTTGGGCAGACTTGACAGCAGTCATCATCCCTAGACTACCACTCTCTAACTGCCATTCAGTAGATGGCATCAAACCTCCCCTGATATTTCATATGCTGGCAGCAACCTCTTATGGGTTTTTCTCCATCCTCACCAAGAGTTTGCATGCACCTCTTGCCACCTCAAGTTAAATATTGTGCTTCAAAGTCAGACCTGGTGAATGGATGGCCAGCATGGCCTGCTTACAGCAGAACTCTCTGCCATCTTCAGTGCACTCTCTGTGTTGGACAACACCTTCCTCCACATGATGACATTTTGTACACGGATTCCCTGTCCTCTCTGAACCTTCTTTCCCATCAGCCTTCAGCCCACAAAGCAGTGTCTTCACCATGCAGTCCCTTCTCTTAGGTTTCCTAGTATCAACCTCATGGGTGCATAGGTCTCTAATAGATTCCCTCTGACAAAGGCAACAAAGGGAACAAGATATCTGATCTGGCAGCAAAGTCAGCACTCTCTGCTTAGGACACCACACCTCATGCTTTAGATCCAGAGGTACCTCACATGTGAACATGTGAAGGAGAATGTGCAGTTTCTTGCTAGGGGGCATTCTGGATGGGCCTTGCCAGCAACATGCACTTTGGTATGCTCGAGGATGGAACTGAGGCCCACTAACACAGTACTGCCATGATCCTCAGAGGTGACTAGATACAATCCTTACAGACTGAATTGGACACACATGACTACATAAACATCCTCACTGAATGGGTTTGGCTGATGACCCTTAGTATCTGTGGTGCCACATACAGTAAAACCTCAGTAAGTCAACCCTGCAGAAGGTGGAATTTCTGGTACGTCGAACTCTGACTGAGATGTGATTTAGTGTTTGTTCAATCCGTTACATTTTAGTTTCTTATATTCCAAGTGCTATATTTTAGTTTACTTTATTCCAAGTGTAACATTTTAGTTTAACTGATTGTAAAGTGAGGTAAACAAGTGCGGAACTTTACGTAATTAAGTGACTGTTGCATCCCTCCACCTATGCAACCTATGCTAGCCTAGCCTATGACATGCACAAAATTTTTATCATTACTTTCATTGCTTTATAAATGCATCTTTAGTTTGGTATTAATTAACAATTATTCACTTATAACTTGCAATTACTGGGGGATAATATATATTTTTTCAATTATTTCCAGCTAGTCAGAAAATTCGGTAAGTCGAATGACCCTAGCGGCCCATATAGTTCGACTTATGAAGGGTTTACTGTACATGAGATGACACATGACATCTTCCTAATCTGCTGCCCTAGGCTCTGTTCCCTTCATACCACCCACCAAGACCATCTGGCCCAACAGGGTATCCTCACATCTAATGTGCCTTAACTCCTGGGTGGTAAACCAGTATCTCAGTACCTCTGTCATCGTGTCACTCATCTCACATGTGCTTTCCTGAGAAGTTTAGGTCAGTCGTCCCATACCTGACGTAGGGCTCCACTCCAACTCTGACGCAAAGGCACAAGGCCAGTGATCTGGTGGCCAACATCCTACACCATCCAGAAGAAGAATTTCACTATATTTTGAGAAAAATGCAGCAGCCAATTGTAACCTTATTTTTCCGCAGGATACATACCTCAAACATGATCCTACTTGAATATGCAACCTTCTGGAACCTAACTACCACAAAGGAGTAGGGTCATCTATACCTTGTCTTTGACTGTTTGAGGTTATCAGAGAATGTCTTTGTCCAATTAGAACCCTGATAGGCAAGAAATAGCCATCACCAGCAACTAAACGTGACAAAGGTTGCATCACTGCATGTGGCCACCACCTGTCAAACATATAGGCACACTTTGTGCCATGAGTAAATATAGAAAACTTAAAACATTAAGCAAGATTCTGGATGGCATATGCTGGCTACCAGATATGTCTTCTAAAATGAATCTCACAGTTGTGCAATTAAGTGTATCTGGGATATCAGCAAGTGAACATGTTATTGCTAGCTTCACTTCTATTAAGTGAATCTTTATGGCTATGTCAACAGATGAACTTTTGTTGCAAATGCTATAACATCTGTATGACATAATGCAAATGTTCGGATCCAACTGCACTCAGTAAAATGCTTATACTCAACTACTGCACTTAATTTCTATTAATATAAGCCAAAATTCCTCTACAGTACACTAGACTTCTACTTCCCAAGATTTTGTGATCTCCACCCTGACATGTGAAAAATGATGATTCTTTATATTTTATTACTGAAAAGCACATGTACGCCCAAATAAAAATATGGCTCTAAAAGCCAGCCCTATGAATTTCAGTACTGAAATAACTTCATTAATGGCAAACTCCTTATGTACATGACAGCTATGGCCTTTACAACTCACGATCATGGAAATTTTGCTATAAAGAAACATGGGTCTAACCTGGTTGGTGTCGCTGTCTGAGGGAGCAGGCATAGCCACTAATGCCTGCCGTGAAGATGTAACAGTGTTGGAGGAGTCATGGTGGTGATGGTGGTGGTGATGGTGATGATGATGAGGGAGCTTGGCCACACTCAATCGTCGCAGTGGGTGTAACGTACATTGCTTGGTGTGCTCTGCCCCAACCCCTGCCCCACACCCACACTCCATCCCACCCTTGCTGGCTGCTGCTGCTGCTGCTGCTCGTGCCACACGCTGCTTCTCCATCAGTTGAGCCACAATCGCCTCAACCGTCTCAGCAGTCTGATAGGTTATAATCGGTCATAAAACATTCCCATCTCAAGTGAATCAACAGTTATTTAACCTCAGTATGATTTCTAACATTTCCCCATTGCTTTATAGGCTTTCTTAATGCTAATCATTATTTTCACACACAAATGTCTTGCATGCTTAAACAAATACCACAGTAGTCATTAACGCAGTCAATGATAATAAAATGAATAGAAAGCTCATAACACAGAGATGTTTATTACCTAGACCCATGTCATCTCTAATGGCTGTTCTGGTCATGCTAAGTATCATACATATTAATCAAAGGAATTATATATATATATATATATATATATATATATATACAGTAAGGTCCCAGGTTATGTCACTCTTGACTTGCATCAATCTCAGTTATGACAGTCTGCTACAAGGATATTTTTAAAAAATAAAATAATGAAGAAATAAACATAAAGCACAGGTTTTAAAGTGTTGCTGTCTGAAGCGAGATGTCTCTTTCCACTCTATTCTCTTCTCATCCCTCCTTCCTTATTTCCTCCCCTCCTTCGCTCATCCCGTTGTTTCCCCATTCCTGTTTCCTTCCTTAACTCCCTCCTCCCTCTATAATCCCACCTCTCATCCTCATTCTTTTAACTTCCTGTCCATTTCCTCACTAATCCTTAATCCCACATCTATTACTCGTTCCCTTCTCCATTCCTCTCTTCTATCCCCCTCTCTTTATTATTTCTTTTCCTAGCTTCCTACACCCACTTATCCTTCTCTTCCCCCCACACATCACACTTCCTTTCCCCCTTTTTATTTCTGTCCTCCCTTCCCTTCTTCCCTCCCATTCCTTTAATATACTCTCCCCTTTCTCCATTTCTCTCTCCTCTCCCTTTGTTATCCTGTCATCCCTTTTTTCTTCAATTTCTTTCATTTCTCTCTTTTGCACTCATTCCTATCTCCCTTCTCTTTTCTCCTATTCATCACCTTGTCTTATCTATTCTGCATCCCTGTCCCTCAAGTTTCACATCATCTCCCCACCCCCTAACTCACTCCCTTGAGGCATAAATGTATGATGTGCAGTCAGAAACTCAAGTTACAAACAATATCGATTTATGTCACTTCTCAGGAACGGAACTCTGAAGTAACCCAGGACCCTACTGTGTGTGTGTGTGTGTTCTTACCTAATTGTATCTTTACCGGAATGAGTCAAGCTCGTACTGTCCCGTGTCTTAAACCATATTTATCGTACATATCCTTAAATTTGTGAATTGTTTTCGCACACACTATTTCATTCGGTAGTGCATTCCATTGTGTGTGTTCTTACCTAATTGTTCTTACCTAATTGTATCTTTACAGGAATGAGTCAAGCTCGTACTGTCCCATGTCTTAGACCATATTTATTGTACATATCCTTAAATTTGTGAACTGTTTTGGCACACACTATTTCATTCGGTAGTGCATTCCATTGATCAATTGCTCTGTTTGGGAAACTGAATTTCCTTACGTCTTTATCACCTCTCTTCTTATGCAGTTTTTTGCAGTGTCCTCTTGCTGATGCTTCTCCATATGTTAAGTAATCATTTATGTCTATTTTCTCCTTTCCTGATATGCACTTATATAGCATTATCATGTCACCTCTTTTCCTTCTCTCCTGTAGTGTTGATAGATTCAGTTTATTTAGTCTTTCTTCGTAGCTTAGGTCCCTTAAGCTTGGTATCCATCTTGTAGCGGCCCTTTGAACTTTTTCAATCTTGTCTATATGTGTGTATTTACCTATTTGTATTTACCTATTTGTAGTATACAGGAATTGAGCAATGCTCGTGTTGTCCTGTCTCCATATCCACATTTATCAAGTCTACCTTTACACACATGAATGTTTTTCTCATGCACCACCTCTTTGTCTAAGTCGTTTCAAATATTTAAGAATATACCTAATTGTGATATACACGAAATGTACTATGCTCGTGGGTTTCCGTCGCTGTTTCTCAGTAAGTCGAATTTAACTTTAAACTCGTTTAAGTTTTTAGACTGGACGATCTCTTTGTCCAGGCTATTCCATAAGTCTATACTTCTGTAAGGAAAGCTATATTTCTTGATATCCTTCAAGCAGCTTGACTTTTTCAATTTCATTCCATGTCCTCTTGTTGCTCTCTTATCCCATACAAACAGATCTTCTTTGTCAATTTTATCTACTCCCACCATGGTCCTGAACACCGCAATCATGTCTCCCCTCTTTCTCCTTTCCTCTAACGAAGGCAAATCCAGTTTTTCCAGCCTCTCTCTGTATGACAGGTCTGTCAGACTGGGGACCATCTTGGTTGCTGTTCTTTGTATTCTCTCAATCTTGTTTATATCTTTCTTTTTGTGTGGGCACCACACTACCGCTGCATATTCTAACCTGGGGCGGATCATGGCCACTATCAATTTTTTCATCATTTCCTCATCCATATAATGAAATGCTACTCTTATGTTAGTCAAGAGCTTATAAGTCTCTCCAACTATCTTGTTAATGTGCTTTTCTGGTGACAAACTATCTTGGACCAGCACTCCCAAATCTTTCTCTTCTCTCCTTTTTGTGATTAATTCATTACCCAAAAAATAATTCAGTGATGGTCTCCTGGTACTTTTACCCATTTCCAATATTTTACATTTCTTTACATTAAATTTCATTTCCCACGTCCGGCTCCAATTGTGTATCCTATCCAAATCCTCCTGCAGTATTTTACAATCCTCCTCAACCTCTATCTTCCTCAAGATCTTTACATCATCAGCAAACAGACTCGCATAACTGTTCACTCCATCTACCATATCATTTACGTAAATCAGGAACATTACTGGCGCCAACACTGAGCCTTGAGGGACTCCACTTGTTACTTCCCTCCATCCAGACATCTTTTCCTTTATTACTGTCCTCATTTGTCTGTCTCTCAAAAAGTCTCTCATCCATTCCAGAAGTTTCCCCTTTAGTCCTCCTATATATTCTAGTTTGTGTGTGTGTGTGTGTGTGAGTATACAGTATATAAAGTAAAAGTCCATTAACACATAAGCTTCAAAACACCCATATCTGGACATTCCTGAGTGCGTGCGATACGTCCACATCTAGCCCGGACCTACTTCCCAAAATGGGACAGATTGTAGGTCACAGCGAAACCTATCAACCCTTTTCACTGTCTCCCAGGTCAGTCACCTGCCAGTCATGACGGAGGGTGAATGTAGTGTGCAGTCACGGGAGTATTCTACCTCCACTGTTTCACTACATGTTATGTTCTATGTTATATTTTTATGGCTAGGAGAGTCTTAGTGTATAGAAAATAAATAAAATAAGTAAGAAATTATAAAAAAAAAAACTCATTTCAGGTTCTTCAAACTTGTGTAATTCTCTTAAGGAAAATGAACTCATGTCATTTTCCTTAGGTAAATGGCACGAGTTTGTAAAAAAAATCAATCATAAAACAAAATGATAAAAAACCCTCAATGCACTTCCATAGCCAACCACCTCTCAATGTCACCACTCATTCGTTCACCACTGAGCTACCATGGCCTTTGGAAATGAAAGTCAGACATTCATACCATAGTTTCCCATATGCCTTTCAGTGAAAAAAAAAAAAAAAAAAAAAAAAAAAAGTATAATGAGACTCTTCAACCATTTTGCGATTTATAGCTAGCTATTATCCTATGTACAACTGTGTGTGTGTCTATATGACTCGACCATAACCCTGTAATCCATATCCAAGCTTATTACATTCAGTACTGTACAGTTTCAAATGAATGTGAGGAAGGCAGGATACTTTATCTGAACCTTGATCCCGCTTTAGTGAAATCACCCTTATATAAGCCAGCACAGTATAATAAAGACAGCATTTTAGCTAGCTGTTATCCCATCCATGTGCATGTGTGCCTATATGACTTGAATGTAACTCATGCATTTCCATGTCCCTTACAATAATTCCATACTATACAATGTCAAAGATATGTGAGGAATGCAGTAAATCTGAAACTTAACCCCGCTAAAGTGGCAACCCCGATATATCACCCACAATATTTGAACATTAGGTTTCCTCAACTTCATCCGACAAGAGATTGTTGGTCATTTTCTATAATCACATCTCATAAGTATGGAAACAGATTTACTAGAGCCAGGAAACAGGTGCAATTCACTCTGCACACTTGATTTCCAGCAGGCCCACATGCATCCGTTTATCCCTTATCCTCACCTGTCCTGCGGTAATGGCCTCGACCTGCGCCCCGTCTTTGTCTCTCCCATCTCCCACCAATGCTCTCTCTCTCTCTCTCTGGTTTTTATTATCACCAGTGGTGTTAACATATTATATTTCCTTATTTTTCACGGTACACATCAGCCTCTTTATCAGTACATCCTTTTTTCCCCTGTGGTTTGTTTGCATATCCATATCCTCATATTATTCCTATATATATATATATATATATGTACTTGTATATACTGTATATGTAAGTTGGTACAACATTCCTTTTCCCTCCCATAGGACTTTCCACAACACCTGTCACTTGTTTCTTTCTTTCTCTTCGTCACTGTGATCTGGAATCCCTTTCCCCTGAGACCTCACCTTCTTTACCCTACCTGCCCCTCTACAGCCCCTCCGTACCAATATCTCAAGCCCTCCCTTACACCCCTACCGCCTTGTGTGTGTGTGTGTGTGTGTGTGTGTGTGTGTGTGTGTGTGTGTGTGTGTGTGTGTGTAATTCACCGGGTCAGTCAGGATCACGTGATGGTTTTTTGTGAACATCGGCATTTTACCCTCCGGGAAGAGAGCTGAGAGCTCATATAGTCCGATCTAAGGGCAAAGCCTTGACCTTCACACACGCACACACCCATCCTCTTGGTCAAGGAGGACAGTGACCA
Source organism: Coenobita brevimanus (assembly GCF_032717465.1). NCBI lineage: Eukaryota > Metazoa > Arthropoda > Malacostraca > Decapoda > Coenobitidae > Coenobita > Coenobita brevimanus. Next base: position 14,654,453 of record NC_137040.1, on the reverse strand, counting down.
CCCGCTTTCTCAGTGAAACTTTTTCGCATCCCGAGCAAGGCGCGAACCCCCGTCTTAGCAGACGCTAGGCGAAAGCGTTACCACTGCACCAGCGAGCGGTGTGTGTGTGTGTGTGTGTGTGTGTGTGTGTGTGTTCTTACCTAATTGTATTTTTATAGGAATAAGTCAAGCTCGTACTGTCCCACGTCTTAAACCATATTTCTTGTACATATCCTTAAATTTATGAATTGTTTTGGCACACACTATTTAATTCGGGAGTGCATTCCACTGATCAATTGTTCTATTTGGGAAACTAAATTTCCTTACGTCTTTATCGCCTCTCTCTTCATGCAGTTTTTTGCAGTGTCCTCTTGCTGATGCATCCCCATAGATTATGTAATCATTTATGTCTATTCTCTCCTTCCCTGATATGCATTTATATAGCATAAGCATATCTCCTCTTTTCCTTCTCTCCTGTAGTGTAACCAGCTTCAGTTTTTCTAGTCTTTCTTCGAAGCTTAGATACCTTAAGCCTGGTACCCATCTTGTAGCGGCCCTTTGAACTTTTTCAGTTTTATCTATTTGTTTTATGAGATGAAGTCTCCAGAATACTGATGCATACTCCAGCGTTGGTCTGATGAATGATGTTATTATCTTTCTTAGCATGTCTTCATTTATGTATGTGAATGCTATTCCCATATTTGCAAGCAGTGTGTACATGTTCCGTACCTTCTCACTGATGTGGTCAGCCGGAGATAGTCTGTTATTAATAATCACACCTAGGTCCTTCTCTCTTTCTGATATGTGTAGGGTATTATTTCCTAACTTATAATCCAAGTCAGGTCTTTTTCCATTCTTACCAAACTTGATCACATAACACTTGTCCACACTGAATTCCATTTGCCATGTACAATATTGCTCCATTCATGAAGTTTATTTAATTCTTCTTGTAGCTCTTTACAAGAGTCTGCATCAGTAATTCTCCTTTGTATTTTTGCATCATCAGCAAACATATTTAGATAGCTTTCATTTTCAATGTTGCTATCTATATCATTTATATACACTAAAAACATAATTGGTGCCAGCACTGAGCCCTGTGGAACTCCGCTAGTCACTCCCCTCCATGATGAGTAATTTCCCCTTAGTACTGTTCTCATTTCTCTTTTTCTGAGAAAATCTTGCATCCAACAATACAGTTTGCCTCAAAATCCTCCTTGATGGTACAGTTTCCATAAAAGTCTTTGGTGCGGTACTCTGTCAAATGCTTTCTTGAAATCTTAATAGATACTGTCCACCCATCCTTCTCTTTTCTGTAATGTTTCTGTTATTCTATCATAGTAGCTCAACAGATTAGTAACACAGGATTTTCCTTTTCTGGAGCCAAACTGTCTTTCTGTTATCATATTGTGTTCTTCTAAATGATTTACCCAAGCTTTTCTTATCAGCTTTTCTAATACCTTGCTTACAACAGTGGTTAGTGATACTGGTCGGTAGTTGCGTGGATTTTGTCTATTCCCTTTCTTGAATAGGGAACAATGTTTGCTTTCTTCCACATATCAGGTAGTTTACCTTGTCTCAAGGATTTCTTGAAAATTAAAGAAAATGGTTTACTTAACCCCTTTGCACAATCATGTAGCACCAACATGAAATTTCATCAGGACCATTTGCTTTTCCTTTGTCTAATTTACTTAATTCCTCCTGTATTTCTTTTTCTGATATTTGTATATCTGGTAATATGTGTGGGCATGCATGTCCCAAATAATCCCTCTCAAAATTATTTTCCTCTGTTAAAACTGATTGGAAATTCTTATTTAGTCTATCTATCTATCTATCTATTGCCAAACGCCATAATCCCGTACGAGGTGGCCATTTGACTCTGAGTTATTTGTTTTACAGAGAGGGGCACCAACCCTCAACCAACCCACTTGACACATAGGGAGCAAAGATGGTTTGGTTATATGGTTACTACCCAGCATTGTAAATGGTTTCTTGGCTTGTCACACAATGTGAAGCCACCTGTAATGGAAAGAAAAGCAATAAGTAGTGACAGAAAAGATGGGAGAAATAGGAAGATAGGAGGGCAGGCACAGAAAAAGAATGATAAAGGCTAAGGAAGAAGTAGGCAGCACTGCATCAAGTGAGTGGATGACGGTCACCACCACCTACCTTATTTAGTGCTTCATAAATATCCTTCTCTTGTGTATAGGTGATTCCCTCATCCGTAATGGATTGTATTTTGTCTTTTACTTTGGTTTTGCTTATGATGTAGCTGTAAAATAGCTTCGGTTGATCACTACTTTTATTTATGTTATCTTCCTCAAAATGTTTTTGGGCTTCCCTCCTTATTCTTGTATAATAGTTTCTTGCCTGTTTATAGTTGTTATATGCTCTTTCACTATTGTGTCTTCAGTATCTATTCCACAACAAATCTCTTCTTTCTTTTGATTTTTTACATTCTGTATTGAACTATTTCTTTATTTTCTCCTTCCTTGTGCTGTGGAATGTACTTCTGGACTCCTATTTCATAAAGTTCACAGAATTTTTTATATGTAGCATTTACATCTTGTCCTCTAAGCTCTTTTTCCCAATCAATTTCTACGAAGTAATTCTTAAGGTACTGATAGCTTCCCTTTTTATAGTTTAGACTCTTTTTGTAACTTTCATTGCTGTTATCTATGTCATATGCAATCCTGAAGATGCAATTTAGTACTGCATTGTCATTTTTGCCAAATGGAGAGTGATATATTAAATTGTCAATATCGTTTTCTTGCCTAGTAAATATAAGATCTAGCACTGAGGGTACATCTAGCCCTCTTTTTCTGGTGCTTTCCCTTACATGTTGCTTTAGGAAAAACCCCTGCACGAGATCCAGGAGTTTTGGTCTCAACAACTTTCTTGACTTATTATATCTAGAGTACTCCAATTTATATTTGTAATAAAATCTCCGATTTCTCTTCCATTCTATGTAGTAATGCTCTTAAACTATGAATTGTACTCTCTGCCAGATCTTCATATTCACCATTTTCCCATGTGTTTGATCTGGGTGGCACGTACAAATTGGCTACAATTGCTTTCCCTTCTGATGTATTGATCTCTACTGCAATCACTTCTACTTGTGATGGTATATCTAGTTCTATTTCTTTGACTTTTAGATTTTTCTCTGTTAATATTATAATTCTTCCTCCTATTTTTAAGTTCCTATCTCTTCTGCATTTATTGTATTCCTCTAAGTTTAGGATGTCATTTGATATCCTCAGTGTTAATTTTGTTACAGTTAGGCATATTATATGTGGTTCGTTTTCTCCAATGTAATCATTCATCTCTAATAATTTACATACCATTCCATCCACATTTGAGTACATCAACTTAATCAACTTAATTATATACTTGTCATGACTTGGTTCTACAACCTTCCTCCTTTATATTCCCTCCTGTGTATGTATCACTTTTGAACCTGCAATCCGATTACTTTGTAAAAAATGTATTCTTCTCCTCCTCTGATCTTCCCTCTTTGTTTTTGTTTCCTCCCTCTTCTCTTTTAGTGATTCCAGCTCTTCTTGAGTTAGGCATCTTTTTATCCATACATTTTAGAATTCCTCTTTCTCCATGAGTTTCTTTGTGTGTGTGTGTGTGTGTGTGTGTGTGTGTGTGTGTGTGTGTGTGTGTGTGTTCTTACCTACCTAAATGTTCTTACCCAATTGTATCTTTACTGGAATGAGTCAAACTCGTACTGTCCCATGTCTTAAACCATATTTATCGTACATATCCTTAAATTTGTGAATTGTTTTAGCACACACTATTTCATTCGGTAGTGCATTCCATTGATCAATTGCTCTGTTTGGGAAACTGAATTTAGTTACGTCTTTATCACCTCTCTTCTTATGCAGTTTTTTGCAGTGTCCTCTTACTGATGCTTCTCCATATGTTAAGTAATCATTTATGTCTATTTTCTCCTTTCCTGATAAGCACTTATATAGCATTATCATGTCACCTCTTTTCCTTCTCTCCTGTAGTGTTGGTAGATTCAGTTTATTTAGTCTTTCTTCGTAGCTTAGGTCCCTTAAGCTTGGTATCCAGCTTGTAGCGGCCCTTTGAACTTTTTCAATCTTGTCTATACGATTTTTGAGATGAGGACTCCAGACTATTGATGCATATTCCAGGGTTGGTCTAATGAATGATGTTATTATCCTTCTTAGCATGTCTTCATTTATGTATGTGAATGCTATTCTCATATTTGCAAGCAGTGTATACATGTTCCGTACCTTCTCGCTGATGTGGTCAGCCAGAGATAGTCTGTTATTGATAATCACACCTAGGTCTTTCTCTCTTTCTGATGTGTATAGAGTTTTATTTCCTAACTTATAATCCCAATCAGGTCTTTTTCCACTTTTACCAAACTTGATTACATGACACTTGTCCACATTGAATTCCATTTGCCATGTACTACTCCATTCATGAAGTTTATTTAATTCTTCTTGTAGCTCCCTACAAGAGTCTGTGCTAGTAATTCTCCTTTGTATTTTTGCATCATCTGCAAACATATTCAGATAGCTCTCATTTCCAGTGTTACTGTTTATATCATTTATGTACACTAAAAACACGATTGGTGCCAGCACCGAACCCTGTGGTACTCCACTAGTCACTTCTTTCCATGATGAGTAGTTTCCTCTTAGTACTGTCCTCATTTCTCTTTTTATGAGAAAGTCTTGATCCAACAAAACAGTTTGCCTCGAATTCCTCCTTGATGGTACACCTTCCATAAAAGTCTTTGGTGTGGTACTGTGTCAAAAGCGTTCTTGAAATCTAAATAGATACTGTCCACCCATCCTTCCCTTTCCTGTATTGTGTTTGTTACTCTGTCATAGTAGCTCAACAGATTAGTAACACATGATTTTCCTTTTCTGAAACCAAACTGTCTTTCTGTTATCATACTGTGTTCTTCTAGATGATTTACCCAAGCTTTTCTTATAAGTTTTTCTAATACCTTGCTTACAACACTGGTCAGTGATACTGGTCGGAAGTTGAGAGGATTTTGTCTATTTCTTTTCTTGAATAAGGGGACTATATTTGCTTTTTTCCAAATATCAGGTAGTTTCCCTTGACTCAAGGATTTCTTGAAAATTAAAAATAATGGTTTACTTAACTCCTTTGCACATTCTCGTAACACCCAACATGAAATTTCATCAGGACCACTTGCTTTTCCTCTGTCTAATCTACTTAACTCCTCCTGTATTACTTTTTCTGCTATTTGTATATCTGGTAGTATGTGTGGACATGCGTGTTCCACATAGTCCCTCTCAAAATTTTTCTTCTGTAAAAACTAATTGGAAATTCTTATTTAGTGCTTCACAAATATCTTTCTCTTGTGTATAAGTGATTCCCTCGTCCGTGATGGATTGTATTATATCTTTTACTTTGGTTTTGCTTCTGATATAGTTGTAAAACAGCTTTGGTTGATCACTACTTTTATTTATTATATCCTCCTCAAACTGTTTTTGGGCTTCCCTCCTTATTCTTGTATAGTCGTTTCTTGCCTGTTTGTAATTATTATACGCCCTTTTACTATTGTGTCTTCTGTATCTATTCCACAACAAATCTCTTCTTTCTTTTGATTTTTTACATTCTGTATTGAACCATTTCTGTATTTTCTTATCTGCTTCTTTATGCTGTGGGATGTACTTCTGGACTCCTATTTCATAAAATTCACAAAATTTTTTATATACAGCATTTAAATCTTGTCCTCTAAGCTCATTTTCCCAATCAACTTCTAAGAAATACTTCTTTAGGTCTTGATAATTTCCCTTTTTATAGTTTAGGCTCTTTTTGTAACTGTCATTGCTGTTTACTATGTCATATGCTATCCTGAAGTTATAATTTAGTACTGCATGATCGCTTTTGCCGAGTGGAGGGTGATATATTAAACTGTCAATGTCATTTTCTTGCCTAGTAAATATTAGATCTAGCACTGAAGGTACATCAAGTCCTCTTTTTCTGGTGGTTTCCATCACATGTTGCGTTAAGAAAACTCTTGTACGAGATCCAGGAGCTTTTGGTCCCAACAGCTTTCTTGGCTATTTATATCTAGAGTATTCCAATTTATATTTGTATTGAAGTCCCCAGTTAGATTAATTCTTTCCGATTTCTCTTCCATTTTTTGTAGCAAGGATCTTATACTCTGAATTGTACTCTCTGCCAGGTCCTCATATTCGTCTCTTTCCCATGTGTTTGATCTGGGTGGCATATACAAATTGGCTACAATTACTTTACCTTCAGATGTGTCGATCTCTACTGCAATCAGTTCTACTTGTGATGGTATATCTAGGTTTATTTCCTTGACTTTTAGATTTTTCTTAGTTAATATTATAATTCCTCCTCCTTTTTTTGAATTTCTGTCTCTTCTCCATATATTGTATTCCTCTAAGTTTAGTATGTCATTGGATATCCTTGGTGTTAATTTTGTCTCAGTTAGGCATATTATTTGTGGTTCATTTTCTCTGGCATAATCATTCATCTCTAGTAATTTAGATACCATTCCATCCACATTTGAGTACATCAACTTTATCATCTTGTTTATATACTTGTCATGACATCGTTCTACTAACTTCCTCCTTTTTCTTCCATCCTGTTTGTGTACCACTTTCGTACCTGCAATCCTATTACTTTGTAAAAAAAATTTCTTCTTCTCCTCTTCTGATCTTCCCTCATTTTTTGTTTTTGCTTCCTCCCTTTTCTCTTTCAGTAATTCCAGTTCCTCTTGTGTTAGGCATCTTTTTATCCATACATTTTTGAACTCCTCTTTTTCCTTAGGATTCTTTGCATTTTTTAGTATCTCTTCCACAGTGTTTACACTCTGGAAAGTCACCTTTAGAGGTCTTGTCTTGCTTTTCTCGTATTTCCCTAACCGTTTGTGTCCCTCTATGTCTTTACTACAGATTTCCTCTGATACTTCTTTCAGTAAGCTCATTACATTTGCCATCTCCTTTTTGTCTCTAGTGATCTTGTTTTTAATTTCTTCCTCTTCTATACCAGTGATTACTATTGATTTATTTATTTCTACTGAATCTCTGACTAACTTTGGATTGTTTTGGATTATTCTTTTCACTTCCTTTTTAATGTTTTTTTCCTCCACCCTTGTTTCTAAGTCTTTCTTTACTTTCACCATTTCAGCATACGTGGTTTCTACATCATTTTTGTAGCTTTGCACAGCTTCATTCACCTGTGTTATCTTCTCCTCAATATCACTGCTCTGGTCAATAAGACTGCTTGCTTGTCTAATTGTCTCTGTGTCATTTTTTAACTCTTCCATAACACTCTCATGATTAACTACTGTACTTGCCATTTCACTCACTTTCTTCCTAAGCGTATTCAATTCCACTGTTAGTTCACTGATGGTTGTGTCTTTCTTATTGGCCTCCCTTCCCAGTTTTTCTATCTCTTCCTTTTCCAAGTGCATCTGCTTCTTTATTTCATCAATTTCATTTTTGAAAGCCATTTCTAGTTTGTCTACACGTTCAACCGGTCTATTGTGAGTCTCCACTTCAACCAGTTCTTGGTAGAAATCATCATTTTGCTTTTTACTTTTATCCCTTTTCTTTTCCAAATTTGTTTTACTGAAGTATGGATCCATTTTGTAATACTAAATGAACAGAGTATGTACAATACTTACAGAGTATGCACGCTTTCCCCGTGTTGCTGTAGTATAAATAAACCCAGCTGACTCAACGCATCGTGGTTCTTTGTTGTTTGAACCAGTCTTATTTAAACTTATTATTTCTTTACCTTTTAATAACGAAAAATCATTTAGTCTAACCTGGTACAGAGCTTGACTCATTCAAAGATACTAATTTAGGTAATTGCCACTGGCCGTGTGTGTGTGTTCTTACCTAATTGTTCTTACCTAATTGTATCTTTACAGGAATGAGTCAAGCTCGTACTGTTCCGTGTCTTAAACCATATTTATCGTACATATCCTTAAATTTGTGAATTGTTTTGGCACACACTATTTCATTCGGTAGTGCATTCCATTGATCAATTGCTCTGTTTGGGAAACTGAATTTCCTTACGTCTTTATCACCTCTCTTCTTATGCAGTTTTTTGCAGTGTCCTCTTGCTGATGCTTCTCCATATGTTAAGTAATCATTTATGTCTATTTTCTCCTTTCCTGATATGCACTTATATAGCATTATCATGTCACCTCTTTTCCTTCTCTCCTGTAGTGTTGGTAGATTCAGTTTATTTAGTCTTTCTTCGTAGCTTAGGTCCCCTAAGCTTGGTATCCAGCTTGTAGCAGCCCTTTGAACTTTTTCAATCTTGTCTATATGCTTTTTGAGATGAGGACTACAGACTACTGATGCATATTCCAGGGTTGGTCTAATGAATGATGTTATTATCCTTCTTAGCATGTCTTCATTTATGTATGTGAATGCTATTCTCATATTTGCAAGCAGTGTATACATGTTCCGTACCTTCTCGCTGATGTGGTCAGCCAGAGACAGTCTGTTATTGATAATCACACCTAGGTCTTTCTCTCTTTCTGATGTGTATAGGGTTTTATTTCCTAACTTATAATCCCAATCAGGTCTATTTCCACTTTTACCAAACTTGATTACATGACACTTGTCTACATTGAATTCCATTTGCCATGTACTACTCCATTCACGAAGTTTATTTAATTCTTCTTGTAGCTCTTTACAAGAGTCTGTGTTAGTAATTCTCCTTTGTATTTTTGCATCATCTGCAAACATGTTCAGATAGCTCTCATTTCCAGTGTTACTGTTTATATCATTTATATACACTAAAAACATGATTGGTGCCAGCACTGAACCCTGTGGTACTCCACTAGTCACTTCTTTCCATGATGAATAGTTTCCTCTTAGTACTGTCCTCATTTCTCTTTTTATGAGAAAGTCTTGCATCCAACAAAACAGTTTGCCTCGAATTCCTCCTTGATGGTACAGCTTCCATAAAGGTCTTTGGTGTGGTATTGTGTCAAAAGCATTCTTGAAATCTAAATAGATACTGTCCACCCATCCTTCCCTTTCCTGTATTGTGTTTGTTACTCTGTCATAGTAGCTCAACAGATTAGTAACACATGATTTTCCATTTCTGAAACCAAACTGTCTTTCTGTTATCATACTGTGTTCTTCTAGATGATTTACCCAAGCTTTTCTTATAAGTTTTTCTAATACCTTGCTTACAACACTGGTCAGTGATACTGGTCGGTAGTTGAGTGGATTTTGTCTATTTCCTTTCTTGAATAAGGGGACTATATTTGCTTTTTTCCAAATATCAGGTAGTTTACCTTGACTCAAGGATTTCTTGAAAATTAAAAATAATGGTTTACTTAACTCCTTTGCACATTCTCGTAATACCCAACATGAAATTTCATCAGGACCACTTGCTTTTCCTCTGTCTAATCTACTTAACTCCTCCTGTATTACTTTTTCTGCTATTTGTATATCTGGTAGTATGTGTGGACATGCGTGTTCCACATAGTCCCTCTCAAAATTTTTTTCTTCTGTAAAAACTAATTGGAAATTCTTATTTAGTGCTTCACAAATATCTTTCTCTTGTGTATAAGTGATTCCCTCGTCCGTAATGGATTGTATTATATCTTTTACTTTAGTTTTGCTTCTGATATAGTTGTAAAACAGCTTTGGTTGATCACTACTTTTATTTATTATATCCTCCTCTAACTGTTTTTGGGCTTCCCTCCTTATTGTTGTATAGTCGTTTCTTGCCTGTTTGTAATTATTATACGCCCTTTCACTATTGTGTCTTCTGTATCTATTCCACAACAAATCTCTTCTTTCTTTTGATTTTTTACATTCTGTATTGAACCATTTCTGTATTTTCTTATCTGTTTCTTTGTGCTGTGGGATGTACTTCTGGACTCCTATTTCATAAAATTCACAAAAATTTTTATGTACAGCATTTAAATCTTGTCCTCTAAGCTCATTTTCCCAATCAACTTCTAAGAAATACTTCTTTAGGTCTTGATAATTTCCCTTTTTATAGTTTTGGCTCTATTTGTAACTATCATTGCTGTTTACTATGTCATATGCTATCCTGAAGTTATAATTTAGTACTGCATGATCGCTTTTGCCGAGTGGAAGGTGATATATTAAACTGTCAGTATCATTTTCTTGCCTTGTAAATATTAGATCTAGCACTGAAGGTACATCAAGTCCTCTTTTTCTGGTGGTTTCCCTCACAAGTTGCGTTAAGAAAAACTCTTGTACGAGATCCAGGAGCTTTTGGTCCCAACAGCTTTCTTGGCTTTTTATATCTAGAGTATTCCAATTTTTGTATTGAAGTCCCCAGTTAGTATAATTCTTTCTGATTTCTCTTCCATTTTATGTAGCAATGATCTTACACTCTGAATTGTACTCTCTGCCAGGTCCTCATATTCGTCTCTTTCCCATGTGTTTGATCTGGGTGGCATGTACAAATTGGCTACAATTACTTTACCTTCAGATGTGTTGATCTCTACTGTGATCAGTTCTACTTGTGATGGTATATCTAGTTTTATTTCACTGACTTTTAGATTTTTCTTAGTTAATATTATATTTCCTCCTCCTTTTTTTAAATATCTGTCTCTTCTCCATATATTGTATTCCTCTAAGTTTAGCATGTCATTTGGTATACTTGGCATTAATTTTGTTTCAGTTAGGCATATTGTTTGTGGTTCATTTTCTCTGACATAATCATTCATCTCTAGTAATTTAGATACCATTCCATGCACATTTGAGTACAATTTTATCATCTTGTTTATATACTTGTCATGACATGGTTCTACTAACTTCCTCCTTTTTCTTCCATCCTGTTTGTGTACTACTTTTGTACCTGCAATCCTATTACTTTGTAAAAAAATGTCTTCTTCTCCTCTTCTGATCTTCCCTCATTTTTTGTTTTTGCTTCCTCCCTTTTCTCTTTCAGTAATTCCAGTTCCTCTTGTGTTAGGCATCTTTTTATCCATACATTTTTTAACTCCTCTTTTTCCTTAAGATTCTTTGCATTTTTTAGTACCTCTTCCACAGTGTTTACACTCTGGAAAGTCACCTTTAGAGGTCTTGTCGTGCTTTTCTCGTATTTCCCTATCCTTTTGTGTTCCTCTATATCTTTACTACAGATTTCCTCTGATACTTCTTTCAGTAAGCTCATTACATTTGCCATCTCCTTTTTGTCTCTTGTGATCTTGTTTTTAACTTCTTCCTCTTCTATACCAGTGATTACTATTGATTTGTTTATCTCTACTGAATCTCTGACTAACTTTGGATTGTTTTGGATTATTCTTTTCACCTCCTTTTTTAATGCTTTTTTCCTCCACCCTTGTGTCTAAGTCTTTCTTTACTTTCACCATTTCAGCATACGTGGTTTCTACATCATTTTTGTAGCTTTGCACAGCTTCATTCACTTGTGTTATCTTCTCCTCAATATCACTGCTCTGGTCAATAAGACTACTAACTTGCCTAATTGTCTCTGTGTCATTTTTTAACTCTTCCATAACACTCTCGTGATTGACTACTGTACTTGCCATTTCACTCATTTTCTTCCTAAGTGTACTCAATTCCACTGTTAGTTCACTGATGGTTGTGTCTTTCTTATTGGCCTCCGTTCCTAGTTTTTCTATTTCTTCCTTTTGCAAGTGCATCTGCTTCTTTATTTCATCAATTTCATTTTTGAAAGCCATTTCTAGTTTGTTTACACGTTCAACCAGTCTATTGTGAGTCTCTACTTCAACCAGTTCTTGGTAGAAATCATCATTTTGCTTTTTACCTTTATCCCTTTTGTTTTCCAAATTTGTTTTACTGAAGTATGTATCCATTTTGCAATACTTAAAGTGCAAAGCATGTACTTACAATCTCTGTGTTGTTGTTGTCTAAACAAACCTCAGAGATAACTCAGCGTATTCTTTCGTCTTGGTTCTATTTCCTGTTTGAACAAGTCTTGTTTAAACTTTTTTTTTTTTTTCCTTTTAATAATGAACAATCATTTAGTCTAACCTGGTACTGAGCTTGACTCATACAAAGATACTATTTAGGTAATGCCACTGGCCATGATGATTTGGTACGGAGCGCCGGTGTTGCACGTCCGCCTAGATTGAGATACTACATACGGTGTTGCTATGATTAGGAGATGACTGCAATGAAATACAGTACTTGGACAAACTCACTGGATGCTGCTGCTTAATTTATAGAAAAATGTGTGTGTATTTACCTATTTGTATTTACCTATTTGTAGTATACAGGAATTGAGCAATGCTCGTGTTGTCCTGTCTCCATATCCACATTTATCAAGTCTACCTTTACACACATGAATGTTTTTCTCATGCACCACCTCTTTGTCTAAGTCGTTCCAAATATTTAAGAATATACCTAATTGTGATATACACGGAATGTACTATGCTCGTGGGTTTCCGTCGCTGTTTCTCAATAAGTCGAATTTAACTTTAAACTCGTTTATGTTTTTAGACTGGACGATCTCTTTGTCCAGGCTATTCCATAAGTCTATACTTCTGTAAGGAAAGCTATATTTCTTGATATCCTTCAAGCAGCTTGACTTTTTCAATTTCATTCCATGTCCTCTTGTTGCTCTCTTATCCCATACAAACAGATCTTCTTTGTCAATTTTATCTACTCCCACCATGGTCCTGAACACCGCAATCATGTCTCCCCTCTTTCTCCTTTCCTCTAACGAAGGCAAATCCAGTTTTTCCAGCCTCTCTCTGTATGACAGGTCTGTCAGACTGGGGACCATCTTGGTTGCTGTTCTTTGTATTCTCTCAATCTTGTTTATGTGTGTGTGTGTGTGTGTGTGTGTGTATTTACCTAGTTGTGATATACAGGAAATGGGCTACACACATGGGGTCCAGTCTCTTTTTCTCATTAAGTCAAATTTTGTTTTGAACTCGTTTAAGTGTTTAGACTGGACGATCTCTTTGTCCAGGCTGTTCCACAGGTCTATACATCTATATGGAAAGCTATAATTCTTGATATCCTTCAAATTCGGTATATGTGTGAGATACTACATATGGTGTTGCTAAGATTAGGAGATGACTGCAATGAAATACAGTACTCGGACGAATTCACTGGATGCTGCTGCTTAATTTAAAGAAAAATGATTGAAGTACAGTATGTACCGAATAAATCTCAAGATGAAAGCGCTCAACAACGAACACAAGGACAAAGAAGCACTTGCAGTTATCATACAATATTGCATATATATGACATGCTATACAGAAAAAAATGAGAAAAATACATTTGTCAGAAATACATGGAAATATATATATATACATATATCTATATATACGTATACAGCAAGCTCGCCCCCAACGCGTGGGTTTCATTCCTAACGTGGCACGTTCGGCGCGAAACCGCGTAAGTTTTAACTACTCCTTATTTTGCTCCCTAGATCTCCTAAATGTGGTCATTTGCTGTTATCTGCCATTGGTAATCAATATGAAGCACCTTACGTGGTTAGAAGGTTTATTTAATGTTATAACTTACAAATACAGTACTGCACAGCATAACTTCAACATACAAATACGTAAACACAAGGCAACATTCCGATGCCAAAACCATTCGGCGTCGGAATGTTGCCTTGTGTTTACGTATTTGTATGTCGAAGTTTTGCTGTGCAGTACTGTATTTGTAGGTTATAACATTAAATAAACCTTCTAACCACTTAAAGTGCTTCATATTGATTACCAATGGCAGATAACAGCAAAATACCACATTTAGGGAGTCTAGGGTGCAAAATGCTTTTGGGACTATTTGCTGTCAAGCCAGTTCGCCGTCACAACAATAACAAGACAACATAGACTTTGATGGATCCCCCTGAAATATAGTTATTAAAGTATTGATTAATTAATAAGTATATTTATAAAAGTATTGATTAATTAATATAAGTATACTTATAGACTGACGGGGAATCATCCAGGGTGCAAATTGTCCTGACGGGGAATCGTCCATGTTTTGACAGGGAATTGACACGATGGCAAATTGTCTTGGAACCCACCGGTCGTGTGTAATCTATAAATCAGGTTAACTGGTTACAAGGCTTTATTTAATGCTTTAACTTTCTTTAAGTGATTTAACTTACAAGTGCATACCAGAATAGTAAATATTTAACTTACAAATACAGTACTGTGGAAAAGCAGTACAGCAAATATTTAACAAATGAATAAAAAAGGTAATATTCTGACACCTATCAGAAAACTGGTTATAAGACTTTATTTTTTGCTTGAACATTATTTAATAATACTTCAACTTGCACATAAATTTACCAGAACAGTACTGTAAATATTTAACTTACAAATACAGCACTGAAGAAAAGCAGTACAGCGAATCACATCATGTGATCAAAATAAACCGTGCGTGCTGAGTTGATGTTCGAGGATTTGGCCTTTCAAAGGCCTCTCTTGCGTAAATTTATAGTTTTCGTAATGGTTCTTTAATCTTACGTTGTCTTATATGTATCATAGCACTAACCGTGTATAATTGCGAGTGCGTTCTACGAGAACGTGTTCGGGGCAAGTTTACTGTATATATATATAAACAGTAATCCCTCCACTATCCGATGTAACAGAGCCAAAGGCATGTCCGGAAAGTGGTCCTGTCCGGAAAGTAGGCCTCTGACTGCTGGACTGGTACTTATGACCCTAACCCAGCCTAACTTTGAAAGCCATCTAAATAACTCCCTACCGATCATGCATAGTACTTATTTAAACCTATTAAAGACCCTATTCACACCAATAATGGACATAAAGCATGAAATAAATGAAAAGAAACCAGAGAATGAGGAATTAGAAGTATGGAAAATACTTAGGCCTAGCAGTGTACCTGGTACTGTACTTACAGCACGTCTGTGGCCGCCTCCTCGAACTCTCTATGGCTCTGTTAGTTGTGAAAATGCTCTTGAAGCATGTTCAGTAATCCAGTGTTGTGCTACACTTAATTCTTTGCACTGTGAGTTATAACTGTTTAACACTGCACATTCTTCTTAACTGAACCACACCAGTTTCAACCGCCAGTTCCAACTGCCACTCTGAACTCCACACTCAATCCTTTGCACTCTAAACTCTAATTTCTTACCACTGCACAACACTGTAAATTCCCATGTGCTATAGTGGTGAGGTATTGCAGTTTATTCACTGTTTATTCGTAAAAAAACGAGCACGAGCAGCATCCATTACGATGGACATCTTCCCCGAACGAAGGTTAGGCAGTAACTGGGAACAGGGTTGCCAGATCTGAACTCAGCCGTATTACCAAACTCAACTTTCATTGCCATATTTAATTTTTCATTGCCAAAATCTTAAAGGAAGCATTTATTCTTCACTAATTATATGTAAAATGGAAATAATCACTCTCCTTATAATCAGCATCATGTTTATTTTTGCGCTATGTATGCTAGCAGATTAATCAAAGAAAGCAGACAGTCCACCATCTCCATTCTCTATATCTCTATACATGTGAAAAATCTGTTTGGTAATGGATCATGATGATTCACTAAAAAATGAACTTTTCAGTACCAAATTGGCCTACATTTGGTAATGAAAAATACCATATAGCAACCGTGACTGGGGAGGGGGGAGGGGGGAGGAAGGATGGGGTGAAGGGGCCATGGTGTAAACAGCTGTTTGGTAATGGATCATGATGATTCACTAAAAAACGAACTTTTCAGTACCAAATTGGCCTACATTTGGTAATGAAAAATACCAAATAGCAACTGTGACTGGGGAGGGGGGAGGAAGGATGGGGTGAAGGGGCCATGGTGTAAACAGCTGTTTGGCGCCGTGCAGCGCCGCGCGGCAATTTCAAATTATGGGTGGGAAAAAAATTCGGATTTTGGAGGGATTTTTTTCTTTTTTTGGCCGTTTTTGGGTTCTGAAGGTCCAAGCCCATAATATCCGGTAAGTGGGGAGTCCAGAAAGTCGGCGTCCGGATAGTACAGGGATATATATATATATATATATATATATATATATATATATACTGTATATATATATATATATATATATATATATATATATATATATACAGTCCAGTGAGTCCTTGGTATACGAAAACTCGATGTACGAATTTTTGATGGTACGAAAGCGAATACGAAAAGCCTCTGTCCGATGGTACGAAAAACGATACGAGAGGAAATGCGAAAAATTCAAAATGGGCGCACTGCACAGCGCCGCATTCACTTGCAGTGAGAAAAAGCACTAACCCCTCTCTGGTAAACACATTTTCGCGCGCTGCTCAGTCGAGTCACATCCGTCCTCTCCTCTCAGCTTCGCTGTATGTTATGCTGTTTTTCGCTGTTCTTCACCTTTTTGTATTATCACCATGACTCCCAAGCGCCCTGCATCATCTCGAGCATCCAGGGACCAGCTGCAAGGAAGAAACAGCATCGTACTCTCACTCTTGAGAGGAAATTGGAAATACAGTAATAAGATGCCACGAGGAGGGGCAGGGAGTCTTGGAGATTGGGTGAGCTTTAGGCCTTGCACCGTCTCATACTACAGTACTACAGTAGACCTGGAGCAGTGGTGTCTTCATCGTGGGTTCACCCCCCAGAGGTCGAAGAGAAGAGGAGGACAGCATGGGGGCCAAACCACCGCAAACCCCCCCGGCCCCTCACAGGGCTCGAGTATCTGGGAGTGGCT
Source organism: Coenobita brevimanus (assembly GCF_032717465.1). Taxonomy (NCBI): domain Eukaryota; kingdom Metazoa; phylum Arthropoda; class Malacostraca; order Decapoda; family Coenobitidae; genus Coenobita; species Coenobita brevimanus. The sequence continues at coordinate 14,637,814 of NC_137040.1, read as the reverse complement.
TCGGTCGCCCGGGCAAGTACAGTCACTCATAAAAGAAACGACCCCCCCGGCCGAGACACCTTTCAACCAATATGATATCGGTCCTGGTAACACTGTAAATGACGTCAGGTGTGGGGGTGTTAAGCTGCATTTGGGGGTAGTTCATTCAAAGTTCATTCTAAGTGTGTCGAGCCCATTCATTTAACCCTTGAGGCCGGAGGTTTCATTTGCATCATGTGCGGCATTAATGCATAAATGTTTCGGGTATGGGATTGTGTTATCACCTGAAAGTTCTATGTTCCTGTAGCATAAAGTAAATTTTGTGTGAAGGACAACATAACAATTCAGATATAATTTATGTTAGACTCAAAATGTGGATTGAAGCAATGTTTCGTGCAGATTAACTCCGGCCTCCTCTCAAACACCCCTCCTCATCCCCCCATATGCTGACGTCAAATACACTGTTACCAACACTGAATACCCTGAGTTATATTACCTCTAACACAGGGGGGGGTCTTTTCTTTTATGAGTGACTGTACCACATCTCCCAACACAACACACACAACAACACCGTTTTTTCTACACCATGAAATGACTCCCTGGCTGTCATTTCTCGACGACTTCTTCTAGCCAGGGACATTGAGAGCAATCCAGGACCCACCAACAAATACATATTGTATGTCCAACATGCTCAAAACCTATCATGTCGACCCAACAGACAAAGGGTTCAGTTCAGTGCAATTCCTGCAAGAACTGGACCCATTACACCTGCACAACACTTACATCCAGAAAACATTATACAAACACCTGGACCTGCTCCTTACGCTCCTTCCCCCAACCCACCAACCCCCCTACCAATCCTACTCCTACTTCCTTCACACCTCCACAGCCGAACCGACCGATCCTTCCCACACCATCCAGTCCCAAAACTCCTCCCATTCCAACCAATCCCAATCCACCTCAATCCTTACCTCCATCAAAACCTCCTCCTACCCCTTCCCCTCCACCCACACCACCTCCCCCCTGTGCTGCAGCAGCCAACACACATCGCACACACAACATAAGCATCCTTCAGTTAAACACAGATGGCATAAACACCAAAAAACAAGAACTCACATAATTCATCAAACAACAAAACATACACATTGCCATCTTACATGAAACAAAACTACACAGAGCACAGAAAACACCGACATTTCATAACTTCACCACCATTCGACAAGACCGGGCCGACGGAGGTGACGGTGGACTCATCTCCCTGGTTCACAAATCCATCAACTTTGTAGATACCAGTGCACACACAAAGTCACTTCTTCCCCCACATGACACCACAACAGATATACAATCAGTTAAAATATGCACTGGTAACAAATCACACATAACAATCACTAACACATACATTCCTCCCCAGTCGTCCCCCACAGTACCACACAATTACTCCCCACAGATACACCACATCACAAACATACCCATCATCCTGGGTGGTGATTTCAACGCCAAATCGTCGGCCTGGCACGTCAACAACCCTGACACAGACAGAAGGCTGGTACTACAATCCCAGACAGATCATCTTTTCATACTGAACAATCTAGACCAACATACCTATATCCCACACCAAGCCCTCTTCCTCCCATCATCTCCAGACATCACCTTCTCCCCAAACCTCACCCCCACTACATCATGGAGAATGGTCAAAACCCTAGGTTCTGATCACCTCCCAATCATCATCACTACCAAAACCAGAATCACCCCAGCTGGCCACAAACACACATACACTAATTATAAGAGAGCCAACTGGGAGGCCTTTGTAACTGAAACAGAACAACATTTTGAAACACTAAACAGTACACCCATCACAAACATCAACACCGCTGCGCACACTTTCAATACAATTATACAAAATGCAGACAAAAGACACATCCCTAGAGGCAACAGAAGGAGACACAACCCCAACATCACACCAGAAATTCAAGGCCCCATCAGACAACAGGACACACTGCGACACTCCCCAACACCCCATACACAAGACACCATACAACAAATACAAGAACTCAACACTCAAATAAACAATAAAATATCAGAACAGCAAACACTAAAATGGAAAAATTACCTTCAAACACTTAACCACAAAACAAACATCAGCAAACTCTACAAAACACTAAACAGCATCACACTTTCCAACAGCAACACCACACAATCACACGCTGCCATCACAACAACAGAAACTATACCCTCAAACAAACGAGCAAACACTCTCACTTTTCACAAGTCAGCCATCTAAACCCCCATCCCAAAGATCGACGTATCATCCAACGTAAGAGACAGTTCCCCACAGACCCAGACTATGCACCTTTCACTTACAACCAGACGAAGCACATCATTAACAACCTCAAGCACTCATCTGCCTGTGGACCAGACAACAGAAGCAACACTCACCTTAAACACCTTGGACCACAAGGCATACAAGCACTCTCCAACATATCAAACTACAACTACTCACACAACATAATACCCAACGTCTGGAAGCATGGGATTATCATCACTATCCCTAAACCCAACAAAGACCCAACGTTACCCTCCTCACACCGCCCCATCACACTCCTCTGCACCCCCTCTAAAGTCACTGAACGACTGGCCAGTCACACCTCACATTCCCCTAGCCCAGTCACAACATGGCTTTAGGCCACTACACTCCACAAACATCCTTCTTACAGACCTTACACAGAGAGTTTTCGATGACATGAATTCAGCTAGGTCACCACACAGAACATTCCTAATCACACTAGACATTAGCAAAGCTTTTGATGCCATCCCCCACCACAACCTCACAAACAAAATACTCAACACAAACATGCACAATAACACAAAAAGATGGCTGGCAAACTACTCAGCAGGCAGATGTGCACCCGTAACATTTGCCGGTCAGTCTTATAACATCAGAAACTTCACAATCGGCGTCCCCCAAGGATCTGTTTTGTCCCCTACACTCTTTAACCTATACATGCACAACATACCCACACCCCACACACCACAGATACACATAGCTTCCTATGCAGATGATATAACACTTACACGTACACACCAAAATGCAAACATAGCTGTACACATCATTCAACCTTACCTCAACACACTACATGAATGGTTCACCACAAACAGGCTCAAAATAGCCCCAGCCAAATCTACAGTGACCCTTCTCACAAACTGGACAGCAGAACACAGTCACATCCCACACCTCACCATAAACAACACTCCCCTACCACACACACACACACCCAAAATCCTAGGTGTAACATACAATACATCAGTGTCATTTAAACAACACATCACAAACATTAAAAATAAAATAACACCAAGACTCAATGCTTTGAGGTCACTTGCCCATACAACATTCAGACACAACAAAGAAACCACCACCACAGTATACAAACAATACATACGTTCAGTGATGAATTATGCAAGTCTTGCCTGGGCTTCTAACCTCACCAAAACACACTGCAACACTCTACAGACCATACTGAACAAGGCCCTAAAAATAATCACAGGCTGCACAGCTACTACACCCACAGACCACCTACATCAAGAAACCAAAGTCCTCAAAGTCAAGGATCACCTAGACATGAGAGGCACCCAGTTTCTTGCTGGAGCCTCCACAAACCCACAACATCCACTATATTACATGGCAGCACATCCACCCACACCAAGGAACATCAAAACAACACCCAGCACACGATATCATATACAAATACTGTCATCTCTCCCCCCTCACCCACCTCATACCAGTTTCCAGAAGCATATACACACTCAGATCACTCGCCGCTCCATTCAGTCACTTAAAGACAACACACAGCTGCATGCACGGCCTCCTGACATCCACCCTTCTGAATCCTATCTCCCTCGTGAGGACAGGGTCCACCTGGCCAGGCTGAGATGTGGGCACCATCCAGCCCTCTTAAGCTACAAGAAGCGGCTGGATGACTCTGTTGCTGATGCCTGTCCAGGATGCAACACGCACCCCATACTATTAAGCACATTATGGAAGACTACATTGCACACAATCACCTATGCCAACAACACAACACACACTCTTTGAGAGCTCTGTGGGAAAGCCCGGTCTCAGCCATGGCCTTCCTAAGGGACTCAGGGCTGTTCGGCCAGACTGCTTGGGGAACAACTACTACTACTACTACTACAGTACTAATACTACAGTAATTAGTTGTATGTTTTATTTTTTAATGTCTGTACAATAATATAGTACTGTATATGTGTATTGCATACTTCAAAATAGGGGGAGTAAAGTTTAAGTGGGGGGTCCAATGGGGTCCTAGAACGCATCCCCCCCTTTCTATGTATGTTTCAATGGGGAAAATTGTTCCGATATATGAAATTTTGCATCACGAAAGTTTTTTCTGGTCCCTATCCCTTTCGTATATCGAGGACTCATTGTATATACTGTATATACATATATGTATATATATATACACTCAACCCTCGGCTATCACTCCCAATTGGTCCTGCTATGGCTGCGCTATAGCTGAAACCGTGATAGCCGAATTGAAGAACTTATGGAAATAATTCTAATTGGTGCCATGACCTCAATCTTTACCCCTAAGATACCCATTTTGTACCACATATTAACAAACAATAGTCCAAAAATGAGCATGTTTTATGATGTGATCATGATTCTTATAAATACCCCTCACACTTGATTCACTGATGTTATATTTCTTCCCCACATTTCGCTTGGTCTCTCCATTGTCTATAAGTTTCACATTTCCAGTTTATCTGCATAACTTAGGTTCTTCCTTTTCTTTATTTCCTTGCCAGGTGCCGCAGCATTATGTTGGGTGATGGTAGTGGGACAGGGAGGGGGTACGTTGGCCATGGTCATATCATAAAAAAGGTTATTGTTCTTGCTGTCACTGTTCAGGGTCTGAGGGTGCGCACTTGAATGGTTTGGCGGGCAGGAGACTCGGTCGGGCGGCCAATCAGCGCTTGGCTGGTGCTGACGTCACACGACCAATCATGGAGTGAAGCTTTTGTTGGCTGGGCGGAGCACCGGAGCCCGGCCTTCTTGAAAATTTCGAGCATTTCTGGTGCGCGATAGCGGGCATTTAGTGCGTGATAAAGGTATTTGGGTAGTTTTTTATATAGGCGTGATAGCGAGATGTGCTACAGCGGAACCTGTGATAGCCGAGGGTTGAGTGTATATATATATATATATATATATATATATATATATATATATCTATCTATCTATTGCCAGACGCCTCAATCCCGTTTGGGGTGGCCACAAACAAATCGCCTCCAAGTCGCCCTGTCCCCCGCCATTTCACTCCCCTGCTCCCAGCTCACACCCCTCTCTCTCATATACCTCTCCACCCCATCCCTCCATCTCATCCTCGGCCTCCCCCTCCCTCTTTCCCCCTCCACCTCACTCACATACACTGTCTTCATCAGTCTTTCACCCTCCATCCTCTCCACATGGCCAAACCACCTCAGTGTGTTCCTCATAACGCTTCCTATCACATCCACATCAACACCACAACACTCCTTTATATCCTCATTCGTCAGCCTGTCTCTCCATGTGACTCCACAGGCTCCTCTTAAATAACTCATTTCCACTGCTCTCACTCTTGACTTGTGTCCTTCCAACAACGTCCAAGCTTCACTTCCGTACGTTAGAGTTGGTATCACAATACCGTCATGTAGTAACTTTTTCACTTCCATGCTCACTTCCCTGTTTCTTATCACTGCTTTCAAGGAACCAGCAACCTTTCTTCCCTGCTGTACCCTTTCAAGCACTTCACCCTCCAAACCTCCATCCTTACTCATCACACTACCCAAGTACTTAAACGTACTCACACTTTCCAATTCCTCACCATCCAACCTCGCTGTACATTCACTACCCCTGGGGGTAGGGGGTTTTTCAAGAATACTCCCCCAGTATCCCTGTTTGTCGTAAAAGGCGACTAAAAGGGTTGGCGGAGGGTTAGTGCCCATCCCCGGAAAACAACTAACTAAAAAAACAAACAATATATATATATATATATATATATATACAGTACAATCCCAGTTAACTGGACGGCTTGGGGAATTCACCTTCCCGGTTACAGATTTTTCCCGTAGTTCTGATATTCAAATCTATACAAAGGCGATCATTATCACAACAGTAAATACAATTCAGGTACTCACCACTCACATCAGGGGGCACACCAAGAGATTCCACCTGAAAAATTGCCTTGCAAACACACACCATGGTCATAATGGACGTGCATGCAATGCCTTGCAGTACCGGTACTACAAAATGCACAAGTCCATTCTGTTAACTACCGAATAATTTCTTGTATGTACTGTACTCATGTGGAAAACTAAAGAAATAAAATCCTGAATATTTATTGGTAAATTATCACGACACCTGTACCCCTCTTCTCTTCCCCACATGCTTTGTTTACGATCCCGGCCCCAACTGACCGCCACCATTCCGCCACTGTTTTGCACCATTGTTAACTACCGAAGTATTCGTTGTATGTACTGTACTCATAAAAGTGGAAAAATAAAGAAATAAAATCTCGAACATTTATTGGTGAACTGATGTTAAGACTGCACTGTAGAATTATCACACCTGTGCCCCCACACAAAGCTTTGCTTACAGTCCCGGCCCCGACTGACCTCCATCATTCCACCCTTCACCAGTTCACCTGCCGCCAATCAGCTGTTTTGCACTAAATAAAATACATGATGTACTTATGAAGTGCAAGCATATATATATATTTTTTTCTTCCAACAAAGTAAACCTTCATTCCTATTAACATTTTTTTTTTCATCTCTGCCAGCACACATGCATTCTAACATGAATTTATGTGGTGCAAGTTAGAGTCGGTCCGTTAGGAAGAAAAACACCGGCGTTTGCTGATTTGCTCTCTCCCGAGATGTCTGGCTTACCAATTCCATGCCTGTCTTTGAAACGATTTAACCATCCAACACTGAAATCACATTCGACTTCTGTATTCATTTTATTGTGAAACTCTTTTGCTTTTTCTTCGATAAGAGGACCAGAAATAGGTGCTCCCCTAGATCTTGCTAGGCAAACCCACTTGAACGATGAAGAGTATGCCTTTTTTCAATGGACTTAGTTGTCTCGCTTTTCATGAAAAATTCATTGAGCTTGGATGCTGGGTCTATATATAATAAAATTGTTGGATTTCCTACATTATATTCGGTCATCAGTGTTTTATAATGTTTGCCTTTTTCAAGTCTATTGCATATGTCCAGCTTCTGTTTCAAGGTAGGCACGACACACTTACGTTTAGTTTGCTCTTTAGGCATATTGGAATGTTGAAATTACCGTCCATTAGAGCAACACAACAGCAAGAGAGCTTGTTTACTGTCTGGTGGTAAAAAGCAGACTGGTGATTTGTGGAAATTGTGGAGGGTGTGGAGGATGACTGAATTCAAGTAGGGGAAAGAGGGAGGAGGAGGGCTGGATAAGAGGATTTACTAGGGATTTACATTAGCCAGAAATGTCTTCACCTCGCTTAGTCCGACTTCACCCAGCCTCGTGTGACACGATAAAACGGCGGTCCATTCAAAATGGCGCACAGTTATAACTTACTGACGTTTTTACCAGCCCTTGAATTTTCCCGTTATTCTGAGTATTCCGTTTGTCTGGATACCGGATAGCTGGGATTGTACTGTATATATATATATACAGTTACCTCTCAACTAACATGAGTTAAAAAAAAAACGCGTTTTCGTTTTAACACGATCAAATATTAAGGAGGTATGTTTAACTAACAAGGGTTTCTCGATTTAACGTGACTTTACACGTACGTGATGGTTTCATATTAGCCACGCATGCCTTGAACAGTCCCGAGTTGATAGACCGTGTGTGGCAGTTTATGCATAAATACAATTTTTTATTTGTCTGTTGCTTAAACTGGTTTTATTCAAACTATAATATTAAAAAATGAAGTTTGGCACCATTCTGAGCAATTTGGCTCATTTTTGGACAAAATTTGGCCAGGAAAGTGATGGTAGATCTAAATTGTTACAACTTGAACCTGTAGAACAGAAAGAAGAAAACCACTCAGACCAAGATAGAGCAGTTCTTTATGAAGAAGACAGAAAACTGTTATCTTCATCATCAGTAGCACGGGAGTCAGAGGAAGAGGAAGAGAAAGGACAGCAGGGCGAGGAGGGACAACAAATTTAGGGTGGGGAGCGGCAGGAGGTGGGGCAGAGGGGTAAGGAGGGACAGCACCAGACAACGAGTGATGCATAGATGAAGTGAGGCTGTGTTGTTATTGTTTGTGACCTACTTACTGTAATGAAAATGTTGCTTTTACTGTAGTGTTTTTATGACCTACTAATGCATTAATAATGATGAGGAACTTTCACAATGCTGTGAATGAAGCAGAATTGAAAGAGAATCCACGTAAAAAACGAAAACAGTATGTATTTGGGGAGAAGTAAAGAACACTTCAGCCCAACTAGGGCTCAAATGTTGTTTATTTCTCCCCAGATATTTTGTTTTTGTTTTTTACGTGGATTTTCCCTCAAATTAATATTGTTGCTTTTAAGTTTAGAGTAGCATAACTCCCCAAATGTGTAGACTTTCCCACAGTCCAGGAACGTAACCCCCAGTATTACCATTGTTTCCTATGGGAAAATTATGTTTTAAAAACATGTTTTTAACTAACACGACCTCTCAAGGAACCTAACCCTCACGTTATTTGAGAGGGTAAGGGGATGGGTCTGTTATGATGTGGCAGGGGTAAACCAGTTCTGCTGTCGGGCCCTGCTGCGGATGTCACTGATAGCATTGCGCAGTTGACCCTTGTGCGGTGTGATGCAGTGAGGATCTGTCTGTTCTCCCCTTTGGAGCTAAGATGCGAATGAATGTGTTTGAATGGATGAGTAAATGGAGAGAGTCGTCCTGTCTCGGCTACCTCCCTTTCCTCGGGGGAAGCAGCCTAGGTATATTGATAGATAGATAGATATAAATATATATATATATATATATATATATATATATATATATATATACTGTATACTGTATATACAGTGATCCCTCCAATATCCGATGTAATAGAGCCAAAGGCATGTCCAGAGAGTGATCCTGTCTGGATATTGGGCCCCAGCCTCCTGGACTTGTACTTATGGACCCTAACTCAGAGAAACACCTACACACCTACTTAAGACCCAAATCACACCAATGTGGGACATAAAAAGACTGAAATAAATGCAAAAGAACCATAAAATGAGGTTTTAGAGGTAGGTTTATACAATATTAAACATTCTGGGTACTTACAACAAGTCCCTGGCTCCTGAACTGGTACTTATGGACCCTAACCTAGCCTAACTCAGAAAAACACCTCCCTACTGCACATGTATAGCACCTAAGACACTATTCACACCAATAAGGGACAGAAAAGAGTGAAATGAGGTGTTAGAGGAAAGTATGGAAAACACAGTACAGTACAATATGAAACATTCTGGGTACTTACAGCAAGTCCCTGGCCATCTCGATGAATAACCCGCCTCCTCTCAGACTCTGACAGTAAGAAGGAGTTCCTGAAGCACTTGCAGTACACTGTTCATGAAGTCTTGCACAGAACTTAGTCATTTGCACTCAGAATTCCATTCTCTTAACACTGTGCACTCTTGTCTTACTTGCACTCCATTGTACCTTAATGAAATAAGTGTTGCACTCTGAACTTTAAGTCTTTCCACTCATAAAACCATTATCTAAACAAAACACACTCAAGTTAATTTACGTTACACTGACAGTCTATTAAATCTTTGTCTTTTCACTCAGAAGTCAAATTCCTTAACACTATGCACTGTTTTTCTTTTCACTGCACAACACTGTAAATTCCCATGTGGACTAGTGGAGAAGTTCTTGGCGTCTAATCACTGTCAGAGTCTGAGAGTAGCACATGCAGGTGACCTAAGGATGCGTTGCTGGGTCGTGGTGATGGTGTACCCACTGCAGATGACTCTGAAGAGAGGCGCAAATTCACGTTGAGTGGTGACTCCACCGCGCCTGATGTGCTGGGCTGTGTCTCGGAGCATGAGGGCCTGTCTTGGGGAGGCAATGGAGTGAGCCAGGGCTGGGCACAGCGGGGGTCACAGGCCTGAAAAAGCTGTCAATGGTTGATTGACGCAAGGAACGACGATTTTGACGATTAATGATGCGCTGCCTGAAAGCGCGCACTTTCTCCACAAGTCCCAAGGGCCCCATCTCCCTGTCGCAGTCCGGGTGCTCCAGTAGTCCAGAACGAACTCTAGGTGTTCCCGGAGTGTGCTCAGCTTGGGGATGGCTGGAGTAGTGTCACGCTGAGAGGAGTCTGCATCATCGTCGCCATCCTCGTCGGAATCTTCAAGCTGGGTACTGACACCTGCAACTGAAGATGCGATCTCGATATCAGACATGGTCTGATACCCAGGATCGCCCTCGTCATCATCCAACCACTCAGGCACTTCGTCCACATCAACATCATCTCCATGCGCACGTAGACGTGCATGGAAGTCATCCACGTCAAAACCTAGGAAATTGTGCTCCACATCCGTTCTGAGAAGCAGACGAGACCAACCATTTTCTAGAGTCTTGACAGGGATTTCCTTCCATGCATTGGCCCAGTTGTTGGTGGCAGACTTGATGTTGTTGCGGCGAATGTTTTCCAAAGTCCAAGGCCTCGCGTGTCCCGTCCCTCCCTACACTTGTCCTTGTCCTCGAGAACAACCATCACCTCATCCAGGAACTTCCGTCGGTACAGCCTCTTTGTTGCCATGATCACTCCCTGGTCCATTGGTTGGATGAGAGCAGTAGTATTAGGTGGAAGAACATGCACCTAATGCACCCATTCTCAGCCACCATCTCCTTGTCGAATGGTGGGCAGGTGCACTGTCGAGGAGAAGGAGGGCCTTTACCTGGTCACGTGGGATCCCCAGTTTCTCCGTCTGGTAATGGATGACCTCCTTGACGAAATGGCGGTGGAACCAGTCTTTGAAGATCTGGGCTGTGAACCATGTCTTCAAGGAATGGTACCAGATGACAGGAAACACACCCATCACCCCACAAAGACACCGAGGCTGCTTTGCACAGCCAACAATAACGGGCTTGAGCTGGTGCATGCCATTAGCATTGGCACAACACAAAGCAGATATCCATTGCTTGCAGAGCTTGCGGCCAGGTACACACTTCTCCCTCTCCTCGGCTAGAGTGTTCGTAGGCAAAAGAGCGATAGAATAAGCCAGTTTCGTCAGCGTTGTGGACTTGACCGAGAGTTAGGCCCTCCCTGTTGATCAAGCGCTTCACCTTGTGCCAAAACTCATCTACTCCATCCTCGTTGGCATCCAAAGCTTCGCCATGAGACTTACGGTTGGTAAGGCCACGTCGTAACTTGAAAGCGAAGAGCCAACCTTTGGATGCCTTGAAGTCGAGGGCTTCGTGAAGCCTTGCGAACTTCTCAGCAGCAGCCTTCAGCTCCATGCCACGCACCATCACACCAGCAGCACATTGCTGTCAATACCAAATCAATGTGGAGCGGTCGACTTCTGCATACTTGGGAGTATACATCACCTTCCTCTCCACGTTGCGTTTGCTTTTCGACGAGAAGTCAGCCGTGTACTGCATGAGTTTGTCGCGGGATCTCTTGACATAAAAAAAATAGATCGGGCCAGGATGAATTCACGGAGGATACGTGAGGTAGACCATCCCGCATCCACCTTGTCCAATATCTCCCTCTTCTTCTCCAGAGTCAAATCACTCTCTTCCTCTTCTCAGGCGGCAGGGCCATCATCACACACACAAAGGAGAGGCATGAGAGCAGCAGGAGAGCCTGCAGCAGGTAAGGCACCACCACAAAAGCGAGCACATGGGCGGCCATGACGATAAGCGTGCACACACAACAAGGGACGGGCGGTAAGTGGGGAGGATGGAGGGGAACTCTAGCGGATGTCGGCGGAACAACGCACCAGAACACAGCTGGCCCGTGCCGTGCGCACAAACTTCAAATTATGGGCAGGAAAAAGTCGGATTTTTTTCTAATTTTATTTGAGGTTTTTGGCCCATTTTGGGAATATCGGATCCCGGGACGATAATGTCCGGTTAATGGGGATGTCCGGAAAATGGGCATCCGGATACTGGAGGGATTACTTATATATATATATATATATATATATATATATATATATATACAGGTAACTCGCACGGAACACGATCTCACGGAACGCACTCGCAATTATACATGGTAAGGGCTGGGATACATATAAGACAACGTAAGATCAAAAAACCATTATGAAAACTACAAATTAACACAGGAGAGGCCTTTGAAAGATCAAATCCTCAAACGTCACCGCAGCGCGCGGTTTGTTTTGATTACGTGACGATCTAGGCGGGAAATTATTCAGTGAGTGAGACATTCCCAAGTACAGTAGCACAGTATTTGTAAGTTAAATATTTACAGTACTGTACTGTTCTGGTAAGTTTATGTGCAACTTAAAGTACTATTAAATAACGTTAAAGCAAGAAATAAAGTCTTATAACCAGTTTACCTGATAGGCGTCAGAATATTGCCTTTTTTATATGTTCGTTTTTTCCACAGTACTGTACAGTATTTGTAAGTTAAATATTTACTGTTCTCGTATGTACTGTACTTGTAAGCACTTAAATAAAGTTAAATCATTAAATAAAGCCTTGTAACCAGTTAACCCGAATTATATGATTACCCATGATCGGCGTCAGAATATTGCCTTTTTTGTTTGTTCGTTAAACTCTTACTGTACTGCTTTTCTACAGTACTGTATTTGTAAGTTAAATATTTACTGTTCTGGTATGTACTTGTAAGCAATTAAAGCATTAAATAAAGTCCTGTAACCAGTTAACCTGATTTATATGATTACCCATGATTGGCATCAGAATATTGCCTTTTTTGTTTGTTCCTTAACCCCTTAACCGCGGGGCGTCACTTTCGTGACGCTTGGGAGCAAGGGATCATACCGCGGGGCGTCGCTTTTGTGATTCTGTGTTATTTTGAATTCACCCGGGCTTTCAAGTGGGGGCTTGTATCATCTATCAGTACTGACAATGTCCAACACTAGTCAGCACTCCTAATCTCATCTGTACTCCCATCCATTGTTGACAATTTAGCCATTTCTCCCCGTTCTTGACTCCCCTCCCTACCCCCCCTCCATTACCCTATGCTCTCGCCTGCCCGGCCATGCTACGCTAAGTAAATCTTCCCTGGAATTTTTCACTGATTTCATCCATTGAAATAAGCCCTAGGTCGTATTCTTATACCAAATAATATATACAAGAAAGAAATCAGGTAAGTGAGAGTGCCATACACCTGGAATTGGCTAATTATCACCTGACAACACCTAACGTGCACTCGTTCGCTAATTTTCGCTGTTTTTTTCCCCTTGAAATATGCCGTATAATCTATTTTCATTATAAATATACATGTAAGGAGAGAAGGGAGAAGCCTAAGTGATATTTACATTCACCTGGAACTACCTAATTTATAATGTATTGTCTAGATTTCCTGCCAATCATATCAGTGCTACACAAAGCTGTTTCAAGATTTAACATTGGTAGCTCTGAATATATATCTCCTAAGTAGGCCTCTAATCTATTTTCGTAATAAATATACATGTAAGGAGGGAAGGGAGAATATTTACATTCACCTGGAACTACCAAATTTATAATGTATTGTCTAGATTTCCTGCCAATCATATCAGTGCTAGACTTAGCTGTTTCAAGAAGTAATATTGGTAACTCTGAATAACCCCTAAAGCAGGCCTCTAGGCTGCCCCTGCGTTATCAGTGTACTCTCATCTTCCGAAGTGAGAGGGCGTATGTTTCAACTTGCTGACTTCAAGGCCTTTTTTCACCCCCATGCAAATGGCTCTATGACCTTTACCCCCTACTAAACCTCGTGTGGAAAGAGGTAAAGGGCTGACAATTGATAAAAGAGTGACTACGATCTTTCTATTGAGTAAAACAGTGCAAGTGGAATTGTAAATAATGTGTAAATAATGTGTAAACAGCAAGTGAAAGTAATGAATGTAAATATACGTGAACAATGGAAAATAGTTTTATAAGTTATTTCAAGTGACAGTGCACAACACAGTGTAAATAAAATAGAAATGTAAATAACGTAAATAAAATAGAGAACGTAAATAGAAATGTAAATGAGTAGTATTATAAGAATACGAGTATATACCCTAGGAGTAATGAAAGTGAAAGTTTCACTCTAGCATGTCTGAATGCTATGAGTTATGAGAGTGAAGATGAAAGTGACATTCACTCTCAATGCCAGTATACAGGACGAGAAAGTGAATGCTACGTATTTTACTGAAAGAAATTGAATCCCTACAGTGACAATAAACTAATACTACTGAAGGAAACTTATGGATAAAGACTGCAGATATATATAAGTGTTATATAGTAATAGAAATATAAAGTGTGAGGGGTTTTATGAATAATAAATGACAGACTACCATGAGCGAACTAGTGCCAGTGCGACGATCAGACGCGCTCGTAATTTCCATTGCTTTCACAGTGTTTTTTTTTTTGAGTATGGATCCCAAACTACTTGAAAATTGTAGAATAGTGTTTATAGTGTTTGTATCTGGCTGTGGTAATCATATTACGGGTTGTCGGGAAGTGTAAAGTGGAGACTTCGTTACCCTACTTCAGAGGTCTCCACAAGTCCTATGGTAACCGACGAAGGCTCAACAATCATTCCAGGAGAAAGCTGAAGGTATGTGCCATAAGCATATGTAATTTTATTATTCTAGGACTAATAACTGATTTTTGGCAAATATTTTTTGAGAGTCTGTCGGAGCCCAAATAACCCCGCGGCACACGCAAGTTATTGGTAAACAAGCCCGCGGTGTAGGGGTTAAAGACTTATAATAAGAGAAAAATACATTTTTGTCTTGGTATCTTTACCTATTTGCTCAGGTTTGCTGTAATGGTTTGGATCATTTGATGCAATGCAACTTGTAGAAAACTGTGAAAACTTTCGGGAAGTGAACGAAAATCTGGGACATGAGACTGACCTTGACTTCACCCTCTCATGTATCATCTGTCAGTTCACCACCTGCTATCGTGATGAGTGGATGTACGATTTTTTCGCTCGTGGCCATGCCTAACCACACATAGTTACACCCATTATCTCGACCCAGACAGAAAATACAATCTTTTTCCTCCCTTGCAAAACACAAACAACCACCCTGTTTACGAGACAGCAATATATATTGCGAAAATAACAAGGTAAAATGATAAAGATGAACGTAAAATGATAGAGAAAGATGAACATGTTATGATGGAAGAAGTACGTTTTCCTCGTCTGTAAACGTATTTATTTCTGCTTTGTATCTGTATTCGTAATAATTAGACTTATTGTTAGTTCTGAAACTGCATTACGATTCTATTTTTAGCCATTCTCATGGTGTAGGAGCTGGAAGTTGTGACACAACTTCCTTATTGCTAATCGGACTGACCCTCCACTTTATTCTCCCGTGGCAGAGTCTAGCCTTGGAGGACGTGCAGTTTTCTCATTTAGGACTGAAAATTCAACTCTATCGCTCCCTTTTCCAAGCATGGGCACAACGATAACGTAAAAAATAACTCGAAATTACCATAAACATATATCAAAAAGGTGAAAATGTATTCATAACATTTTTTTTTTCCAGCCATTCCTAACAGATTATGTACTGAAATCATTCGATATCACAGTACTGCATTTCTAAGTTAAATATGTACTGTTCTGGTATGTACTTGTAAGTTAAAGCACTGGAAACAGTTAACCTGATTTATATGATTACCTATGCTCGGCGTCGGAATGTTTCCTTGTGTTTACGTACAGTATTTGTGTGTTGAAGTTTTGCTTTGAAGTACTGTATTTGTGAGTTATAACATTAAATAAACCTTCTAACCACTTAAAGTGCTTTCTAGTGATTACCAGTGACAGATAACAGCAAAACAACACATTTGGGGGGTCTAGGGAGCAAAAGACGGAGTAGTTTAACTATACGCGATTTCACACCTAACACGGCACGGTAGGAACGAAACTCACGTGTTCCGTGCGAGTTACCTGTACTGCATATATATATATATATATATATATATATATATATATACTGTATATATATATATATATATATATATATATATATATATATATATATATATCTCTATCTATCTATTGCCAGATGCCTCAATCCCGTTTGGGGTGGCCACAAACAAATCGCCTCCAAGTCGCCTTGTCCCCCGCCATTTCACTGCCCTGCTCCCAACTCACACCCCCCTCTCTCATATACTTCTCCACCCCATCCCTCCATCTCATCCTTGGCCTCCCTCTCCCTCTTCCCCCCTCCACCTCACTCACATACACTCTCTTCGTCAGTCTTTCACCCTTCATCCTCTCCACATGGCCAAACCACCTCAGTGTGTTCCTCATAACGCTTCCTATCACATCCACATCAACACCACAATGCTCCTTTATATCCTCATTCATCAGCCTGTCTCTCCATGTGACTCCACAGGCTTCTCTTAAATAACTCATTTCCACTGCTCTCACTCTTGACTTGTGTCCTTCCAACAACGTCAAAGCTTCACTTCCATACGTTAGAGTTGGTATCACAATACTGTCATGTAGTAACTTTTTCACTTCCATGCTCACTTCCCTGTTTCTTATCACTGCTTTCAAAGAACCAGCAACCTTTCTTCCCTGCTGTACCCTTTCAAACACTTCACCCTCCAAACCTCCATCCTTACTCATTACACTACCCAAGTACTTAAACGCACTCACATTTTCCAATTCCTCACCATCCAACCTCGCTGTACATTCACTGACTTCCACCTCTCTCAAATACCATCACTTTACTCTTCCCTACATTCACCTTTAGATTCCGTTTCTTACACACTCTCCCAAACTCATCCACCAAGCCTTGCAGCTCCCCTTTGTCTTCATTCAACAACACAGTATCATCTGCAAACAACAGTACAGGGAGTTTCCAAACACTATCCTCTCTCACCAGGGCCACTCCAACATCCACTACCCTACCTTGTACCTCTTTTATTATCCCATCCATGGAGACATGACATATCCCTGTTTCAACCCAACTTTCAAAGAGAAAAATTCACTTTGTTCACCATCCACACGCACTCCAGCCTTCGCACCATCGTACATACTCTTCACAGCATTCAACAACTTCCCATCTACTCCATATATTCTTAACACTTTCCACAATCCTTGTCTATCCACCCTGTCATATGCTTTCTCCAAATCCATGAAAGCCGCATACAATTTCTTTCCCTTCTCTAGAAACTTTTCCACTAAAGATCTAAGAATGAATATCTGATCTACACAACCTCTTCCCTTCCTAAAGCCTCCCTGTTCTTCTCCAACTAATTTCTCTGTTCTTTCTCTAACTCTGTCAATAAGTATCCTACCATACACTTTTCCTATTATACTAAGAAGACAAATGCCCCTATGATTACCACACACTTCTTTTTCCACTTTTCCTTTGTACAAGGGAATAATTATACCTGACTTCCAATCCTCCGGGACCCTACCTTCCTCCCAGGCCAATCTGCACATCTTCCACATCCATTCTACTACTATCTCTCCCCCATGCTTCAGCATTTCACCACACACTTCATCAATTCCTGGGACTTTCCCCAATTTAACTTTCTTCATTGCTTCCACAACTTCTACTGATTTCTTCCTGTCTTCTCACCTCCCTCCTTCTCCCAGCCATTCCCCAGCCACTTACACTCGCATTACTTCCATCCTCTATGTTCAACAATTCCTTAAAGTGTTCTCTCCATCTGCTCACTTTTTCTCCCTTCTCCACTAGTAATCTACCATTTTTATCTTTCACTCCCCTGCTAACTTCACTTCCACCCTGTCTTACTCTTTTCACCTCTTTCCAGAACATTTTCTTACAGTCCCTCCACTTTACACTCAAATTCCTTCCAAAATCCTCATCCACTCTCTTCTTACTCTCTCTTACTAATCTTTTCACCTCTCTTTCTTTTTACATGTAACTCCCTCTTCTGCCTCTCAACTTCTTCCACGCCCGTATTTCTCATCCATTCATTGTATGCTTTCTTCTTTTGTGCCACAGCCTGTCTCACCTCTTCAGTCCACCATGCTGTTCCTTGCACCCCCTTCCGTCTTCTCTTCTTTCCACACACCACATCACATGCTGCACATATTTCTTCTGTAAATATCCTACACACACCTTCCACATCTCCCATCTGCTCCAATTCATATTGCCCAATTGTTCCTCCACTTCTCTCTTATACTCTGCCTTTTTCTCATCCTCTTGTAACCTTTCCTCTCTCCTTGCAACTACTCCTTCCTCTCGTCTTTCCCTTCTTCTATTCCTCCATCTTACTTGAATCCTAATTCTGGCCATCACCAAGTAGTGGTCAAAAAGTCCACTCCCCCAACCTCTATAAGCTCTTGCATCCATTACACATCTTTGCATCCTTTCATCCACACACACATAATCAATCATTGCCTTCCTTTCATTCAGTTCACCACCCACCCTTCTCATCACTTGCCATGTATACCTGTGGATCATTTTATGCCTGAAGAGGGCATTGGCTATCACCAACCCCCTCCGAGCACAAATGTCCACTACGCACTCCCATTCTCATCTATCTCAGCAGGCACACCCCACTCGCCAACTATTCCATCGACCTTCACATTCCCAATTTTACCATTCATATCACCTATCAAAAACACTCTCTCATTCATTCCAAACTTTTCCATGCACACTTCTACATTTGTCCAGAACTCTTCTCTCACTCTTCTAGCACGATCTAGCGTTGGCGCATAGACACACACAATCGCCCACATATATATACTGGATGTATGTGGAATAACTGAAACAAAATGGAGAGGAGAAAGTGTGAGAGAATGGGAGTATGGATGGGGTATATGTGCAGGAGTAGGTGAGAATGAGAGGGCAAAGGAAGGAGTATGTATAGTTGTGAGTAAAAGATGGAAGAGGAGCATAAGACAGTATGGATCAGTTGGGTCAAGGATTGTGTGGGTAAAGTTGAAAGTTGGAATACAAATGTGGGCGATTGTGTGTGTGTATGCGCCAATGCAAGATCGTGCTAGAAGAGTGAGAGAAGAGTTCTGGACAAATGTAGAAGTGTGCATGGAAAAGTTTGGAAGGAATGAGAGAGTGTTTTTGATTGGTGATATGAATGGTAAAGTTGGGAATGTGAAGGTGGATGGAATAGTTGGTGAATGGGGTGTGCCTGCTGAGATAGATGAGAATGGGAGTGCGTTAGTGGACATTTGTGCTGGGAGGGGGTTGGTGATAGCCAATACCCTCTTCAGGCATAAAATGATTCACAGGTATACATGGCGAGTGATGAGAAGGGTGGGTGGTGAACTGAATGAAAGGAAGGCAATGATTGATTATGTGTGTGTGGATGAAAGGATGCCACAAACAAATCGATGTGTAATGGATGCAAGAGTGTATAGAGGTTGGGGGAGTGGACTTTCTGACCACTACTTGGTGATGGCCAGAATTAAAGTACAAGAAAGTTGGAGGAATAGAAGAAGGGAAAGACGAGAGGAAGGAGTAGTTGCAAGGAGAGTGGAAAGGCTACAGGAGGATGAGAAAAAGGCAGAATATAAGAGAGAAGTGGAGGAACGATTGGGCAAATATGAATTGGAGCAGATGGGAGACGTGGAAGGTGTGTGTAGAATATTTACAGAAGAAATATGTGCAGCATGTGATGTGGTGTGTGGAAGGAAGAGAAGACGGAGGGGGGTGCAAGGAACAGCGTGGTGGACTGAAGAGGTGAAACAGGCTGTGGCACAAAAGAAGAAAGCATACAATGAATGGATGAGAAATAGGGGCATGGAAGAGGTTGAGAGGCGGAAGAGAGAGTTATATGTAGAAAGGAAGAGAGAGGTGAAAAGATTAGTAAGAGAGAGTAAGAAGAGAGTGGATGAGGAATTTGGAAGAAATTTGAGCGTAAAGTGGAGGGACTGTAAGAAAATGTTCTGGAGAGAGGTGAAAAGAGTAAGACAGGGTGGAAGTGAAGTTAGCAGGGGAGTGAAAGATAAAAATGGTAGATTACTAGTGGAGAAGGGAGAAAAAGTGAGCAGATGGAGAGAACACTTTAAGGAATTGTTGAACGTAGAGGATGGAAGTAATGCGAGTATAAGTGGCTGGGGAATGGCTGGGAGAAGGAGGGAGGTGAGAAGACAGGAAGAAATCAGTAGGATAGAACTTGTGGAAGCAATGAAGAAAGTTAAATCGGGGAAAGCCCCAGGAATTGATGGAGTGTGTGGTGAAATGCTGAAGCATGGGGGAGAGATAGTAGTAGAATGGATGTGGAAGATGTGCAGATTGGCCTGGGAGGAAGGTAGAGTCCCGGAGGATTGGAAGTCAGGTATAATTATTCCCTTGTACAAAGGAAAAGGGGAAAAAGAAGTGTGTGGTAACCACAGGGGCATTTGTCTTCTTAGTATAATAGGAAAAGTGTATGGTAGGATACTTATTGACAGAGTTAGAGAAAGAACAGAGAAATTAGTTGGAGAAGAACAGGGAGGCTTTAGGAAGGGAAGAGGTTGTGTAGATCAGATATTCATTCTCAGATCTTTAGTGGAAAAGTTTCTAGAGAAGGGAAAGAAGTTGTATGCGGCATTCATGGATTTGGAGAAAGCATATGACAGGGTGGATAGACAAGGATTGTGGAAAGTGTTAAGAATATATGGAGTAGATGGAAAGTTGTTGAATGCTGTGAAGAGTATGTACGATTGTGCGAAGGCTGCAGTGCATGTGGATGGTGATCTAAGTGAATTTTTCTCTTTGAAGGTTGGGTTGAAACAGGGATGTGTCATGTCTCCATGGTTGTTCAATCTGTACATGGATGGGGTAATAAAAGAGGTACAAGGTAGGGTAGTGGATGTTGGAGTGGCCCTGGTGAGAGAGGATAGTGTTTGGAAACTCCCTGTACTGTTGTTTGCAGATGATACTGTGTTGTTGAGTGAAGACGAAGGAGAGCTGCAAGGCTTGGTGGATGAGTTTGGGAGAGTGTGTAAGAAACGGAATCTAAAGATGAATGTAGGGAAGAGTAAAGTGATGGTCTTTGAGAGAGGTGAAGTCAGTGAATGTACAGCGAGGTTGGATGGGGAGGAATTGGAAAGTGTGAGTACGTTTAAGTACTTGGGTAGTGTGATGAGTAAGGATGGAGGTTTGGAGGATGAAGTGCTTGAAAGGGTACAGCAGGGAAGAAAGGTTGCTGGTTCCTTGAAAGCAGTGATAAGAAACAGGGAAGTGAGCATGGAAGTGAAAAAGTTACTACATGACAGTATTGTGATACCAACTCTAACGTACGGAAGTGAAGCTTGGACGTTGTTGGAAGGACACAAGTCAAGAGTGAGAGCAGTGGAAATGAGTTATTTAAGAGGAGCCTGTGGAGTCACATGGAGAGACAGGTTGACGAATGAGGATATAAAGGAGCGTTGTGGTGTTGATGTGGATGTGATAGGAAGCGTTATGAGGAACACACTGAGGTGGTTTGGCCATGTGGAGAGGATGGAGGGTGAAAGACTGACGAAGAGAGTGTATGTGAGTGAGGTGGAGGGGGAAAGAGGGAGGGGGAGGCCGAGGATGAGATGGAGGGATGGGGTGGAGAGGTATATGAGAGAGGGGGGTGTGAGCTGGGAGCAGGGGAGTGAAATGGCGGGGGACAGGGCGACTTGGAGGCGATTTGTTTGTGGCCACCCCAAACGGGATTGAGGCGTCTGGCAATAGATAGATAGATAGAGATATATATATATATATATATATATATATATATATATATATATACTCCCCGTAAAACAACTAACTCAAAGTCAAATGGCCACCCCTTACAGGATTGTGGCGTCTGGCAAATAGATAGGTAGATAGATAGATAGATGTATATATATATATATATATATATATATATATATATATATACTGTATATTTTGAGATGTCCACAGCTTCAATTTTCAGTCCAGAAGCGACACTATGGACACCTTGTGGACTAGACCGTGAACTAGGATTCATAATGACTATAGTCGTATCCACGACACTGTCAAGCATCATTTTCTCTACATGAACAGCCAGGCTCCTTCCACCACTGTCTTCTTTGCATCTGTACAAAGTGCATTTGTGGGCATCTCTGTGTTTAAACTATGGATTACAAATGCACAAACTCCTTTCCTGACATGCCATGAAATCAATAAACTAAAAAATTTAACAGCTGTGTTAATTTTATCTTCTTTCCTAGCATATTCTACCTGCTTTTTTTGATTATCGCTAGTATCCATTTCAAAATGAATTACAGTAAAACCTCACTATAATGGACTAATTGGAGCCCAAGTCATTCCAAACAAAGCAAAATTCTGATAAAAACGACATCCAGACTTCCCTCTGCTAACCCGGAGTTTATCCCGATACAGTAACCTCTCAACTAACATGAGTTTAAACAGCGAGTTTTCGTTTTAACACGAGCAAATAATTAAGGAGATATGTTTAACTAACAAGGGTCTCTCGATTTAACGCAAATTTACACGAACGAGATGTTTTCAAATTAGCCGCGTGCGCCTAGAAAGTCCTGAACTGAAAGACCATCTCGGGGACGGTTTAATTTATTCAGTTGAAAAAAATTTATACAGTACCCTCGTGTCCAGCACGTGTTAGTCCAGCACAATTCGAGTCCAGCACGGTGAGCAATTAATTAGTATTATTTAATACGATTTAATTACTGCAACATGAGTGTGTTAGCATAACACGCACAGAGCTCCGAGAAGTGGGCCAAATCCGCAGAGTTCACTCTAGCACGATCACCCCCGGTCCAACACAGACATACTGGACATTCCCATGATGATGATAGCCAATGAAAAACTTCTGATCAAGTAGCCTTCCCCGCCCGCTATCGTGACGTGATCGTGATGCCGCCCAATTAAAAACGCTTCTGCTGTCACGTGATGTTTTGTTTACATTTCTCCCACCACAAAGTCACTCAGTCGCATAACTGCATTGGAACGTGCTTTTTTCTTGCTGCATTTTCTGCCCTTGTTACTGCATTTTACCCTGCTCACGATGCCTAGGAAGCCTTCTGAGAACCCCAAGAAGTGTCGGCACCTCCCTCAGGCCACCAAGCCTAGAAAGCATCGAGAGGGAGAAGAAAGAGGAGAGGAAAGTTGACATTGCCAAGGCCTACGACATGAATGAAGCCAACGTGATCATAATAAAAAACTAAGACAAGATCCTGGCAGCCGAAGGCTATCACACGGCACTTCATACCAGGTTTGCCGAGGATACGATGGTAAATCGGAACGGTAACGTGGTAAAATTGCCGACGATACCACGGGCATTTGGAATTCATCTGGATGGATTCCTGCCGAGATACGACGGGCAAAACAGTGTGACCAAAACCCAGGCGACTTGACAGAGAATGTATCGTACTACAGCACTGAACATTTAGCCTGACACTGAATACATATTAATACTGTATTTTAGAATAAATATCAATCGTTTTGAAACCCTTCTCATCGGCGTGCGTACCAGTTTATAAACAAAGTTGCTTCTCCTTATTCTTTACCGAGTCAGCGACAGCGATCACTTTCCACAGTCACGAGACGGGGCTCTGGCAACAGTGTGAGAAGCATGCACTTTGCCGAGGATTACAGTGCTAGGACAGGCAGAAGCAGGACCTTCCATGGCTGTGGACGAAGATAGTGATTCTGAGTGTGATTTTGAAGGATTTATGAGGGAGGTTTGATTTCGAAGGATTTATGAGGGAGGTTGAGGAGGAGCAACAGCCATTACCCGCTAGTGACGCCAGCAGCCATCCTCCGGGGACCCAGTAGGACTAACTACAGCCTTGGATACCACCTTCCATTCCCAGCAAGCCCACCAACACTATCCTAAAAAGTTAGTTATCATTCATAGCACAGTACCATTTATTATAATTACAATAGTACCAATATATGTATAGGTATATGGTAGGTATTTAGGGTGACTTTTCCGAGGGTTGCTGACATAATTCATTTTTCCCCATAAGCTCTATTGTTAGTCCAACACGTTTTTGGTCCAACACGTGACCCATGCATGACAATATTACCGTGCTGGATGCGAGGGTACTGTATATATATTGTAACTGTTTCATTATGGTAAATTAAGTCTTTACATATCACAACAGCAGAGCAAGGAGGGACCGAAGAGCAAGGAGGGGGAGCAGCGGAAGGTGGGGGAGGGCTGAAGGTGGGGGAGTGGGGTGAGGAGGGACAGCAGCAGACGACGAGTGATGTGTAGATGAAATGATAATGTGTGTTGTTATTGTTTGTAACCTACTTACCATAATGAAAATGTTACTTTTACTGTACTGTTTCTATGACCTGCTAATGCATCGATAATGTCGAGGAACTTTCAAAATGCTGTGAAAGAAGCAAAATTGAAAGAAAATTCACATAAAAAATGAAAACAGTACTGTATGTATCTGGGGAGATGTAAACAACGCTTCGGCCCAACTAAGGCTCAAATGTTGTTTACTTCTCCCCAAATATACTGTTTTTGTTTTTTTGGTGGATTTTCTTTCAAATTAATATTGTTGCTTCTAAGTTTAGAGTAGCATAACTTCCCAAATAGGTAGACTTTCCCAGAGTCCAGGAACATAACCCCCAATATTACCATTGTTTCTTATGGGAAAATTATGTTTAACCCATTCACTGCGGCTGTACCATATATGATACATGAGTCCAAATGGCTCTCACTGCAGCTGTATCATATATGATTTCTTGCTTTCAAAAATTCCGCTGTCAGAAATGGCACGAAATAAATCAGCTAGCAACTCATGGCACCCTATACAATATTGCCATACATAGATTATGCATTTTTACAAGGTGCAGAGCTCAGCTCAGTTACCTACAAAATGCTGATGGTAAGGGTACGTAATCTTCTCCATGCCACCGCTAGCAGTACCCCATTCAAATATTGGATGAAACCTCTGGATGAGTGTAGTAATGATAGTGATATGTTGTTAGATGATGACAATGATGGTTTAGATGCTGATTTACACCTTATCTGATCGCAAGATTGACACTGACAACACAGTGCAACCATAACACATCGTTCGCCTGGCACCACCACACAGGAAATATTTATTACTTCACGGACCTGTATCAGAGGTAATTTGTTTGTTTGCTATATTGTGTTATATACCATTGAACTCGGGATTTTCGTCTCTATCTTTTGACAATACTATTTTTTTTCTAATATTTTTTTCTAAATATTTGAAAACTGCTGCACACAGGATGTACATGTAAACAAACACTGACGCAGTGAATGGGTTAAATAACACGTTTTTACATAACACGACCTCTCCAGGAACATAACCCTCGCGTTATATGAGAAGTTACTGTATGTCACACATTATCCAGATTGCAACGACAGTTTTCTAACTATTTTCACTACCATTGCAATACTGCACTGTATTATACATCCACTATAATAATCAAATGGTATAATATATATAAAAATATTGTACTGTACACTGATAAACATATCTTTCATTTACCTTACTGTGGTGAACATAGCTGAAGTGGTCAGGCAGTCTGGACTGCTTCTGGCTTTATCGGACTTTTTCCGATATATAACAATTTTAGTCCAGTAGTTCCTCAATTCCAATAAAAGTGAATTCCAGTCTATTGAAGTCCGTTATATTGAGGCTTTACTATTTCATTACTTCTGGTGTAAACAGAGCTTCAAATTTTCTGTGATCACTTAGTTGACTGTGGGGTGTGATAACCCAAATATGTTTTCACTGCACTGTTGCATTTCGCCAGCTGCCAAATACCGAAAGTTCATTGCAAGTATTCACCTCTGGGGAGACTGCGTTACACCACTAAGTGTAGTTACCTAATTTCTCATCAAGTCTGTCACAAATATCATTCATCCACGGTCTAAACGGTATCTTTTCCTAACTCTCGATCGTTGTAGTCATTCAGAATGTTTGTCTGTGGTCGAACATTCCTTAATTGGCGGACGTGTAAGTCCATTGTTTAAATTTATACCATCACCGACTTGCCTCTTGTGAATGATTCCCAAATTGTTAGCCCCCAAACACAGGGATATTTTCAATGCAGTCATCACCTCACTATGGGCAATTTCCTGGAAACTGCTTGTTTTCAAATCTTAATATCTCAGAAAGTATAGCACTTAGGGAAACAAATGGAAGACCATATTGCTCAACAACTCTTCCTCTTGCCAATGAAAGTATCCCCAGGTCTGTAAGTCATTGCGTTGGTGAGTAATGACGTGAGAAATAGAAATAATTTTTGGCGTGAGAGCAGGACACGTTCGTGTGTCTGCCAGTGGCGCCGACTATGGCTTTGCTCTCAACATGATACCTTCTCCATTCCTTAATAAACTAGACATTGTTGCATCCAAGGCATGCCTTATGGCACTATCACTGAGCCCTTTTCTAGCATCCTTGGAAGGAGGCTTGGCAGGGGTGGATGATGCAACTGGCTACAGGCGGCATGGATGGAATCAGACAAATCGCAGCCTGAAGACATTGTTGTACACCTGGTAAAAGTATAGGTCAGAATGACTCTCGCCTGTGTGCTATGGAGAGACTCCCTCCTTACCATCTGGCAATGAGATGAAATGGTGACGGGAAGGCACTTGCTTGTATAGCTGCTACCCGAAGGCCATGTAGCACCCCGATTGTGATGTGTATAGATGTTACACAAAGGACAGGGGTTAAAAATGCCCCAGACAGCTAGCACATTTAACTTTCACTGATGCGATCGTTTCACAGTGTTAGGAACACTTCACAAGCTTGATAAATAACTCTTATGGTCATTCACAAACCTGTGAATGGTTCACTGGATTTCAAATTCACAAGATCCCTTGTGAATGTGCACAGCTAATGATAAATACAGGCCCAGGCCTTAGCACTAAAGATCAGTCTTGAGGTAGTGGGGGTAGTGGTGCAAACACCAAATACTTGCAGTGTGAATTCACTTTTTCACTTTAGATACCTTTCTTTTTAAATACTGTATACAGTAAGACCTCACTATAACAGACTAATTGGGGTCCAAGCCATTCTGAAAAAAGTGAAATTCCAATAAGAACGACATCCGGACTTGCCCCTGCCAACCTGGACTTTTTCCAGATAGCACCAACGGTTTTTTAAATTGCTTTCACTACCATTACAGTACTGCACTGTATTTTACCTTCACTACAATAATCAAATGGTATAATACATATAATACAACAGGCAAACCCCAATTTACAATACCCCGGAATTGTGATGGGTCTAGAAATGCCACCCTGCCCCGTTTGTCGCAGGCCTACCCATGGTTTTGTGACGGGCTTTGATTTTTTTTTACCAATTTTGATGATAATTTATAATTAAATTTTGTGTTTAGGTTGATTTATAAACTATTTTTACACTTAGATTAATGTGTTTTAGTCATACATGGAGAGAACACTGAAATTTGGGCTACAGATTCTCACCCATCAGACAAGGTACGAAACAGTGTGGACAACTAGGCGACAACAAAGAATATTTCATGTTTGACCACTGAACTGTCATTGAACCTATCATGGAATACATAATAATAATTTTAATAAATATTAATAATTATGAAAACCTTAGAGAGTAAATATTTCAATCACTGATGAAAACTGTGACATCAATAAATCATGTGCTTACATTCGGGCTGTTCAAGGAAAAACGCTTTGAAAATACAAAGGAATTCCTACATAAATGTTGGAAAATAAGAGAAGAAAATAGAGGAGCTCAGCAACCAGAAGAATAGCTAAAATGACAGAAAGAGGGGCCGTTGAGATGGCTATCCTAATCACATCATAGATCGATAAATCATACGTTTACACTCGGGTTGTTCATGAGAAAATACTTTGAAAATACAAAGGAATTTCTAAATAAATGTTGGAAAATAAGAGAGAAGAAAATAAAGGAGCTCAGCAACAAGAACAGTAACAAAAACAACATAAAGAAGGGCTGTTGAAAAGTCTATCTCGATCGCATCATTTATCACATAATTCACGTTCCCTGTCCAGAGACTTTCCCGTCTATACATCAACGATTCTCCATCACAACAATTTGCACATTGGACAATTCTGTGTCATTCATACATTATTATTATTATTATTATTATTATTATTATGTATAACAGATGTTTATTTAATTGTCCTGAGACCATTTGATGGTGGGATTGTATACAATGCTGCAGCTTCTTCTCTGCCTAGTTTGAATACGAGTCTGAGATCACATTCTCCAGTGACCTTGACTGGGTACAAGTGAGACAGGCACTGGTTTTAGGCTTAGGTTAGCTTCTTTTACAGCTGTTAGGCCATTTAGACTGTCTTTTTTTTTTTTTTTTTTTTTTTACTCATTTGAGTGGGTTAAGGACTTGGTTGAGGGGGAATCCCAAGGCTCAAAAATGCATCCTTATACTTTAGATGTTATATCTACCCCAAGGTACGATACCCTGCCAAGCTCTTGGTTTTTACTTAACCAATTGCACTGTTAAATCAGGGTATGCCTGTACTGTACTGTACACTGAAAAAGACATCTTTTATTTACCTTATTGTGATAAACATAGCTGAAGTGGTCTGGCAGTTCAGACTGCTTCTGGCTTTATCGGACTTTTTCCGATATATAGGAATTTAGTCCGGTAGCTCCTTGATTCCGATAAAAGCGAATTCTGGTCTATTGAAGTCCATTATATCAACGTTTTACTGTAATTATGAAAAAGATGACGATGTAAGCGTTTGTTTTTTTCCCATCGAAGGCAACAGTACTAATAATTTCTTGAAATATTACTCTAACTGAACTGCAAGTATAGATTTCCTTTAATATGACGGTGGTAGGTGGTGGCAACCATCATCTACTCACTTGATGTAGTGCTACCTACTTCTCCCTTCACCTTTATAATTCTCTTTCTGTGTCTGTCCTCCTCTCTTCCTATTTCTCTCATCTTTCCTGTCACTTTTCATTACTCTTCTGTGCTTTTCAGGTGGCTTTACATTGAAAAACAAACCTAATGGTTTCCTGTATGCCAGGATACCATTTACAGGGCTGGGTGGTAACAATATAACCAAACCATTTGTATTCCCTACGTGTCAACAAGTGAGTTGGTGGAGGGTTAGTGCCCCTCGCCGTTAAACAACTAACTCAACGACAAACAGCCACCCCTTATGGGATTATAGCATCTGGCTATAGATAGATGGACAGATAGGGTAAACCTCGTTTTAGAAGCAACTACAATCTACCACCTCCCTGACATGGGATGAGTCATTGATGCCTAGCTATACGGCATCAGAGGAGTGGTGGTGCATTAACCACCTGTTGACCAGGAATGCTACAGGTGACTGATAAGCTATTAGTCATCCACAGATTTGCTAAGCCCTGCTTGGAATGATGAGAATAACAAGTGGTTTGGTGTCCACTGGATGGTGAAATCAAAAGAATGGGCTACTGCACCAACTCTGCTGAAGTTACTCAACAATACCTTTGTAAAAACTGCAGAAAAGCTTTGCAATGCTAACAATCTTTCCTTCAAAGTTATTTTTGCACTAAACAAATAGCCTGGACACTCTACCTATTTCAACACCACCACCAAGCAGTAAAAGATTTTTTGCCAATGAACAAAACCAGTCTGCTCAGCCACTGGATCAGTAGATCACTGCTGTGTTTTAAGGCCTTTACTACACTAGGGAGTGTGCAAAGCTTCTGACATGAGAACAGAGATTGATGGCATGAATGAGGAAGAAAAGGGTAGCATGGAGGCTGACCTACCACCAGAGCAGGAATCAATCCACATGCTGTGCAAAGATGCTCATGCAATTTTGTAAATGTTACAACATAAAGGATGTTGTAATAAATATAGTGTCAGCCTGGTGAGTGTGATTAAAGATGTGCTCAGCATGAGTGTTACAAATTACTCCAACACATGTACACTGCATGCTGGTGATACCCATCATCGACATACTCAGGGTAGCAGAGATGACAAAAAGAATACCTTGGGAAGGTTTTGCCAATGACATCACTTGCCTACTTGATAGTGACCAAGGGATGTCTCTTGACAAAATCATACAGGAGGTGGAGGAGGATAACATCTTACAGTGAGTATAAACAAGAAGGCAGAAGCAACATCAAAAAGGGTAGTAGAAGAACTGACAAGGCAACAACTGAGCACAAAGCTGGAGATGGCTGACTACTTCAAGGAAGCGTTAATGGATGTGATTTTCAACACTGAGTGACTCTAAGCAGTTTATGCTGATAAACTGCCATGTTCAGTGGTGGAACACAGAGCACTGTTAGTTAAGAAAAATCAATGAGTATTTGCAGCAATTAGTCACCACTTCCATGATCCCACCTCCAGCCCTGCCATCTCTTCTCCCCAAGGCCTGATGTCATGGCACATCTGCACCACCAAACTCAGCATGATAAAAATCTGACAGTTTGGCAAACCTACTGAAAGTGACTTAAAGGGCTATGATGCCTAGCCTCAGTTATTGAGGAGTCATAGGCAATACTCAAACCCCCTCCTGTATCCCCTCAGCCTCTGATATCCCCCTCCCCAACATTTGTCACTTCATCATCTGCACAATCAAGAAGAGTTAAAATTCCACTTATTGAATACTATTAGCATTACATTCTTGTTTATTAACTGTTTCCTAAGCCTAAAAATGATCAGTGTGGTTTTATGAATGTGTCTGCTAGGATTACATTTTTCAAGAGGACAAAAAAGGCAACTCTGAAAGAGCCTGGGGATTTCCTACCACACACTCAATATGCATGGCAGTTTTCTCATGGGCAAATTAACTGCATGAAATTAAGAGACTATAGTGTGTGTGTGCATGGATCTACCTGTTGTGGAAAGTTTTTAATGCTCTAGTTAAAAAATGAACCTGGGATTCCTAGATAGCAGCCAGGCACTGATATCACTATGCCATGGTGTGATAAAAACTAAGTCACCCAAATTCTATGAAGAATCATGTAAATCCATTATGGAAGGACATATATTAACCCATACCCATTTGATGACATATTTCAGAATCATCTGGATTTCTGCTTAACTCCATGCAACTTGGCATGTGCTAGCAATTTTAATTTATCCCAGTCAGTATATGCACTTTCCTATACATGGGAGAAACATATTTCATGTGTCATGTGGACATATGTGGAAGTTTTTAATGCTCTAGCCTGATCTCAAACATGGGGCTCCTACTTAGTAGCTAGGCATTAATATCACTACACCATGGCATAATGAAAAGCTAAGCCTCCAAATTTCCATACAGAAACTGGTAAATCTATTATGAGAGGATATACTTCAACTCATACCCATATGATGACACATACAGTATTGTACACCCTTGCTATACCAGATTAATTTGGGGGAAGCCTGGACCGATAATGCTAATAATTCGTTATAACCGATGGTCCCCCAGAGGTGGGATTTCAACTATGTTTGAAAATAAATAAGTACAATAGCATATTCTAGTACTAAAAATGAAAACTATACCCAGTTTAGTCTACCTTGGCCCATAACCTCACCCTCTTCCAGCTTGTTTCACATCCTTGTCATAGCACTTCATCATGACTAGTACAGTTTTACTACAGCCTAGTCTGTTATTACAAATCAGCAGTCATGAGGAAGTGAGAGCAATTTCAGGCCAGGATGAAGAAAAAGGGTACGAAACATGTATTATGACCAATTGCACCCCATTTAAGGGACATTGTTCGTTATAGCCAATAAGTCCGGTAGCCTTTCAGAGTCCATTAAATCTGATACTGTATTTGATCTATCGAGGTCCGCTAAATCGAGGATCTACTGTACTCCAGACACAGCTGGATTTGTGCTTAGCACCATGCAACATGGCAAGTGACATAGCAGTTTTAATTTATCCCAGCTGGTACACACACATTCCCACATGTGGAACAAACAAACATTGCACGTGAGGACGTGTGGATTTTTCTTTTTTTTTCATAGAATTTTGGGGTTTAGCTTTTATCACGCCATCGTGTAATGATGTAATGTGATGTGTCGTTGTTATGGTAATGTCATCTGCATATGAGTATGAGGTAACGTTTGTAGGTGGTTGGGGTGTGGGAATATCATACATGTACAGGTTGAAGAGTGTGGGTGAGAGATCAGAATCCCGTGGAACTCTGTTAGGGAAATTCAATGTTCTTAATGACTTGCCCTGGACTGTAACATGTGCTTGTCTACCAGGCAAACAGTTGGTACGCCAATGTCTATGTTGATCTCCATGTTTGACTGTTTGTGTTGTATATCTTGGTGATTAGTTTGCATCAGGGGATAGCATCAAAGACTTTACTAATATCTACAGTGCAGCCTCATTATATGACACCCTGTTATGTAATAACCTGACACTATAATAATTAAAAAGTTATACACTGTCTTGGTACATTACAAAATTAATTGTGATTTCACTGCAACGATATTTATGACGGCTGCCTCTATGAATCTTGTGAGGACACAGTGACACACACACAAAAATGGCTGCCCAGTGTTTAAACTGGCTGTGATCATTGACTTTCATTCTATTTTGTGCATGAAAGGCCACTGAAACATCAATGTTATTGCCAATTAACTGTGCAAAGTATTTAACAAATAATGCAGTGTGCAATATTAAGTGATGTGATACTTTTTTGGATGGTGAGGAATTGGAAAATGTGAGTACATTTAAGTACTTGGGTAGTGTGATGAGTAAGGATGGAGGTTTGGAGGGGTACGGCAGGGAAGAAAGGTTGCTGGTTCCTTGAAAGCAGTGATAAGAAACAGGGAAGTGAGCATGGAAGTGAAAAAGTTACATGACAGTATTGTGATACCAACTATAACGTATGGAAGTGAAGCCTGGATGTTGTTGGAAGGACACAAGTCAAGAGTGAGAGCAGTGGAAATGAGTTATTTAAGAGGAGCCTGTGGAGTCACATGGAGAGACAGGCTGACAAATGAGGATATAAAGGAGCATTGTGGTGTGGATGTGGATGTGACAGGAAGCGTTAGGAGGAATACACTGAGGTGGTTTGGCCATGTGGAGAGGATGGAGGGTGAAAGACTGATGCAGAGAGTGCATGTGAGTGAGGTGGAGGGGGGGGGGAGAGGGAGGGGGAGGCCGGGGATGAGATGGAGAGATGGGGTGGAGAGGTATATGAGAGAGGGGAGTGTGAGTTGGGAGCAGGGCAGTGAAATGGCGGGGGACAGGGCGACGTAGAGGCAATTTGTTTGTGGCCACCCTGAACGGGATTGAGGCGTCTGGCGATAGATAGATAGATAGATACTTTTTTTGTGTGTGAAAAACTGAAACTTGTGACTTGGAAATCATGTCAACCTTATGTAACCATTATCCCCTCGCTAAGTCTCACAGCCGACTGAGCGAAGATGCCTACCCAGTGTTTACATTGGCTGTGATTGTTGTCTTTCGTTCTATTTTGTGCAAGAAAGGACACTGAAACACCGCTGTTATTGTCAAAAACCAGAGCAGGTGCTTAACCCCTAACCGCAGGATGTCGGTCAGAACTGTCGAGAAATTGGTGGCACGGCAGTGCTGGGCGTTGGTCGAGGCCTCACTTGTTTTTGCACCATAGTTTGAAGTGGCTGCCATGTGATCTCATCACCAAAGGAGTGACTCTCACCACCTCACACAAGCGTACCTCAGTCATCTCTGTGACTTAGCCAGGAGCTGAACATTGTTCCCTGAAACTTCTCGTCCGATTCCATTCCCCTCATACATGAACCCCTTGCCCCATCCATCCCTGTCAAGCCTCAGTCCATGGATACCACGAATGGGCTCAGTGATAATGCCATAGGGCATGCCTTGGACACCAATGTGCCTAGTTTATCTAGCAGTGGAGAAGTTATCACACTGACAATGAAGCCAAAGTTGGGACTAAGTGCACACGCATGAATACATCCTGCCTCTCGCACCAAAAGTTAATAATCTTCAACTCATCCTTACTCAATGATGCAACCACCTACAGACCTGGGGATGCTTTTATTCGCAAGAAGAAGAGTTGATAAGTAATATGGTCTTTAACTTGTTTCCCTAACTGCTATACTTCCAAAATACTAAGGTTTGAAAACAAGCAATTTTGGGAAAATTGCCCTTATTGAGAGGACGACCACTGTATAAATAGCCAAGCGTCTATGGGTTAACAAATTATGCAGTAAGCAATATTAAGTGAAGTGATACATTTTGTGAGAAAAACTGAAACTTGTGACTTGGAAATCATGTGAACCTTACATAACCATCATCCTCTTTCTAGTCCTCTACACAGCTGACTGAGTGAAGATGCCCACCTAGTGTTTATCATTGGCTGTGACTGTTGCCTTTCATTTTATTTTATATATGACATACCACTGGAACACCACTGTTACTGCCAAATGACAGTGCAAGTGCTTAATGATTAGTGCAGTGTGCACCATTAAGTGAAGTGATACCAAATCTTTTTCTGTGGAGTGGTCATTCAGGCCCTCTACCTGTCCCCCATCCTGGTGAGGGGGGGGACCCTTGGTGACAACTTGTACCAGCACAGAACAAACTTCAGATGAGTGGCAGAGTTTTGGGGGGAGGTCATTTTAGGTTTCACAGTCAAGGGCCCCTCCCTAACCCCACTGAACCCATGTAATATCGACCTCGTTATGCAACAGGTCTTCATTTTTTTTTTTTTTTTTTTTTTTTAATGCAAGGAAGAAGGAACCAAAGGCAAAGAACCTACAAACTGTTCCGTCAAAGAAAAAAACAAAAACAACACTGAAGAGAGCCAAACTCAAGATCCTTTCATTACGAGATGCCTGGACACATTGCGTTTGAAAGACTGGAGATCATAGAAAGTAGGAAATACAGACAGAGGGAGACAGTTCCAGAGTTGACCTGTTGCATAAATGAAGGACTGAGAGTAATGGTTAGCTCCTGCATTAGAGAGTTGGACAGAAAAGGGATGAGAGTTTGCTGCTAGACAGGTGCTACATGCCTATCATAGAGGTGGAGGGATGCAAGCAGACAGTTCAGAGGAGCAGTGACCATTGAAGTAGCGACAGAAAGGAGATAAAGATGCAAAGTGAGGTGAAGAAAAAGAGGTTGAAGGGAGCCAGTAAGAGGAAGAGAGATGATGAGACGAAAGCCTTTGACTCCACTCTGTTGAGAAGACCTGTATGTGGGGAGCCTCCCCACACATGAGAATTGTACTCTACATAGGGGCGAATAAAACCCATGTATAAAGTCAACAACTGTGCAGGGGTAAACAGGGTATGGAGTCAGCTTAGCACACCTAATCTCTTAGAAGCAGATTTTACAAGAGATGTAATATGATCTTTCCAAATTAAGGCCTGAGAGAATGAAACCCCATGTATATTTAAGGGTGATGCAAGATTAAGCTGGATATTATTAAACCTTAGAGGGTATATACTCCTGTGGATGATTTTGTTGGGTTGATAGGTGTAAGAACTGAGTTTCTGATGCATTAAAAACAACAAGATTATTTTTACTCCAGTCACAGATACAAGCCAAGTCAAACATTAGGTGTGCCATAGCCTCATCCCTTGTTTGCTGAAGTAACTGCTGAGATGGGTGTTGCGAGAACTGAATGAAAGGGTGGAATCATCAGCATATGAGTGGATAGGGTTAGATGTACAGTTTAGAAGGTCATTGGTGAATAACAGGATGAGAGTTGGTGATAGGACAGAGCCCTGAGGAACACCAATATTGATAGATCTGGGAGAAGAACGATGGCCGTCTACAACAGCAGCTACAGAACCACCAGAAAGGAAGCTATAAATGAAGGCACTGATAGAAGGAGAGAAACCTTAAGTGGGGAGTTTGGATTTTAAAGATCTGTGCCAGACTCCATCGAAAGCATTTGAGATGTCAAGTGCAAAGGCAAAGCTTTCGCCAAAGTCCCAAAAGGAGGATGACCAGGAGTGTGAAAGGTAGGTGAGAAGACTGCCAGTGGAGCGTTCCTGACAGAACCCATACTGATGATCAGAAATGTTATGATAGGAAAGATGCTTTTAAATTTTTCTGTTAAGAACAGACTCGAAAACTTTTAAGACACAGGATGTTAAAGCAATTGGGCGGTAGTTAGAGAGTTAGAAATGGTCACCTTCTTTGGGGCTGGCTGAATGAGAGCAAACTTCCAGCAAGAAGGAAAGGTACAAGTTGACAGACAAAGGCGAAACAGTTTACCTAGCCAGGGTATAAGCACAGAAGCACAGTTCTTGAGGACAACAGGAGGGACCCCATCAGGCCCATATGTCTTGTTAGTGTTGAGGTCAGTGATGGCAGAAAACACATAAGCTGAAGAAACTTTAATGTCAGCCATGAGGAAGTCAGGAGGGGGGGGGAAGTGATGGAGGAACAGCACCAGAATCATCTAAGGTGGAATTGGAGGAGAAAGTCTCAGGGAAGAGATCTGCTTTATCAGTAGAAGAAAAAGCTTCAGAGCCATCAGAGTAGGAAAGGAGGGAAGGATGATGAGGTAAAGTTCTTAGAAAGGTTTTTGGCAAGGTGCTAGAAGGGGTGGGAATAATTCGAGTTGGAGAGTTGAGAGCATTTAGTCTATCTATCTGTCTATCTATAGCCCGACACCCTAATCCCGCAAAGGGTGGCCACAGACAAAATGCCTCCAAGTTGCTCTGTCACCCACCATTAGACTGCCCTCCCCACAACTCACTCTCCTCTCCCTCACATACCTCCTAACTCCATCCCTCCACCTCATCTTTGGTTTCCCCCTCCCTCTCCCTCCCTCCACTTCACCTACATACACCCTCTTAGTCAGTCTTTCAATCTCCATTCTCTCTACATGTTCAAACCACCTCAGTGTATTTCTCCCATTTCTCTCCATCACATCCATATCCACCCCACAACATTCTTTCACTTCTTCATTTGTCAACCTGTCCCTCCATGTCACTCCACATGCTCCTCTTAGGTAGCTCATTTCCACTGCTCTCACTCTTGACTTGTTCCCCTCTAGCAAGATCCATGCCTCGCTTCCATACGTCAGGATAGGGATCACAATACTATCATGCAGTGACTTCTTGACTTCCATACTCACCTCCCTATTTCTCATCACTGCTTCCAGTGAACCAACATTTAGTGCAGATGAAATTATTTTTAGCACAGCAAAGAACAGATTTTGCACGACTCTGGGCAGAAACATAAAAGAGACGTGATTCAGGGATGGGTTAGCTCCTGTACCTTTTATAGGCCCTCTCCTTGTTGCAGACAGCATTAGAGCAAGCGTGATTAAACCAAGGCTTTCTTGCATTAGTCAAAGGATATGAGAAAAGAATGTATGCTTCCATGCCTGAGAGAATAACCCCCATAATGCGCAAGGCACACTCAGATGGCTCCCACTCATGGAAGCAATAAACATTCCAGGGAAAATCAAAGAAGCACTCCGTGAGGGCCTCCCAATCAGCAGCTCCAAAGTGCCACAGCTGACGGTTCTTTGGAGGGTCCACAGGCTGTACTGGAGCGATAGGACAGGGTAAGGTAATAAGAATGTGATCGGAGGGGGCCCAAAGGAGAGGAAAGATTAACAGTGCATGCAGAAGGATTAGTTATACGGAAGAGGTCAAGTATGTTGGAGCTCTCTCCAAAGTGGTCAGGGATACGGGTAGGGTGCTGTACAAGCTGCACTAGGTCATTAAGGAGAGAAGGATGTAGGCTTGTTCACCAGGTGGATCAGTGAAAGGAGAGGAGAGCCAAAGGTGGTGGTGCACATTGAAATCTCCTAGAATGGAGATTTCAGAGAAAGGAGAAATGGATAGGATGTGTTCTATCGTAGAAGTAAGATAGTCGATGAATTTTTCACAGTCATAGAATTAGGGGACAAGTAAACAGCACAGATATATTTAGTCAGAGAATGACAGGAAAGCTGAAGCCTGAAAGTACAGAATTCAGAAGAATCATGTTCAGGAACACGAGAGCAAGATAAGTCTTTGCAAACATATACACAACAGCCACCTTTGGCCTTGAAATAAGTATAAAGTAGGAGGATACTGAAAAGGATTTGCTATCAGTTGCCTCAAACAGCTGAGTCTCAGTTAAGAAGAGAAAGTAAGGTTTAGAGGAGGAGAGGTGATGCTCAACAGAGGGAAAGTTAAAGGAAAGCTCGTGAATGTTGCAGAAATGAAGAAGGAGTGAGTCCGACAGTGGTTCCAGGCAACTCAATGAGTCGTCACCGGGAGAGAGGTGGATGGTGGGGGCATTTATGCCCCCCCCCCCTTAGGGATTCAAAGGCTTGGTTATTAGATGCCATTTTTCTTTTTTGAGTTTTGAAAAGAAAGTGTAGTGCATAATGTGCATGTAGTATGGTGTTGATAGTGCTGTTGTGAGAATTGTGCGTCATGCAGGTGTTGCAGAGTTGATGCCATCCCGTGTTTGTTGTGTGAGATTAGTTGGCAAAGTGGCAGTAGAGTCCAGTGCACTGAATCCATGTTGTGAGGGAGCATGGGAACATGGAGAATGATTGTTGAAAAAAGGGCTTTCAGTTATTTTGAATGGTGTGCTAAGTTGTGTTATGGGTCTGTATGATGGAGAGAGAGCTGGGTCTTTGTGTAAGTACAGTGATGAATATTCCATGTGTCCAAATAATGCGATTCCTACAATGTGCATATGAGTAGTTGCTGATGTTTGTGAGGGCCTGGATGCCTTGTGATCCTAAGTATTTCAGGTGCTTTTTTTTTTTTTTAAATGCCAGGAAGAAGGAACCAAGGACCAAAAGCCCACATGATTCCCTCCAAGAAAAAACAAAAACAAGAACAAGATTACAAGGAGCTAACCCCATACATGTGGAGTTCTTTGTTTTCTTGATAATATGTCTGTTTTGGAGGGAAGAGGACTGCATTGTGATCATGTGGGAAGGGCTGCCTATGTTGAGGAGGTTGTTTTTCAAACTTAACACACTGGTGATAAGTGACATATTTGTGCAGAGGTTTGAGTGTTTGTTTGCTTGTTCTTTGAATGAATGGTAGTGTTGGGTGATGAGGGGGAGAAGGTGGCATGGGTCTTGGAAGTACATGCTTGA
Source organism: Coenobita brevimanus (assembly GCF_032717465.1). Classification (NCBI taxonomy): domain Eukaryota; kingdom Metazoa; phylum Arthropoda; class Malacostraca; order Decapoda; family Coenobitidae; genus Coenobita; species Coenobita brevimanus. The sequence goes on along the minus strand of NC_137040.1, from coordinate 14,598,716 downwards.
GATTAATGATCTATCTATCTACTACTATCTACTGCCAGACGCCTCAATCCCGTTTGGGGTGGCCACAAACAAATCGCCTCCAAGTCGCCCTGTCCCCCGCCATTTCACTGCCCTGCTCCCAACTCACACCCCCCTCTCTCAAATACCTCTCCACCCCATCCCTCCATCTCGTCCTCGGCCTCCCCCTCTCTCTTCCCCCCCTCCACCTCACTCACATACACTCTCTTCGTCAGTCTTTCACCCTCCATCCTCTCCACATGGCCAAACCACCTCAGTGTGTTGGATGGTGAGGAATTGGAAAATGTGAGTACGTTTAAGTACTTGGGTAGTGTGATGAGTAAGGATGGAGGTTTGGAGCGTGAAGTGCTTGAAAGGGTACAGCAGGGAAGAAAGGTTGCTGGTTCTTTAAAAGCAGTGATAAGAAACAGGGAAGTGAGCATGGAAGTGAAAAAGTTATTACATGACAGTATTGTGATACCAACTCTAATGTATGGAAGTGAAGCTTGGATGTTGTTGGAAGGACACAAGTCAAGAGTGAGAGCAGTGGAAATGAGTTATTTAAGAGGAGCCTGTGGAGTCACATGGAGAGACAGGCTGACGAATGAGGATATAAAGGAGCATTGTGGTGTGGATGTGGATGTGATAGGAAGCGTTATGAGATTAATGATACTGTATTATAATTATTTTGTACAGTCAAGAAGTGGATAAGTGTTGTTACAAAGACCTTCCAGTTTTGTTTTCTTTGTATTAATTTTGTTCTTGAATTCACTGTATAGTTCTCAGTGCCTTGTGATGGTGTCATGTGTATTTTATTTTTTTTTATGCGAGGAAGAAGGGACCAAAGGCCAGTACACAAACCATTTCTTCAAAGAAAAAACAAAAACAAAACAAAAGAGAGCCAAAATCAAGATCCATTTATTTCGAGATGCCTGGACACACTGCATTTAAAAGACTGGAGATCAAAGGAAGTAGGAAATAAAGACAGAGGAAGACAATTCCAAAGTTGCCTTGTTGCATAAATGAAGGACTGGGAGCAACAGTTAACTCTTGCATCAGAGAGCTGGACAGAAAAGTGATAAGAGTTTGTTGCTAGACGGGTGCTACACACCCATCGTAGAGGTGGGGGGATGCAAGCAGACAGTTCAGAGGAGCAGTGACCATTGAAGTAGTGATAGAAAAGAGATAAAGATGCAACTGTGCGACAAGGAGACAGACACAGAAGGGAACCAGTAAGAGGAGGAGAGTTAATGAGATGAAAAGCCTTTGACTCCACCCTATTGAGAAGAGCTGTATGTGGGGAGCCTCCCCACACATAAGAGCCATACTCTACACAGGAGCGAATAAAACCTGTGTATAAAGTCAACAACTGCGCAGGGGTAAAGAAGGTGTGGCGTTGGCTTAGAACACCTAATCTCTTGGAAGCAGATTTTACAAGAGATGTAATATGATCTTTTCAAATTAAGTCCCGAGAAAATGAAACCCCAAGTAAGTTTATGGATGATGCAGGATTAAGCTGGATATTATTATACATTAATGAGTACTCCTGTAGAAGATTTTGTCAGGTTGATAGGTGTAAGAACTGAGTCTTTGATGCATTAAAAACAACAAGATTGTTTTTACCCCAATCAGAGATATGACCCAAGTCAGACATCAGGTGTGCCAAAGCCTCGTCCCTTGTTTGTTGAAGTAACTGCTGAGATGGACGCTGTGAGAACCGAATGGAAAGGTGAAGGGTGGAATCATCAGCCTATGAGTAGATAGGGTTAGATGTACAGCTTAGAAGGTCACTGATGAATAAAAGGAAGAGAGTTGGTGATAGGACATAGCTCTGAGGAACACCACTAGTGATAGATCTGGGAGAAGAACAATGGCCGTCTACAACAGCAGCTACAGAACCACCAGAAAGGAAGCTATAGATGATGGCAAAGACAAAAGGAGAGAAACCGTAAGAGGGCAGTTTGGAAATTAAAGATTTGTGCCAGACTCGATCGAAAGCCTTTGAGATGTCAAGAGCAATGGCAAAGCTTTCGCCAAAGTCCCAAAAGGAGGATGACCAGGGGTCTGAAAGGTAGGTGAGAAGATCACCAGTGGAGCGTCCCTGACGGAACCCATACTGACGATCAGAAATGTTATGATAGGAAAGATGCTTTAAAATTTTTCTGTTAAAAACAGACCTGAAAACTTTTGAGATATAGGATGTTTAAGCAACTGGGCGACAATCAGAGCATTGGGAATGGTCACTCTTCTTTGGGGATGGCTAAATGAGAGCAAACTTTCTGCAAGAAGGAAAGGCACAAATTCATACACAAAGGCAAAAGAGTTTAACTGGGCAGCGTGTAAGGACATAAGCATAGTTCTTGAGGACAACAAGAGGGACCCCATCAGGTCCATATGTCTTGTTAGTATTGAGGCCAGTGATGGCAGAAAATACATCAGCTGAAGAAATATTAATGTCAGAGATGAGGATGTCAGAGGGGGAAAGTGATGGAGAAATAGCACTGGAATCATCTAAGGTGGAAGTGAAGGAGAAAGTCTGAGTGAAGAGATCTGCTTTTTCAGTACAAGAAATAGCTATAGAGCCATCAGAGTAGAAAAGAGGAGGGAAGAATGATGAAGTAAAGCTGTTAGAAAGGTTTTTAGGAAGGTGCCAGAAGGGACGGGAAGAATTCGAGTTGGAGAGTTGACAGCATTTATTACAGGTGAAATAATTTTTGGCAACGTGAAGAGCACACTTAGCACAATTCTGGGCAGAAACATAAAAAAGATGTGATTCATGGGTGGGTTGGCTCTGGTATCTTTTACAGGCCCTCTCCTTCTTGTGGAGAGCTTTCTTGCATTAGTCAAAGGATATGAGAAAGGAATGTATGCTTCCATGCCTGAGAGAATAACCCCCGTAATGCGCAAGGCACTATCAGATGGCTCCCAGCCATGGAAGCAATAATCATTCCAGGGAAAATCAAAGTAGTACTCCCTGAGGGCCTCCCAATCAGCAGCTCCAAAGTGCCACAACCGACATTTTTTTGGAGGGTCCACAGGCTGTACTGGGGCAATAGGACAGGTTAAAGTAATAAGGTTGTGATTGGAGAAGTCCAATGGAGAGGAAAGACTAACAGCATAAGCAGAAGGATTAGTCGTTTGGAAGAGGTCAAGTATGTTGGAGCTCTCTCCAAGGCGGTTGGGGATATGGGTATGGTGCTGTACAAGCTTCACTAGGTCATTAAGGACAGAAAAGATGTAGGCTTGTTCACCAGGTGGATCAATGAAAGGAGAAGAGAGCCAAAGGTGGTGGCGAACATTGAAATTCCTAGAATGGAGATTTCAGAGAAAGGAGAAATGGATAGGATGTGTTCTATCGCAGAAATGTGATAGCTGAAGAATTTTTCATAGTCAGTAATTAGGGGATAAGTAAACAGTACAGATATACTTAGTCAGAGAATAACAGGAAAGCCGAAGCCAGAGAGTAAAGAATTCAGAACAATAAAGCTCAGGAACACAAGAGCAAGATAAGTCATTGTGTACACATACAGTATACAACAGTGACCTTTGGCTTGGGAGAGGTGACTTGAGCGCTTTGTCTTATGGAGTGGGAAATAGCCGGTGTAAAGTTTGGGTTGTATTGTCTTCTGCTGCCAAGTAGAAAGCAGCATTTCTCTGTGTTAAATATGATACTGTTGAATTTTGCAGTGTGCCTGTAAATGTTGGAGATGGATGTACAGTGTAGAATGCTGAAGTGTTGTTCTGTTTCTTCAGTGAATTTTGTCCAGTCTCCTTTCTTGTAGTTTGTGTATATGAGGTGTGACTGTTCTGGTCTGGATTGTGTTTCTATAGTGATAATGACTGGGAGATATTCTGTACCAAGTTTGGGTTCTGTTTGTCAGATGCTGCTAAGTGCAAGTGCTGGCGAAAAGAATGTGATGTCTAAGAAGAAGGGGGTGTGGTTTGCTACGTGAGGAATGAGTAAATACAAGCAGACCCCGAGATACAATAACCCAAGATGAGACACCTGGCATAGCAATGGGGGTAGAAATACTACCCTATCCCGCCGAACGATGGCCAAACCCTGGTATAAAGATGGGTTTTGTTTTTTTAAAAACTGACTTTGATGATATTTTAGACTTAAATTTTGTGTTTAGGTTGATTTATAAATTGGTTTTAGACTTAGATTAATGTGTTTTAGTCACAGGTGATGTGAATATTGTCATTTTGGGGTACAGTTTACTAAGTTTGAGTTTTTCCAGACTTATTATTGATGATTTTCAGATTTTATTTTTGGGTTTAGGTGAGTTACAAACTGCTTTTAGCCTTAGCTCAGCTTGTTTTAAAGCTATTTGGGAGTTTAGGTTTGCTAGAAACTTGTTTTTGGACTCATTCAGGTGGATTTAGGACTTGGTTGGGGGGGAAACCCAAGGCTCAAAAACACATTCCTATACAGGCGGCCCTGCACATTCGCAGGGGTTAAGGGACACAGACCCCTGCGAATGTGGAATTTCTGCGAATGTTTGGTATGCCCCCCAGTAAATAACTCTACAGCTGCAAATCACCCCCTGTGAGCAAGTGTGCACATACCGTACCTAATAAACCAGTTCTGGGACCTGAAAGCAGCATAAAATATCACAAATAGTAACAGACCAACTGTATAAAAAAGTTTAATAACAAATAAGTTTTGACTGGGTATGGCTGTACGAGTTAGGGTAAAAATGTACCTGATGACTTCCACAGACTCCCATGACTGAGTGCATTTCGCACACATCCACGTAAGTATGGGCAAGTCAGCAGCTACATATTTACCCAAACTTTTTACAACCATACCCATTAAATTCAGAGTTAACTCACCACTGTCCCTGAAGTTTTGGCAAACGAACTCTGACAACTTGTGATGGTGGTGATGATGATGATGATGATGATGATGATGATGATGATGATGATGATGATGAACATGACATCAATGACGTTGAAGATGAACAGCCATGCAGCTACCGATGATGGATGACTGGATGAGATGATGTAGAGAGTAATTGCACGGCATGAGAAGTCTACATGTGCGTGGACTCCACCTCATCTAGCGTCATCGCTGAGTGGTGGTGGATCGTTGATATCACCCTCAGAGGCAGGTGGAGTGGATGATGCATCATCAGAGTAAGAGTGAACAGGTTCAGGGTCACACAAGGGTTGAGGTTCAGGCACAGATGCAGACTGCCTAGCCTCAGGTGTGGTGGAGGAAGATGAGTGCAAGGCAGCAGCAGCAATAGCAGCAGGTCGCAGTTTCTTTGCGAAGAACAGTGTGATAGGCAACTACGACCGCTTCTGCTCCATGTCGTCAAACAGTGTTTTGTAAGGGATTGCGCTCTGATCTATGGCACTCATCACCTTCAATGCCTTCATCATCGATGGGTCCATATTAGAGACGAATTGCTTGAGTTGTGTGGTCATCCTCATTGCCTCCCCCAGCTTTTCAAGGGTGAGGGCTTGCTGCTGCCGGGTGTCATCAAGATTCTCCTCTGCAACTTCCTTCTTGCTCGTGCAGGACACTGATTGAGGGAGAGACAGAGGAATGCAGGAGCGCAGTGGTTTGGTGCGGGCCTGGTTTGGCACGAAATGACCCACTAGCATCCACACTGCAATACTTTTCGGCCGCGAACAGAATCTTGGCTCCACAGAGAGGCAATCCACAAATCTATGAGACTTGCGAAAGCTGAATCCGCGAATGTGGAGGGCCGCCTGTACTTCACACGTTAAATCTACCCGGAGATGTGATACCCCGTCTAGCGATGAGTTTTTATTTAACCAATTGCATCGTTAAACCAGGGCATGCCTGTATTGTGAGGTGTCATTGAGCATGTACAGTACAAGCTGTTGAGTTGTAAAGCACTGTCTAGGCTTCAGTGTTGTTTTGATTGTGTTCATCGCTGGCACTGCTTTTAGTGTTAACCCGTTCTGTGCCATGACCATATATATCCAGACAAACCAGCAGTGTCAAAATTGATGAGACCATATACTATATTTATGGACTAACTCATACTACCCTAAATTGCTGAGTCTGTACATATACGGACAAGGATTTCCACACATTTGCACAAATTTATTTGAGTCTCCCCTCAGTGTGTGACAGAACATAGGATGACAGACATCCCTCCTCCATTCCCATGCCTCATACCAATATAATACAGGTATACCTTGATATATGATACCCCTGGATGCAATACCCCAACTTAACGAATGATGGGGGTAGACCTACCATCATACCCTGCCTAATGAGGGCCAAACCCTGCTTTAACAATAGGTTTTTATTTATTTATTTTTTTTTTACCAATTTTGATGATATTTTAGAATAAAATTGTGTGTTTAGGTTGATTTATAGACTGTTTTTAGACTTAGATTAATGTGTTTTAGCCATAAGTGGGGTGAACATTGTCATTTTGAGGTACAGTTTACAGTACTATGCTTGATTTTTTCCAGACTTATATTTGACGATTATCAGATTTTATTTGATGATTTTAATGAGTTATTTACAGGTGTTAGGCTTAGGTTAGCTTCTTTTACAGCTGTTAGGCCATTTAGATTGGCTTTAAACTTGTCTTCTGACTCATCTGGGTGGGTCTAGGATTTGGTTGGGGGGAAACCTGAGACTAAAAATGCATCCCTGTGCTTTAAATGTTAAATCTACCCTGAGATACAATACCCTGCTTAACAATGGGCTTTTACTTAACCAACTGCATTGTTAAACTGGGATATAACTGTATACATATAAAAAAAAAGAAAGAAAGTGAATTTGCAAATATATAAAATTTGCACAGAACCTCAACTTCCCATCATCATAGTTTCAACTGTGGCTGCATTACATACACCAGGTTGCGTTTCCATTATACAAGTACTGCATGCATCCACCCATTCCACACCAAAATGGACTATCTATCCACATTGGCTGCTGACTGTTTATGAAAGTAACCACCTGATGCAAATCTGGGTCACACTGAACTGCCAAAGATATTGTGCACACTCCAGACTTCCAGTTGAAGCTGAAGAACTTCCAAATGATGAACAATCAGACAGTAATGTGTAAATAGTGTATATAATGAAAGTAATATAAGTAAATGTAAGCAAATAGAAGTAAATTATAAAATCAAGTAAGGAAAATAACATAAGATACCGTGTGATTTACTGTAACTAGTGCGACTGTGTGCAGCCTTGGTGAGTGTTTATAGTGCCTTATACCAATACAGTAAAAAAAAAAAAAAAAAAAAAGTGATAATACGTAAAACTTATTACGGAACCCTAACTTCCCATCATCGTAATTTCGACTGTGGCTGCAATACATACACCAGGTTGCATTTTCGCACTACAAGCTCTACATGCATCCACCCACTCCACACCAAATTGGACTATATATCCACATCAGTTGCTAGCGGTATCTGAAAGTAGCCATCCGACACAAATCTGGGTGTGGTGGACCAAAACACTTGTTTTCAGGAGGAAAACAGCCAAAGTGAACACTTTTACTATCACTATTTATTCTGACCACTTTTCAGGTCTATTCATGAGGGGAGTATTAAAAAAAAAAAAAAAAAAAAAAAAAAAAAAAAAAAAAAAATGAAAATGGCCAGCACTGTGGGTCACGTAGCCTCACAAATCCTTGACAGGGGGGGCCAAAAAGCCGACAAAGGCTCCGGCATAGAACAGGTTAAAGTCCTCAGCAATGACAGAGTTCAATGTCTGTATTAGGGGGAGGAGATGAGCACTGTATTGTGCTGGTACAGCATGGGAATTGTCAGGGGTGAATGTAAATGTTAAAAATGTTGACTTCTTGTTTGTGACCAAATTTGACACTGAGTGACTATATTTTTAATGCTGCATCATTCTGGAAAAGTGATTGTGTTATTTGTGCTGTATCACTGTAGAGGACTGATGGATACCTGTGTGATGAGGCTTTCTCCATGGCCCTCAGTTCTGTCTGAGTGAATGTGTGAGTAATGTTCGAGTTTTTGAGCCTGTTGTGTGTGTGTCAGTTTTGCGACTTTGTAGTAGTGCTTTGTGTATGTCCTAGTCATGAAGGAATTGTTCTGTTTCTGCTTTTTGTTTCCCTGAAGAGGCCATCAACATTTAGATGTAGTATGTTTATGTGTCTGAAGGCAGTGTGCATTCAGTGTGTGCCTGTGTTACAGATGTTGTACTTGTACACAGGGACTAAGTTGTGATGTCTGTGGTTATGTGGGTGGAAGGGTTGTCTGAGGGAGTGGGGGAAGCTGTGTTTGGTGTGACTGGAGTGTTTGTGAGTGTGCTGAACCTGTCACACACCCATGTGCTGTGATGTTGTCTGGCATTTGTTAGTGTAGTGAAAGTGATATTCTCTACATGAAATGCACTGAACAAAACAGATCCATGTGTTATGTCTAGTACTTGTGATTAGTAGGGAGCAGGAATATGTATCATGATTGAGGCCCAAGACTGCTCTCATTGCCTGCTGCCAGTGAGAGAAGCAAGGAAATGACCACTGGAGGGTCAGAGTACAGCATAAAAAATGGCATAGGGAGTGGCTGCTCCAAAGCGAGAGATGAGGGCCCTGTCCAGCTGGACCAGAGTCATTGTCACTGGACACAGAGCAGGATGAGGAGGTGCACAAATAACATCCACTTCTTTCCACCCACCGCAACAGTGGCATCATGGGATGGCTCCTCTCCACTGGGGGTCTCCATGTGTAATGCAAGGTAATGAATGTTAGATTGATGATAGCATCACAGCAGGCTGGTTCTGTCTGAATAACAAAAGAATGCACAAGGCAGATCATTTCATGCTAATGCTGGTCAGTTTAGGTTATGTCTGTGATGCCGGACAGAGTGAGAAGAAGAGATATGAGTAGGCCATACTTGGAACTTGTAATACCTCTGTCCTTATAACCATCTCCTGACTACTACTTCTACTGTTATCCAACTCTGGGGTATTGAGAAGGGAACAGGATACTGACATACAGCATTTCTTCACACTTACATAAGCACAATTCATCAAGAAACATCAAGTCAATGTGAAAGAGGGAATGGCAACAAGTACCTTATCTTTACCATCAAGGTGACTACTCTCCAACATCTAACATACTAGCCGAACTCTTCTAACAATCTTGCCATATAAGAATCTAATGACAGCTACATCCAACATTCTACAGCTGCATACAACATCTGGTGACTCATTTGCATTTCTTACATCTTTCTTAAATACACAGACTTCATCCCATTCTTTCCAAAACATTCATTTCTGTGAATTTCTGGACCACTCACCCTCCCCCTTCTTCACAACACGTCCAAATCATCTTACCTTACTGATCTGCAGCACTCATTCAATATCACCTATATCAAATCTCTCTATCATTAATCTCAGTTCTGTAAATGTGATGTCTTACCCATCCATATCAACATGCTAGTTTCTGTGCAATCCAATCTGAACATGTCTCGCTGTCATAAAGCATACCACCTCTCACATATACTGTACAGAGAGTAGCCTTTGTATAAAAGAAGGGCCCCTTCATAATAAGGAAAGGTACCAGTTCCCTACACTTCTTCCATCCACTTCTCTTTTCAGCAACAGAACTAGCCTCTGCTCCTTGACCAGCATTACGCATATCCATCCAGTAACAGAGCTTCTTCATGTATTTTAAGCAGCTGTCACCCCATACAACACTTGATTCTATCAAGTCTAAACACCCGAACATACTACACATGGAAAATATCGCACATTCTGCAGTCTACCCCTAACACCACTGCACTGCTTGTGGACACATCTAATGCAAGCTGTATACTATCACCATCACTGTCATCATCCAATCCCATTTTGCCCCAAACAAACAAAAGTGTAAGGGCCCAGGATTAGGCTACCAAGCCCTGACAATTAAGGCAAGAGCTGAGGGAAAGAAGACGACATGATGTATTATTGATGTGACAAGAAAAGGCAGACTGAAATGGTTTGGGCACATGAAGAGCAGAGAATGGAGGATAACAACTAGGTGCCGAGAATGACAGGTGTGAATGTTGAGGGCAAAGTTGCAAAAGGCGAACTTAAGAAGACTTGGAACAGTCATACAGTGTGATCACACATAAGGGACTGATGAGATAGGCTGCTAGACTTCGAGCAGGTTGGAGAGCCGCCTAATTCATTATGTAACCAAGGCTGACACAAAGAAGCATGTTGAAGCCTTTATAAATGAAACAAAATGAGAGAGAGAGAGAGAGAGAGAGAGAGAGTGTATTTACCTAATTGTATTATACCGGCACAGGATTCGAGCTAAGCTCGTGGTGTCCCGTTTCTTTTCTACAAATATTTATTATTCAATCTAGATTTAAACACATGGATGCTCTCTGCTGGCCCCACCTCTCCCTCTAAATTATTCCCACTGTCTATAGCTGTTTGGAAAACTATTTTTTTTTTTATATCACTGAGGCACTGACTCTTCCTCAACTTGAAATAATTTCCTCTTGTTCTTCCATCACCTTCACAAAGAGGTCCTCTCTGTCCACATGTTCTATTCCTCTTACTCTTCTACATATTGCAATCAAATCTCCCCTCTCTCTTCTCTCTCTCTCAGGGCTGGCAAATTCAGCTTTTACAGTCTCTCCTCATAAAACAACTCCCTCAAGCTTGGTGTCAATTTTGTGGCTATCCTCTGTATTCTTTCTAGTTTACTGGTATGCTTTTTCAAGTGTGGTGACCATGTCACTGCACAAATTCCAGTCTCAGTGTTCTCACAGTCACTATTTACTCTCCCAGCATCTCTTCATCCATATAATTAAATGTAGTAGTATTAGAGGTACCCAACAAGATAATGCTGATTTCGTATGTGCGGTGTGTTGGGGAAAGCACGTGAATATTGCCAGGCATGAAAGGACTGAACTTGCTGGTTAGTCTCTTGAGTGTGTGGAAGAGTTCTGTTATTTGGGAGACATGTTATGTGCTGAAGGTGGGGCTGGAGGAAGCTCTGTGGCTAGAGTGAGGAGTGGTTGGAAGAAGTTCAGAGAGCTGTTGCCTCTCCTGACAGTGAGAGGTCTCTCCCTTCATGCTATGGGATCTCTGTGTGAGGCATTTGTTAGGAGTGTAATAATTTATGGTAGTATGACCTGGGCACTAAAGGAAGAGGATATTCACAGGCTCAAACATACAGAAATGGCAATGTTTAGGTGGATGTGCTGTGCGTCCTTCAGTGCAAGGCCTGAGGGGACTAGGTTTAAGAAGGAAGAGTTGAGAGGTGGGATGGGACTGGTGTGTATTGGTGTTGCGATGAGAAGAGGTAGACTGAGATAGTTTGGGCATGTGGAGAGGATGGGGGGTAATAACTGGGTGCAGAAAGCGAGAAATGTTAATGTTGGGGGTAGGGTAGCAAGAGGCAGATCAAAAAGGACCTGGGATGAGGTCACTGAGTGCGACCTCAGGGTTAAAGGACTAAATCGGGAAGCTGCCAGACATTGAGCAGTAGGGACAGCCGCCATTAGATGACCAAGGCTGATGTATGCAAGCATGTTGGAGCCTACGGAAATGAAAACGAACTATCATGTTGGTCGGTAACCAGTAAGTTCCTCCAGTAATCCTGTTTATATGTTTCTCTGGCAATAGGTTATCCTGTATAGTCACACCAAGGTCCTTTTCTTCTTTTGCCTTCCTTATCATTTCATCTCCCATCTTGTACACATACCCTGGTCTCTTATCACTGACTCCCATTTCCAATGCATGACAATTATTAATGTTGAATAGTGATGTATTTACCTATTTGTAGTATACAGGAATTGAGCAATGCTTGTGTTGTCCTGTCTCCATATCCACATTTATCAAGTCTACCTTTACACACATGAATGTTTTACTCATGCACCACCTCTTTGTCTAAGTCGTTCCAAATATTTAAGTATTTACCTAATATACCTAATTGTGATATACACTTCACGGAATGTACTATGCTCGTGAGTTTCCGTCGCTGTTTCTCAATAAGTCAAATTTAGCTTTAAACTCGTTTAAGTTTTTAGACTGGACGATCTCTTTGTCCAGGCTATTCCATAAGTCTATACTTCTGTAAGGAAAGCTATATTTCTTGATATCCTTCAAGCAGCTTGACTTTTTCAATTTCATTCCATGTCCTCTTGTTGCTCTCTTATCCCATACAAACAGATCTTCTTTGTCAATTTTATCTACTCCCACCATGGTCCTGAACACTGCAATCATGTCTCCCCTCTTTCTCCTTTCCTCAAACGAAGGCAAATCCAGTTTTTCCAGCCTCTCTCTGTATGACAGGTCTGTCAGACTAGGGACCATCTTGGTTGCTGTTCTTTGTATTCTCTCAATCTTGTTTATATCTTTCTTTTTGTGTGGGGACCACACTACCACTGCATATTCTAACCTGGGGCGGATCATGGCCACTATCAATTTTTTCAACATTTCCTCATTCATATAATGAAATGCTACTCTTATGTTAGTCAAGAGCTTATAAGTCGCTCCAACTATCTTGTTAATGTGCTTTTCTGGTGACAAACTATCTTGGACCAGCACTCCCAAATCTTTCTCTTCTCTCATTTTTGTGATTAATTCATTACCCAAAAAATAATTCAGTGATGGTCTCCTGGTACTTTTACCCATTTCCAATATTTTACATTTCTTTATATTAAATTTCATTTCCCACGTTCGGCTCCAATTGTGTATCCTATCCAAATCCACCTGCAGTATTTTACAATCCTCCTCAACCTCTATCTTCCTCAAGATCTTTACATCATCAGCAAACAGACTTGCATAACTGTTCACTCCATCTACCATATCATTTACGTAAATCAGGAACATTACTGGCGCCAACACTGAGCCTTGAGGGACTCCACTTGTTACTTCCCTCCATCCAGACATCCTATCCTTTATTACTGTCCTCATTTGTCTGTCTCTCAAAAAGTCTCTCATCCATTCCAGAAGTTTCCCCTTTAGTCCTCCTATATATTCTAGTTTCCACATTAGTCTCTTATGAGGTACCTTGTCAAAGGCCTTCTCTAAGTCTAAGTACACACAATCCACCCAACCATCTCTCTCCTGTACCACATCAATCGCTCTTGAGTAAAAGCTCAACAAGTTTGAAACACATGACCTTCCACTTCTGAATCCAAACTGACATTCAGCCAAAATATTCATCTCTTCCAGATATTTTATCCATCTGTCTTTCAGGATTCTCTCACACAATTTTGCAACCATGCTGGTTAGAGACACTGGTCTATAATTCAGGGGTTCTTCCCTGTTTCCTCCCTTGTAAATTGTGTGTGTGTGTGTGTGTGTGTGTGTGTTCTTACCTAATTGTATCTTTACAGGAATAAGTCAAGCTCATACTGTCCCGCGTCTTAAACCATATTTATCGTACATGTCCTTAAATTTGTGAATTGTTTTGGCACACACTATTTCATTCGGTAGTGCATTCCACTGATCAATTGCTCTGTTTGGGAAACTGAATTTCCTTACGTCTTTATCACCTCTCTTCTTATGCAGTTTTTTGCAGTGTCCTCTTGCTGATGCTTCTCCATATGTTAAGTAATCATTTATGTCTATTTTCTCCTTTCCTGATATGCACTTATATAGCATTATCATGTCACCTCTTTTCCTTCTCTCCTGTAAACTTGGTAGATTCAGTTTATTTAGTCTTTCTTCGTAGCTTAGGTCCCTTAAGCTTGGTATCCATCTTGTAGCGGCCCTTTGAACTTTTTCAATCTTGTCTATATGCTTTTTGAGATGAGGACTCCAGACTACTGACGCATATTTCAGTGTGTGTGTGTTCTTACCTAACTGTTCTTACCTAATTGTATCTTTACAGGAATGAGTCAAGCTCGTACTGTCCCGTGTCTTAAACCATATTTATCGTACATATCCTTAAATTTGTGAATTGTTTTGGCACACACTATTTCATTCGGTAGTGCATTCCATTGATCAATTGCTCTGTTTGGGAAACTGAATTTCCTTACATCTTTATCACCTCTCTTCTTATGCAGTTTTTTGCAGTGTCCTCTTGCTGATGCTTCTCCATATGTTAAGTAATCATTTATGTCTATTTTCTCCTTTCCTGATATGCACTTATATAGCATTATCATGTCACCTCTTTTCCTTCTCTCCTGTAAAGTTGGTAGATTCAGTTTATTTAGTCTTTCTTCATAGCTTAGGTCCCTTAAGCTTGGTATCCATCTTGTAGCGGCCCTTTGAACTTTTTCAATCTTGTCTATATGCTTTTTGAGATGAGGACTCCAGACTACTGATGCATATTCCAGGGTTGGTCTAATGAATGAATGATGTTATTGGCCTTCTTAGCATGTCTTCATTTATGTATGTGAATGCTATTCTCATATTTGCAAGCAGTGTATACATGTTCCGTACCTTCTCGCTGATGTGGTCAGCCGGAGATAGTCTGTTATTGATAATCACACCTAGGTCTTTCTCTCTTTCTGATGTGTATAGGGTTTTATTTCCTAACTTATAATCCCAATCAGGTCTTTTTCCACTTTTACCAAACTTGATTACATGACACTTGTCCACATTGAATTCCATTTGCCATGTACTACTCCATTCATGAAGATTATTTAATTCTTCTTGTAGCTCTTTACAAGAGTCTGTGTTAGTAATTCTCCTTTGTATTTTTGCATCATCTGCAAACATATTCAGATAGCTCTCATTTCCAGTGTTACTGTTTATATCATTTATATACACTAAAAACATGATTGGTGCCAGCACTGAACCCTGTGGTACTCCACTAGTCACTTCTTTCCATGATGAGTAGTTTCCTCTTAGTACTGTCCTCATTTCTCTTTTTATGTGTGTGTGTGTGTGTGTGTGTGTGTGTGTGTGTGTGTGTGTGTGTGTGTGTGTGTGAGCTAAATAGAGATCAAAATGAACTACATCAGCTCAAGTGAATGTTGTTTCTGTCACTGATACAAGGACTTAAGTTGTATTTTGTCCTCTTTCACTTAATTTTTGCTTTCTATTGTTTTCTTTTATAACCACTGGATGAAACTCAAAAATATATATGGGAGAAGAGTTGAAGTAACAAGGGGAGGAAAGGAATGAAAGGAGAAAAGAGGAAATGAAAAAGTGGGAGAAAAATACTGAGGGGAGGGGAGAAGAAAGACAGATTATACCGTGGTCTGTTGAAGTGAGCTTAAAAAAAAAAAAAAAAAAAAAAAAAAAAAAAAGCATATCCCTACATACACAGGACCAGTTTGCATGGTACCCCTACTTTAACAAATGACTGCATGAACTGGCTACTGTATGATCACATACCAGGTATGCATGGAGGGCCTACTGTATGTGTGTTTTAGATGTAGCTAACCTTTGTTCTTGTGTAAAACCATTGTTCTTGTTTAAAGCTGCTTTACATAGCATTATCAGTTGGTGGTGGTGAAACACTGAACCCCTTTCTTCTCATAAGTTATACACTATACTCTGTAATTACTTGTATCACTGGGAACCCCTGCACAGTATAGTGACATTTTTTCATGCTTATTACAGTATAAAAGGTTGTTTTTTCTATGGGTGGGCAGTTATACAGTACAAGTATACAGTTATAATGGGGTTAGACTCCCTTGGAGGGTTGGGCAGGGTATATCACTATCCGTCAGTACATCAACTCATAGTATCCCCCTAGCAGTTTTATGCCAGATATGAGAGAATTTACTGTAAAAGGAAAATTCCATACACCAGATAGAAAGTATCCTCCATTAATAAAATATCTAACAGTTAGGCTTGAAATGCTATTGCTTGAAATTTGGGGGAAATTAATCTGCGGAAGTGAAATCCAAAGAGAGGCACTTTAGGGAACAAAGGAATTCTGACAGGAAAAGTTCTGCAATAAGGCAATGTGAAAGTCAGGTAATGAGTGCTATCGACATCTGTGTAGCACAAGGGAAGCCATAGAGAGGGGGGACAATGAATGGAACTTTGGCTGGGTATTTGCCAAGAAAGTACAGTCAAGTCGCCTATGGCGCGGTTTTCTATGACACGGCAAGGTGCCAGACCCCAAAAAATGAACCACGCGCATAAACTATACCTATGGCGTGGGCGCGGCAAGGTCTGAAACGTGAGGGCAAATTCCCCTGGCGGTCGGAATGTGAACCTCAGCCCTCACCTGCCATTCAAGCCCTTCTCAGTGTGTAGCCAGACTGCTTGTCATCTGGTCACCCTCCCAATTTTTGTGCCTATTGTTACGTACTGTGCCACAGAAATGGTGGACAGGAACCCCACGAAACAGACTGCTTGATTGTGTGCATGTGTAAAGTGGGGAAAAATGGGGAAAAGTGGGGTGAAAAGGGGCTTTGGGAGAACGTCCAGAACCAAATTGCATTTTTCCCATTAGTTTAGTTATCTGTATGATGCGGTTTTCTATGGCACAGGCACGGTCCAGAACCAATTAACAGCGCCTTAAGAAACTTGACTGTATCAGCAAAACAGTGCAAGTAAGGCAACATTCCATCTTCCTTGTAGAGGAGGTAGTTCATTTGTAACTACTGAGTTATTAATTATTCTTACAGCTTTGTTCTGAATTTTGTCTGGTTATTTTAGTGCAACCTCTCCGCATCCACTCCACATGGGTGAGCAATATTTGAGATGGGAACACACGACTCTTGTAAATTATACATAACTAACTGTTACACAGTGAAGATGTTATGGATTCTGTGCATCAATCCATGTCTCTATATATAACTAACTGTTACACAGTAAAGAAATTATGGATTCTGTGCAACAATCCATGTCTCTCTGAAGTCGTTTTAGCAAGTGTTCCAATATGAGAGGTCCAAGTTAAGGTCTTGTTACGTGAAACACCGAGAATTTCAATACCTTTAGAGATAGGAATGCTGAATTGACTGCTCCCTCAATACACAGTACTTTTCATAATCAGCCAGATTAATCAAACATTTTATATTACTCTCCGGAGCAAGCACCTAGTTTATCAGAATATTTTATTTTGCTTAGACTTAGTTCAAACGCAGTGCTCCGCTGAAGGGTTGGAGGTTCGAGTCCACTCAAGGTTCACTGGTAGATATCAAGAAGGGCATCCGGTCATAAAGTGCTACACGCTCCAAACCTAAGTCTTCCACCCAGGGGCAGTGCAATAGCCCACATGAAAAAAAGGGGATATAGTGTAAAACTAAGATATATATACAGTAAGACCTCACTATAACAGACTGACTGTGGCCCAAACCATTCTGAAAAATGCAAAATTCTGATAAAAGCAACATCCGGACTTCCCCCTGCTAATCCGAACTTTTCTGATACATCAGACACTAGTCCAAATCGCATGAACGGTTTTTAAACTGTTTTGACTACCACTGTGGTACTGTATTGTGTTATAACTTCACTACATTAATCAAATGGTATAATATATATAATAATACTTTACTGTACACTGATAAACATGTCTTTCATTTACCTTTTTGTGGTGAACATAGCTGAAGTGGTCTGACAGTCCAGACTGCTTCTGGCTTTATTGGACTTTTTCCGATATATAAGAATTTAGTCTGGTAGCTCCTCGAGTCCCATGAAAGGAAATTCCGGTCCATTGAAGTCCGTTATATCGAGGTTTTACTGTATGTATATATATATATATATATATATATATACAGTACTGTACAGTCAGCGCAATGGAAGTCTGGACCCTCTAATTCCAAGAAATATTGTAGGAAAATTCCTGTAGTCGGCGGATTTTTTTTCTGGTGGCTTCTAGCAACTTTACAGGCTTAACACCACATGCTGTGAGTTTATGAGCTCAGTGCCTGCCTGACTTTGGATGGGAAAGTACATCATATTTTCTTGTCCTGCCTGGCCCTTGTTAATTTCAAAGCTCTTATTTTCACACCCTCCTTTGCCTTAGTGAATCATTGGAGATGGGTCCCAAGCCACTAACTGATGTAGAAAAAGCCCGAATTTTAACTATGAGAGAGGAAAATGTAAAAATTAAGGATATTTGTATTCGAACTGGGCAAGGAAAATCTACCGTTATGGCACTCCTCGCTGCTGCCCGCCATCTGCCAAAAAACACAATTCCCCAACATAAAGACAAGCTAGGACCTAAAAGGAAGTCATCACCACTACAGGCAGGTTACTGAAGCAAGCTGTGATAAAAGACCCACGTTTGACTACTAGACAACTGAAAGATATGTACCCAGAATTGCTGAAAGATGTGTCAAAGAACCATACAGCATCAACTTCAGAAAGACTTCAAGATCCCCAGCTGTACTGCTGCACTGAAGCCTCTCCTTAATTTTTACATTTTCCTCTCTCATAGTTAAAATTCGGGCTTTTTCTACATCAGTTAGTGGCTTGGGACCCATCTCCAATGATTCACTAAGGCAGAGGAGGGTGTGAAAACGAGAGCTTTGAAATTAACAAGGGCCAGGCAGGACAAAAAATATGATGTGCTTTCCTATCCGAAGTCAGGCAGGCACTGAGCTCATAAACTCACAGCATGTGGTGTTAAGCCTGTGACGTTGCTACAAGCCACCAGGAAAAAAATCCACCGGCTACAGGAATTTTCCTACAATATTTCTTGGACCCTACCAAATATATGGTGCGAAATAGAGGGTCCAGTCTTCCACTGCGCCGACTGTATATATATATACTGTATATATACTGCACTCGCCTAACTCACTGTACTATCTTTCTGAACTCATGCCGTGAGTTGGAAAAACGTGAATTAAAAAAAACACACCTTATGGGGAAAAATATTTGATTCTGCCATTGTGTCACGTGGCCTAGTATAACATTAACGGAACCCCTCTTAACACCACTTAACACTAACAACCTGTCTCAGAAGTGTGTACTGCATATCTTATAATGATAATAAACAACATTAAAAGACATTCATATCCTTGTATGATAATAAAAAATACAGAAAAGCATTTACCTAAATCCTACTGATGACAATGCTTATGTCGACGAGACACAGGTAGCGGTTTCAGCACACTAGCCTAGTTGCAGTACTGGCCACTAGGTGTAGGTGGCGTGGGTGGAGAAAGCATTATTGTGATTGGCTGCACAAGCACAAGGACTATGTGCTTAAGTATGACTGGCTTCCAGTCACAAGTTGCGGCTACAATACCGTGAGTTAAACATCTCACAAATAAACCATGTTCTAGTGGAATAACGCGAGTTAAAGCATTTTCCGTGAGTTTAGTGATAATGATGACTTACATAAGGACACCGTGAGTTAGATAATTCGTGAGTTAGAAGTCCTTGAGTTATGCAAGTGCACTGTATGTGTATATATATATATATATATATATATATATATATATATATATATAAAATCATCATCATCATCATCAGCCGTATGAGTATCCAGTGCAGGACAG
The DNA here is from genome assembly GCF_032717465.1 of Coenobita brevimanus. Classification (NCBI taxonomy): domain Eukaryota; kingdom Metazoa; phylum Arthropoda; class Malacostraca; order Decapoda; family Coenobitidae; genus Coenobita; species Coenobita brevimanus. The sequence continues at coordinate 14,579,391 of NC_137040.1, read as the reverse complement.
GCCTATCTCGACCGAAGTCGGGATGATACAGCCAATGTATCTCTACCAAGTGGCTTAGGCTGTTTGGTAGAGATTGTATGTAGGGTGAGAAGTGCTTGTAAATGTAATTGTAGTGTTGGAGTGGCTTTGGATGTGTGTGTATTCTGTGAACCAAGTGTAATCAGCCCGTGCAAGCCGACTCAGTGCAAGCATACTTTACAGTAAGTGACACTGGTTCAACCACAGCACCCCTTGTGTCCGCCAATGCAGTACGTGGCCGGGTGAACACTCCCAAAGTTTATTACCCTGGCGGGGCGGGAACCATGGCCCACCCGTGTACGAAACGCACACTCTACCACTGTACCACAGAGGCTCCATATATATATATATATATATATATATATATATATATATATATCGAGGGACAGGGCGACGTGGAGGCGATTTGTTTGTGGCCACCCCGAATCGGATTGAGGCGTCTAGCAATAGATAGATAGATAGATAGATAGATAGATATATATATACATATATATATATATATATATATATATATATATATATATATATATACATATACATTATACATATACAGTAATCCCTCTAATATCCGAACGCCCAATATCCGAACATCCCCACTAACCGGACATAATCCTCCTGGGATCCAATATTCCCAAAATGGGCCAAAAACTGCAAAAAATTCGAAAAAAATCTGACTTTTTTCCCTCCCATAATTTGAAATTCCCGCCTGGCGCCAAACAGCTGTTACACCATGGTCCCTTCACCCCTTCCTTCCTCCCCCTCCCCCCTCCCCTGTCAGGTTGCCATTTGGTATTTTTCATTACCAAGTGTGGGCCAATTTGGTAATGAAAAATTCGTTTGGTAATGCATTAGAATAATGCATTACCAAATGGATTTTTCACATGTATGAGGATACACAGGATGGAGATGGTGGATTGTTTGCTCTCTATGATTAATCTGCTACCCTACATAGTGTGAAAATAATCAACATGGTGTTAGTTATAAGGAGAGTGATTACATGTATTTCCACTTGTATATATAATTACTGAAGAATATATGCTAGCTTTACGAAATTGGTAATGAAAAGTTATATTTGACAATGAAAGTTGAGGAGATTGGTAATGTGGCTGTTGCGATCTGGCAACTCTGTTACCCCACCAACATCAACAGTCACAGCTTAACTCCGATGGAGAGCAGATACTCATAACAGTGCAAGCCACAGGTGCTTGTTTTTTGTGAATAAACAGGGAATAAACTGCAATACCTTGCCACTAGAACACACAGGAATTTACAGTGTTGTGCAGTGTTAAGAAATTAGAATTTAGAGTGCAGAGGATTAACTGTGGACTGCAAACTGGCGGTTCAAACCAGTCCAAGACCAAGGGACTTGTAAGTACCCAGAATGTTTAATATTGTATAAACTCACCTCTAAAACCTCATTTTATGGTTCTTTTGCATTTATTTCAGTCTTTTATGCCCCTTATTGGTGTGATTTGGGTCTTAAATAGGTGCTATGCATGTCCAGAGGGAGTTGTATAGGTGTTTTTCAGAGTTAGGGTCCGTAAGTACTAGTCCATAAGCTGGGGCCCAATATCCGGACAGGACCACTATCCGGACCTGCCTATGGCTCTATTGATCCGGATATTGGAGGGGTTACTGTATATATATATATATATATATATCATATATATCTATATATCTATATATATATACATATACATATATATATATACATATACATATATGTATATATATATATATATATATATATATATATACATACATACTGGTATATATATATATATATATATATATATATATATGTATATATATATATATGTATGTGTGTGTATAAATTTATATATATATGTGTGTATAAATATATATATATGTGTATGTGTATTTATATATAAATATATATATATGTGTATGTGTGTGTATATATATATATATATATATATATATATATACACACTTACACATACATACACACACACATATATATATATATATATATATATATATATATATATATATATACATACATACATATGTATGTGTATATATGTATATATACATATATATATATATATATATATATATATATATATATAGAGAGAGAGATAGATAAATAGAGATACAGATACAGTAGGCTCGCCCAGTGCGCGTCATCACAGTGCGCGAATCTCATTGTGCGCGAGTGACCAAAAATCATAACGAAAAACCTTGAATGCGCGAGTTTACCCTACAAAACACGAGGTAGACGCAAGAAGTGGCTTAAAAGCGTCATTTTCCATCAGTACGCGACCCCCCCCCCCTCCACACAACGCCCCAATAGTGACCTAGAGGCTCATGGGGAAAGTGCTCAAGAGGAGTCTACAATAAGATATCGCCAATAACAGCTTCAATAATAACGTTTTCGACAATAACAGTAAGTTAGACTAGATACCCAGAGTCTATAATAATGATGTTTATTTCGTGGATACCAAGTTGTTATACTGCCAATACATCCATAACAAGATGAGGAATGAAACAAACAAGCAAGAAGAGATGAAGGAAATTGCCGAAAATGTGAGCAGTAGCGAGGAGGAGAGGGAGGATCCTCCCTTCACCACCTCCCCTGACTCGCCCACCGCCGTCCTCCACTGCCCCATCTGATTCACCAGCCGCCTCCCTCGCCACCTTCACAGCCCCACCTAACTCACCTGCTTCACCTGGCGTACCTGCAACCCCCACCATAATGACTGTTGCTGCATTCTGGAAGAAATGTAACATTCAACAGGCCGTAAATTTCTTCGTCAAAGCCTGGAATAATACAACATTGGCAACTGTTAAACAAGCGTGGTGTGGCCGGGGTGGTGGCGGGGGCACTGTAAGTGCGTTGCCGCGCCTCAGAACTCTTGTTGTTTAAATCCATCAGGCCTGTTGTCTACTGTTGTTAAGGTGACTGCCCATATTTTTGTTATTGCAGCTATATCTGTAGTACAATTTCAGAAAAATTTGACCTTTTTTATGTCTCTAAGGGCCAAAAAAATGTCCAGGTATTAGGGGGTACTGCCCATATGTAATTTTTCCCATAGGACTATGTATTTTCTATGCACGAATTCGCAGTGCGCGAGGTCGTGGACCACCCAATCTCTCGCGCACTGTGCAAGCCTACTGTGTATATATGTACATATATATATAAATACATATATATATATATATATATATATATATACAGTACAATCCCAGCTATCCGGTATCCAGACAAACGGAATACTCAGAACAACCGGAAAATTCAAGGGCTGGTAAAAATGTCAGTAAGTTATAACTGTGCGCCAATTTGAATGGACCGCCAAACCGCCGTTTGATTGTGTCACGCGAGGCTGGGGGAAGTCAGACAAAGCGAGGTGAAGGCATTTCCGGCTGATGTTAATCCCTAGCAAATCCTATTAACCACCCCTCCTCTCCCCCTCTTTCCCCTACTTGAATTCAGTCATCCTCCACACCCTCCAAAAATCACCAGTCTGCGTTTTGCCACCAGACAGTAAACAAGCTCTCTTGCTATTGTGTTCCTCTGATAGACGGTAATTTGCACACTCCAAAATGCCTAAAGTGCAAACTAAACGTAAGCGTATCGTGCTTACCTTGAAACAGAAGCTGGACATATGCAACAGACTTGAAAAAGGCGAACATTGTAAAACACTAATGGCTGAATATAAATGTTAATAAGAATGAAAGTTTACTTTGTTGGAAGAAAAATAAATAAATAATATGCCTGCATTTCATACATACATCATTTATTTTATTTTCTGCAAAACAGCTGAGTGGCGGGTGAGGGGTGGAGTGATGGAGGTCAAGTGGGGAAGAAGAAGAACAGTCGGAAACGTAAACAAACTCACGTGGGGGCACAGGTGTCGTGATAATTCTACAGTGCAGTCTTAACACATCATCAGTTCACTAATAAATGTTCAAGCTTTTATTTCTTTATTTTATTTTTCAATTTTTATGAGTACAGTACATATAATGAATACAGTAATTCGGTAAACAATGGACTGGTGCAATTTGCAGTACGGCAAATTGCTAGACATTGCACACGCGCGTTATGACCATGGTGTGTGTTTACAAGGCAGTTTTTCAGGCGGAATCTCTTAGTGTAACCCCTAATGTGACTGGTAAATACCTGAACTGTATTTACTGCTGTGATAACCTTTGTATAGATTTGACTTGAAAATCAGAAATACGGGAAAAATCTGTAACCGGGAAGGTAAATTCCCCAAGCCACCCGGTTAACTGGGATTGTAATGTATCTATATCTATCTATCCATCTATCTATATATATATATATATACATATATATATATATATATAGATAGATAGATAGATAGATATATAGACAGATAGATAGATAGATTAGATAGATTAGATAGATAGATATATTAGGCCCTTTAATTCTGCAAACTATAACTGCAAATTCCTATTTTGCGAAGTACACCCAAAAAATACTCATTTTAAAAACTCGTGCAAAAAAACGAACATTTCTGCACTACTCTGCGATGTTGAAGAGTGATGTCACGGTGCTACGTCAGAGCCTGTCACTGTTTATTCTGCATTTCATGTGTCCTCTGACCCTTGCAATTCCAAGGTATGTATAGCAATGTTGGAGGAGTTTCACCCTGCACCTGTATCATAATGGCTCCACCTATCAAGATGAACAGAAGATATGTTTAGAGACCAAACTGAAGATGACAGAGATGAAAATAGTGATGATGGCGGCCCCACAGTAGCCTAACCTCAAGCCTCGGCCCCCCACCACCCTCCCCACATGCCCAGTCAACCTTCAAAATAATCAGGGTATTAAATGCAGGTTTACTTGTATAAACTCTTGATTAACACAAGAGTAATACTTCATTACATGGAAGGAGATAGTGAAAAAACTGATAGTGGCCATGACCCACCCCAGGTTGGAATATGCAGCAGTAGTGTGGTCCCCACACAAAAAGAAAGATATAAACAAGCTCAAGAGAATACAAAGTACAGCAACAAAGATGGTCACTAGCCTGGCAGATCTGTTGTAGAGAGAGAGAGGCTGGAAAAGCTGGATCTGCCTTCCTTAGAAGAAAGAAGAGAGAGAGAGAGAGAGAGAGAGAGAGAGAGAGAGAGAGAGAGAGAGAGGTGATATGATTGCAGTGTTCACGACCAAGATGGGAGGAGATGAAAATGACAGAAAAGGGGACAGGAAAGTAACCAGAGGACACGAAATGAAACTGAAAAAGCTAAGATGCTTGAAGGATATCAAGAAATGTAGTTTTCCATATAGATGCAGAAACCTGTGGAATAGCCTGGACAGAGAGATTGTCCAGCCTAAAAACTTAAATGAGTTCAAAGCAAAATTTGACTTACTGAGAAACAGAGATGGGACCCCACAAGTGTAGCTCATTTCCTGTATATCACAACTAGTAGTGATATCTGGGAAGCAGATTTTGCAAAGGAGGTAATGTGACCTTTCCATAAGAAGCCCTTAGAAAATGACCCCCCCCCCCTCCCAAGGATATTCAGTGAAGAGAAAAGGATCAATTGTGAATTGTTAAATAACAGGGGATGTTTCTGAGGAAAATTCTGATGGGTTGAATGAAGTAAGAATTTTCTGAAGCATCAAAAACAATAAGGGTTCTTTTTCCCTAATCAGAAATGACAATCAGATCAAAAACCAGTTGTGTCATATCCTCAAGTGACTGTTGAAGTAACTGCTGAGTTGGAAGCTGTGAGAAGCAGGTGGAAATGTGAAGGCTGGAATCATCAGCGTATGAGTGACGGGCAAATGTGCAGCTCGATCATGTACAAATAGAATACCTGGTGACAGGACACAACTCAGAGGTACACCACGACTTATAGTTTCAGAAGAACAGTAGCTGCCTACAATCAGCTATAAAATAACCAGCAAAGAAGTTACAGATGAGGGAATAGATAGAAGGATGAAAATCATAAGGCAGCAGTTTGAAAGTTATAGAGCTATGCCAGCATTGGTCAAAAGCACTTGACACATTAAGTGCCATGGAAAAAGTTTCACCAAAGTCTCGAAAGGAGAATGACCAATAATCTGTAAGGACAGTGAGATAACCAATGGAGTGTCCCAGGTGGAACCCATAATGGTGGTCAAAAAGAATGCTTTGTGAAGAAATGCACTTTAGAATCTTGCTGTAAATGACAACTGCCAGATCATAAGTAAAACTGCTGCAACTTTTGAGTACGGTATTCATAATATGGCCAGCAATGAAATTAAAAAATCATTAGGCACAGCTAAAACACTGGATGGCAACACACACTAAGAAGTAGTTACCTTACTGTCACTAAAGTAGTTGGCTACTTATGATGGAAATATGGAATGTCACAAACTGCTTTGGCAATACTAATTACTGATAACTGGTAGCTCTTAACTGAGAGTCAGGAAGCTGAATGACCTTATTCTAACACTGATAGTTTTATAATGCAATATCTGACAGACAATTAAATTGTTATTTCCATCACTGCTATGTGCAAAATGGAGTATTTTGGTGTGAATACTTTCAGATTATGATTAACTAAGCCCTGCAAGCAAGCTTTACATATGCTGCATATGTTGAAGTATGATATTCAGAGTACTGTCTGCTACCATGCAGCACTGTGCACAGCTGCTTTACCTTCATATGTTTATGTTATGCTGGAAATATTCTGCAAACTTGAGGAATTGGACATACCATATGACAAGCAGAGGCTGGTTATCCTAACTCAAAGAGATGACAAAACATAAGCAAGACAGCAGGCTAAAAGGTGAGAGGCTGGCAGTAGTTTTTACTAACCTTGCTGATTTGGCTGTATGCTCGACTTCCACATGAAGGCTATAGAAACACAGAGACACTCAACACCAACACTGGGAATACACAGCACACACAAGGGGGAGCAGTATATTTTAAGGGGAAAGGAAAAGTTATGGTAATGAGTAAAAATCTGCTCAGGGGATGTTAAAGGTATGGAAGTTTACATGCAACTATTTTAAGTATTTACTGGATATAAAAAGGTACTCTTAAAGGGGGAGAAAATGTTCAATTCCTTCTGTACTAACAATGCTGAATTAGTCAAACTGATAACTATGGAAAAACCAATCCCCCTTGATGCTGCTACATTCTGACAACAGATACTACCACAAAGTACAAAAGTAACTGTTTGCAAAGTATCTCAATGGGTTAGAGCACAGTGAAACACACAAGTAGACACCAATATATAGATTACATACTACATTCAACATCAGTCAAATGGCAAGGGAGGGATGTGAGTTCTGTACTAATAAATGGGAGACTCTGATTATTATAACAGCTTTATAAATATGTATGAAAACTTATACAGTATCATACACAAAAGAAAAATTGTACCTGGTCATGAAAACTGCCAATATCTGCACTCTATTTCATTAACAACTCTTAACTCTTTCTGTCCCTCCCCTTACCTTTTGTTAATTTCTTTGGTCTTACTTCTTAGCACAGAAAAAGCCTAAGCTTAGCAACTAGTTTACTGCACATGGCTTATTACAAAGACCCCCCCAAACAAGATAGTACCCATGTCAATAAAGATGGCAATCAGTAATTACAGTTACTGGAACAGTAGGAAAATCAACAAGAATGCTAAACTACAATACAACTGTAAACCTTTATGTATTATGAAACAATTTAATTACTCAGTTGTATGTTGATCTAATGTACCAACAGCTAACTACATACTGTATCTGCATAACAGACTGCTGACTGTAGATGTCTATATTTAGGGATTGCTGACTATTTCACTCGTACCTTATCTTCAAATCCCATGCTATTTCATTTGTATCTAATCCTGAAATCCCATAAGACACACAGAAGACATCCCTCATACATATGGTTGTCTGTATTTAAGGACTGCTGGGTATTTCACTTATCTCATCTCCACCTTATACTGGCAGACACCCCTGACACATATGGTTCACTTTTTATATATATATATATATATATATATATATATATATACATCTAAAGTTTTAAGTGATACACAACTGTGCTATTCTTAAAAATTAGGCACTGAATACAAAACCTTACATAATTATTGTATGCAAGAAAACCAAAATTAAACTATTGTACATTAGAATACCCTATGAATTAATAAATATGAACTATCTAAACAGTACTATAAACTGTGCCTGGGTACAATACATTGTTATCATGAGCATGGCTATAATTTGGCATCAGTGACTTTAGGTACTTGGTGCAATCTAAATGCCACATTACTATGGGAAAAACAGGTTTCTCCCGGCCAAAGACTCATATTCTCCCCCGTTAGTAAATTGAAGAAGCACTTTATGAGAGGGCTGCCCCATTCCCTTTGTACTCAAATGTGCTGGCAGTGAGGAATTTGTCTCAACATAACCACATGTTGAGGAAAGAGATGCGCTTAACTCCACTGTGTTTATAAAACCAATCTGCGGTTGTTTTAGCTCTCAAGATAGTGTCAAGCTGATACAGTAATCTCTCAAGTATCCATTGGCGCAATATCCAGCCCAATGCTATATCTGGCACAGCTATCTTGGCTATATTAAAGCAATATCCTGCTAAATTATGAAACATCCAGCACCAAAATGGGACTTAACCAGTGGTCCAGTGCAATATCCAGCGCTGAGGCGTCTCAAGCAGCTTGCAAGCGGCAGCCAACTAACGCCAAGCGAAATCCCGAAACTCGGGAGCCAACGAAAACGCCCGCTACGCTCCAGCCATTCAGAATCCATAGTGGGTGTGGCTTATTCAGCTTGCCAGGAATACCACTGCACTCTCATTCTTGCCTGTGGATGTCACAGAGCCAAGATGTGCCTGTGCATTCCACTCGCCTGCCCATACGGCTGCAAAACCCTGATGCTTTGGCTAACTCAGTGGTGTCCTATGTTCAAGCTGCTGTACTGTATTGTATTGCAAAGCTAATGGCCTGTCAGTGCTCATGCCCTAGTGCTCTACTGTGATTATTAAACTTCCCCTGTGCAGTACTGTGTACTGTACTGTTTACAAGTGCGAACCCCCTGGCGATGTTTCTCCCCATCGATGCCAACACTTGGTGAGTATATACAATAGTACACTATGTACAGTACTGTATTACTGTCCTGTATCATTACTGTAATGGTTTTATATGCTTAGTTTTCATCTCTTACTCATGGTAGTTTTTGTAGGATAGAGGGTTGAGATGTACAGAATGACAATATCTGGCTCAAAGATTAATGTTGCTCGCATTTCATGTTATTCGGCATAGGGCTTGGCTGAATTAGAATGGATAATTGAGAGTTTACTCTAATATTACAGACACTGAAAGATACTTCCAAGCAATTTTCATTCTACTTTCATGCTCGATTTTCCATTTATATCAAAATCTCCACAGAAATTACCATTTTTCTCCCTTGGGCCAATCTACTTTTCACTTTGGTTTTACATTTCCCTCTCATTTCTGTCACTGTGGTGATGTCTTTTACACATTCTTGTCACCACCACATGATAAGTTTTATTTAGTACAGACATATTCACAGCCAACAGGTAAAAAAACACACTGATTAATTACTTAGCTCTATAAAACTTTATAATTCATTCTTCTTAACCACCAAACAGTTTCATGTAGTTCCAGACATCCCCTCACTGTGAAGGATCAACCTATTTCACTTTTTTTTTTTTTTTTTTTTTTTTTTTTGTCCGACTCTGGGCAAAGGCTTCAGGGCCTATTCCCAAGTCCCAGAAGTCCTCCTTGGGACACGGTAATCCTCCTACATCTCCACATGTCACCACTTTGACACTAGCATCCACCATCCTTATTGAATACATGCTAGGGCTGTCTCATACTGGAGTGGTGTACTGGTATTAGCAGGGGTACTTTTATGACATGTCAGTGGGTCATCTGGTAGATTAGAAAAGTCTGCTTTTTGTGAAATTCAAATCCTTAAACTGTTCCCTGCCCCAGTCGGGATTCAAACCTGGGTCCATTAGGACTGCAGGTTGCCTCTCTACCAATTCAGCCACCCCCCTCCCTCTTTTTATTCTGCACATATCACACTGTAATGAACCTTCCCTCACAATAACTACCATTTCACTCTCAGCTATACAGTATTAATATTCAGCCACCATCACTCATAGAAACTAAACAAACTGCAAAAACTGATATTGGTAAACATGTCTCAGGTTAGATAGGTCTCAGAGAGAGAGAGAGAGAGAGAGAGAGAGAGAGAGAATGTACATGTATATGTGCATGAGTGTGTGCATATGTGTATGGTGAGAGAGAGAGAGAGAATGTGTGTGTGTGTGTGTGTGTGTGTGTGTGTGTGTGTGTGTGTGTGTGTGTGTGTGTGTGAGAAATAGAGAGACAAGGAGTTTCATGGACAAGTACTACCTCAAAAAGTCTCATGTCCCACTACAAGGAAGAACACCATAAATGAAGTTGTAAGGTACATGGTGTAACTCCACTAGGGAGAAAAAAGTACTGCATACTAGAAATGAAGGCTCTCCCCACCCACAGAAAAGTGCATCTAACCTAATGGGAAAAGGCCAGGCTGAGAAATATGACTAATGATGGAAATATTCAATTTACCACAAAGTTAGGCCCATCACACTTTCTCTAATATTGCACTGAACTGGTCTATCAAGAAACTGTCAACTGACATTGCAAATCTTATATGACAAGAAACTTCCTAATACATAGAGGTGTAAAAGCTGCAAGTCAAGCTTCCGTCCATGATTCCTTGTCAAGCTGCTGTTTCATGATTCCTTGTCAAGTTGCTGTTTATTTTATTTATTTATTTATTTTTTAATGCACGTAAGAAGGAATCAAGGGCCAGGGGAAGCAAAATTGTTCCCTCCAAGAAAAAACGAAAACAAGGTAACAGAAAGCCAAATTCAAGATCCGTTCAATTCGAGATGCCTGGGCACATTGCATTTGAAAGACTGAAGATCATAGGCAGTAGGAAATACAGACAGATGGAGAATGTTCCAAAGTTGATCTTTTGCATACATGAAGGACTGCAAGTAACGGTTCACTCTTGCATTAGAGAGCTGGACAGAAAAGGGATGAAAGTTTGTTGCTAAACAGGTGCTACACACCTGCTGTAGTGGTGGAAAGATGCAAGCAGACAGTTCAGAGGAGCAGTGATCACTTTAGTAGTAATAGAAAAAGAGATAAAGATGCAATAGTGCGACAATGAAAAAGAGGCTGAAGGGGGTCAGTAAGTGTGGCAGAGTTAATGAGATGAAAAGCCTTTGAAAAAGTGGCTGAAGGGGGTCAGTAATGGGAAAAACTGTATGTAGGGAGCCTCCCAACTGCTGGTAATTTTTTTTTTTTTTTTTTTTATGCGAGGAAGAAGGAACCAAAGGCCATGAGCCCACAATAAGAGTTCCCTCCAAGAGAAAAACAAAATACAATAGAGAGCCAAATTCAAGATCCATTCATTTCGAGATGCCTGGACACACTGCATTTGAAAGACTGGAGATCATAGGCAGCAGGAAATACAGACAGAGGGAGAGAGTTCCAGAGTTGACCTGTTGCATAAATGAAGGACTGGGAGTAACGGTTAACTCTTGCATTAAAGAGTTGGACAGAAAAGGGATGAGAGTTTGCTGCTAGACGGGTGCAACGCGCCCGTCGTAGAGGTGGAGGAATGCATGCAGACAGTTCAGGGGAGCAGTGACCATTAAAGTAGCAATAGAAAAGAGATAAAGATGCAACAGTGCGGCAAAGAGACAGAGGTTGAAGGGAGTCAGTAAGAGGAGGAGAGTTAATGAGACGAAAAGCCTTTGACTCCACCCTATTGAGAAGAGCTGTGTGTGGGGAGCCTCCCCACACATGAGAGTTGAACTCCACACAGGGGCGGATAAAACCCCTGTATAGAGTCATCAATTGTGCAGGGGTAAAGAAAGAACGGAGTTGGCTTAGCACACCCAATCTCTTGGAAGCAGATTTTACAAGAGATGTAATATGATCTTTCCAAGATAAGTCCCAAGTAAATGAAACCCCAGGCACGTTCAAGGATGATGCAGGATTAAGCTGAATATTATTAAACATTAGTGGGTATACCTGTGGAAGATTTTGACGGGTTGATAGGTGTAAGAACTGAGTCTTTGATGCATTAAAAACAACAAGATTATTTTTACCCCAGTCAGAGATACGAGCCAAGTCAGACATTAGGTGTGCCATAGCCTCATCCCTTGTTTGTTGAAGTAACTGCTGAGATGGGCGTTGTGGGAACCGAATGGAAAGGTGAAGGGTGGAGTCATCAGCGTATGAGTGGATAGGGTTAGGTGTACAGCTTAGAAGGTCATTGATGACTAGAAGGAAGAGAGTTGGTGATAGGACAGAGCCCTGAGGAACACCACTGTTGATAGATCTAGGAGAAGAATGATGGCCATCTACAACAGCGGTTATAGAATGACCAGAAAGGAAGCTAGCGATGAAGGCACGGATAGAGGGACAGAAACTTTAAGAGGGCAGTTTGGAAATTAAAGATTTATGCCAGACTCGATCGAAAGCCTTTGAGATGTCAAGTGCAATGGCAAAGCTTTTGTCAAAGTCCCGAAAGGAGGATGAGAGGATGACCAGGAGTCTGAAAGGTAGGTGAGAAGACCACCAGTGGAGCGTCCCTGATGGAACCCATACTGACGATCAGAAAGAAGGTTGTGATAGGAAAGATGCCTTAAAATTTTTCTATTGAGAACTGACTCGAAAACCTTTGAAATACAGGACGTTAAAAGAATTGGACGATAGTTGAAGGGTTGGGAGTGGTCACCCTTCTTTGGGACTGGCTGAATGAGAGCAAACTTCCAGCAAGAAGGAAAGGTACAAGTTGACAGACAAAGGCGAAAGAGTTTGCCTAGGCAGGGTGTAAGCACAGAAGCACAGTTCTTGAGAACAACAGGAGGGACTCCATCAGGCCCATATGCCTTGTTAGTATTGAGGCCAGTGATGGCAGAAAATACAACAGCTGAAGAAATTTTAATGTCAGCCATGAGGAAGTCAGAGGCGGGAAGTGATGGAGGAACGGCACCGGAATCATCTAAGGCAGAATTGGAGGAGAAAGTCTGTGTGAAGAGATCTGCTTTATCAATAGAAGAAATAGCTTTCATATCTACAAAGGATTTTCAAAACCTCAATTAGCTATCTGCATAAATGCCTAGTCTCTAATGAAAAGAGGCACAGTACCTGAAGCCTTCTCTGGAATCCCATGTGCCTGATGGGTGGGATTAGTTTAGCAGCATATACTGAGCGATAACCTTATTCACAGATGGCAACTAGAACTGCTCCGCTATATAATTCCAGATACAGCTCACGAAAGAGAATAGTAAAGTGAGAGAGATCTATCTCCTTGCTTCTGTATTTAAACTTCCTCTTAAATAAGCTAGAAACTTCTGTGCTTTCTTCTCTATTTCAATACACTGTCTGGAGAATGTTAAATCACTGCTTATTATTACAATTGTTTTTCTCCAAGTCTGTACTGATGATTTCACGTCCTAACAGAGAGAACAGGAAATCCTCCCTTTAACAGTCTAATCGGCGGGAAGCTGATCCGATAAAACCGAAAATCCATTATACCAGTTAGTCCCCACCTGAGGTGAGATTTCATGTACATGTCTGAAAACAAATCAGTACAATAGCATATTCATGTGTTCAGTCAACAACTGTGGCATTAGGTTTCCTGGTCTACCCCCACATGTGAAAAAAAAAAAAATTCTTTCTAAAAAATAAGTTTTGCTTGTATGAAATGAAAGAGTGTAAGGAAAAATATAAGAAAAATAAATATGAGTTCCTTATTTACCCTGGTTCAGCCATGGTGAAATAATGAGGACATTCCTGGTCTACCCCCTCATGCGCAAAAAAAAACAGGAAAAATCGTTTTTCTCAAAAACAATTTTTGCTCATATGAAATGAAAGAGCACAGGAAGAACAAACATGAGTCCATTATTTACCATAGTTCAGCCGTGGTGAAGTAATGTGGACAAATGGGAGAAATATGTAGCACACCCGTGTCAAAAAAAGCTTGTTCATATGACGTACATTGCAGCTACAGGTTTTCCATCATATGATGTGCATCGCAGCTACTGGGTTAAGAGTGAAAACTGTACTCATTTTACACTAACTTGGCCCATACTTTTTATAAAAAAAAAAAAAAAAAAAAAAAAAAAAAAAAAAAAAATGTTTTCTCAAAAAATAATTTTTGCTCGTATAAAATGAAAGAGCATAGGAAAAACAATATATGAGTTCATTATTTACCTTAATTCAGCCATGGTGAAGTAATGTGGACATATGAGAGAAATATGTAGCATGCCCATGTCAAAAAAAGCTTGCTCATATGATGTACATTGCACCTATTGGGTTGAGTGAAAACTGTACTCATTTTACACTAAGTTGGCCAATACTTTTGCCCTTTTGCAGTTTATTTCACTGCCTTCTTGGAGTAAAAAGTGTAGAAAACACACGTATTTTGACTCACTGTGCCTCATTTAATGGACATTGTTCTTTATAGGCAATGGGAGTCTGGTAGCTTCGTAATGTCCATTAAATCTGATACAGTATCTGGTCTATGGAGGTATGTTATATTAAGAGTTTACCGTAGTTGGTTCTTGGATTTGTATGACCAATTAGCATCACCTTGCACTCTTCCAGGTTGGACAGTACTTGCCAGCATTCAAACCATTCCTCTATTTTAACTAAGTCCCTACACAGTTCTATCAAATGAAAAGGCACCACCTCCAAGCTTTGTGTCACCCATAAAATTTGCAATTCACTAATGATACCCACATCTCTGTCACTGATGTAAACGATAACTAAAAATGGACCCACAACTGAACCCTGTGAAATTCCACTAGTTGATGTCTATTCAGAGACTTCCCTGCTGATCAATACTCTCTGGTGCCAGTCAGTCGGCTATTTTTCAGCTCATGCAGCTAGTTCTCCCCAAATTCCCAGTTCACGTATTTTTGGCCTCAACCTCCAATGACATCCATCATCCACTCCTACGTTGCCCCATGAGGAGCATAGAAGCCTGGGGCTAGGCAAGTTGGTCCTGACATTCAAGATGAGTGACCACCCTCACTCATCCCTGAGTGGCATTATGTGCGCAATAGCCCAACCATCCCTTGGATATAAACCTTCACTGGCTCAATCTGATTGGAGTGCTGTAATTACCCACTACACCACCAAGTGCCATATTTTGGTTATATGGTTACCACCCAGCATAGTAAATGGTTTCCTGGTGTACATGAAACCATTCGGCTTGTCACTCAGTGTTGTCACCCGCAGGAAGAAGGAAGAAGAAAGAATGAAGGACAGAAAGACAAAAGAGGGAGTGTAATGTCAGCAGTAGGCAGAAGGACGTGGAAAGAATGAAGAAAGACAGAAGAGGAAGGAAGGAATGAAAGGAAGAGAGGAAAGGGCAGACACCCAAGAGCAGCACTACACTGAATGAGTGGATGGTGAGTGTCCCTACTGCCAATGAGGTACTTTATTAAATACCTTCTAGAAGTCTAAATAATGAGTGCTAATTGCCTGCCAATTGCCATATCCAGAAAGTATGCAGTGGAAGAATGCAATCAAATTTGTCACACATAAACAATGCCACCAAAAGACAATTTCAGAGTTGCATAGTAAATTATCTGATTCTAGATTATTCACAGTGCACAGTTCTACCAGCACTTAATGGATGTGCCAGTTACAGCTGACTGACCGACAAATCTGCTATTTTGTTGAAATATTCCCAAATAATCAATAAATAATATCATGTACACTGCATACACACTGTCAGTAGGCTGTATATAGAATACAGTACAGTCCAGTACTTGTAAATTTGCATCACACTGAAACCTTTTTCTAACTTTTCAATCACCTCAAGGTTTTCTGAACACTTAGCATAAGACTCCTTTTTTCTGATGCTTTGGATGGCATCTTTGATAAAAATTACAGTACAGGGGAGCCCTAAATTTGTTTCTTACATCTAAAATTCAGTTAATCCAGGTCCATTACAAAAGTGGGTTTACTGTATTCCTTACAATACCTTCCTAAAACTGAATGTAAGGCTACTGGTACAGTAATTTCCTGCACAATGGCAATCTCCTGGGGGGGAGAGAGAGAGAGAGAGAGAGAGAGAGAGAGAGAGAGAATGAAACATCAAAATTATACACACATACACAATACATACATATATATATACACTCAGTCCTTGAGTAACACATGGTTATGTAACACGTTTTTGTCCTAACGCAGTCAGCATATTGAGACAATTCATGTCAACATGCGGAAAAACTCGAGCTCAAGCGGGAAGTCAGCTGGCCTGGCGACTAAATTTGAAAGTCGCGCATGATGACATCAGTCTCTAAACTCTGGGTACCTTTCCTGGGTGCATATTTCCATTCTGTATGGGTATTTATCTCAATATCACATCCAGCCGCCTGAGCCATGCAGCCCTAGTGGGATAGGTTAGGTTAAGTTGAGAAAATTTTGCCTGGGAAACACACTGAGCATATTTTCCAGAAAAACCTATGGTTAGTTTTGAAACGACTGGTCGAGCATCATTCCTGGCTGAGGGTTCCCGGTGGATGAATACGCATACAGAATGGAAATATACTTCCTGGGCACACTCAAGGCCCAATGGTTAGTTGAAACTTATGGGTTTCACAATTTCAGGGGACGAAATGGAATGAAAACGTATGCTAATCAGAAAAAAAAAAAAAAAAAAAAAAAAAAAAAACTCATCCATATGTTCTCATGGGTGCCAGGTTGCTCTCGTCCATTACCACTGCTACCCGAAGAACCACTCTTGCTCGCCATCTTGAAACAGAGAAGTTGTGACGAAAATACAAAGAAAATATACACAACTAAATTGCAGTGAAATGCATGTCCACATGTGGAAGGTACGGCTGAAAGTGAGGCACTTGGCTGTACATGGCTGGCTGATGGCAGGACAGTCGTAAGATGGCTGCCGACAACAGAACATCGCCTTGCACATGGCTTGTTGTTGCTGTTGCCTACTCCCATCTGGGAGCTCTTGTCCCTAAACAACATGACTTTTTTTTCTGTCTCTTATTGTTCATTTCCATGTTGTTCCTTATATTCATAATTACTGAACTTCTCTTCGTTTCAGTATTCTGCCCACTGTATTTACTACCCCCTGTAATTCATTTTGTGTTAGTATTTCTATTATTGATTCTTTTCCTTTAATTTCTCGTTATATTATCAAGTTATCAAAGTACTGATTAATTAATAATAAGTATATTTATAGAATGACGAGGAATCGTCCAGGGTGTGAATTGTCCTGACGGGAAATCATCCATGTTTTGACGGGGAATTATCTGACGGCGAATTGTCTCAGAACCATATCGTCGTATGCTTCACATATGAATAAATGATTTTGATTTTCATTCTCTTCTTGACATGTCACATACAATATTAGGTTAGGCTCAGCTATTTCTTATAATTTTCCTTCCCTGCTAGCATTTTGGTTTGCATCAAAAATATTATCTTTGCTTGTTTTGGTTGGAGTCTGGCCCTGAGAGCATTGAAATATGCGACTTTGTATCGAGAAGTGAGGTGGGCAGACCACTCCAAAATGCATCAAAATTTCATTAATCGAATTCTGACTGTCGAAATTTGAGATTCCACTGTGCATATATATATATATATATATATATATAATCTATCCATCCATCATCCAATCCTATGTTACCCCATAAGGGGCATAAGAGCCAAGGGCTAGGCAAATTGGTCCTGACAATTAAGATGAGAGAGACCAGCCTCACTAATCCCTAAGTGGCATTGAGTGAGCAATAAACCCCAGCCACCCTTTGGATATCTTAATTACCCACTCAACCACCAAGCGCCATAATTTGGTTATATGGATACCACCCGGCATAATAAATGGTTTCCTGGTGTATACAAAACCATTTGGCATGCCACTCAGTTTAGAGTTACCCATAGGCAGAAGGAAGAGAAGAGAATAAAGGAAAGTAAGACAGAACAGCGCATGCGAAGTCACCCATAGGCAGAAGGAAAAGGAAACAATGAAGGAAAGAAAACACAAGAGGAAAGAAGGAAGAGAGGAAAGGGCAGCACATCAACTGACTGGATGGTATATATATATATATATATATATATATATATATATACACAGTATAGAATTGATAGGGAGGCTTTGTGGACTGTTTTAAGATTGTATGGACTTGATGGTAGGTTACTAAAAGGGGTGAAAAGTTTTTATGTAAATAGTAGAGCGTGTGTAAGAGTGGGAAATGCTGTGAGTGATTGGTTTCCCGTGAGAGTGGGGTTGCGACAGGGATGTGTGATGTCGCCTTGGTTGTTTAATATTTACATGGATGGTGTTGTAAGGGAGGTGAATGCAAGAGTTTTAGGTGGTCTGAGTCTGGTAAATGTTGATGGAGGAGAGTGGAATCTGAAGCAGCTGCTGTTTGCAGATGATACTGCACTGGTGACTGATTCAGAGGAGAGATTGAGACAGTTGGTAGAGGAGTTTGGAAGGGTGTGTGAAAGGAGGAAATTGAAAGTAAATGAGAATAAGAGTAAAGTGATGAAGTGTACGAGGTTGATAGATGGTAGGGGGATGAATATAGTTTTGAATGGTGAGTTGCTTGAGGAGGTAGATTGTTTTAAATATCTAGGGTCACATGTTGCTGTGGATGGAAGAATAGATGCAGAAGTGAAGTTTAGAATAAATGAAGTAGGAAAGGTGCTGGGAGGAATGAAAAAAGTGTTTAAATGTCGTTCGCTTAGAATGGTTGTAAAGAGAAGGCTGTATGAGGGTGTTGTGGTACCGACTGCGTTATATGGGGCTGAAACATGGAATATGGGTGTAGCAGAGAGGAAAAGTTTGAATGTAATGGAGATGAGATGTCTGAGGAGTATGTGTGGAATGACGCGTATGGATCGAGTGCGAAATGATGAAGTGCGAAGGAGAACTGGAGTTGTTCGGGAGATGGCTGGTAGAGTTGAGCAGAGGGTGTTGCAATGGTTTGGGCATATGGAGAGAATGGATAATGAACGATTGGTGAAAAAGATAACTAGATCTGATGTGAGAGGTGTAAGACTGAGAGGAAGACCACGAATAGGATGGATGGACAGTGTGAAGAGAGCGCTGGATGCGAGAGGGATGTCTGTTGAGCAAGGAAGAGTGGCTGTGCGTGACAGAAATAAATGGAGAGAAATTGTGAATGAATAAGTGATGACGCAGCCCTGAGGGGATATTCTCCCGCATTTGGTCTGATCAGCTAGTCAGGTCAGGTGCGGGTAAGGGGATGGGTCTGTTATGATGTGGCAGGGGTAAACCAGTTCTGCTGTCGGGCCCTGCTGTGGATGTCACTGCTTGCATTGCGCAGTTGACCCTTGTGCGGTGTGATGCGGTGAGGATCTGTCCGTTCTCCCCTTTGGGGCTAAGATGCGAATGAATGTGTTTGAATGGATGAGTAAATGGAGAGTGAGTCGTCCTGTCTCGGCTACCTCCCTTTCCTTGGGGGAAGCAGCCTAGGTATATAGATAGATAGATAGATAGATAGATAGATAGATATTGCCAGACACCATAATCCCGTAAAGGGTGGCCATTTGACACTGAGTTAGTTGTTTTACAGGGAGGGGCACCAACCCACAACCAATCCACTTGTTGACACGTAGGGAGCACGTATAGTTATATATATATATATATATATATATATATATATATATATATATATATATATATGTGTGTGTGTGTGTGTGTGTGTGTGTGTATTTACCTATTTGTATTTACCTATTTGTAGTATACAGGAATTGAGCAATGCTCGTATTGTCCTGTCTCCAAATCCACATTTATCAAGTCTACCTTTACACACATGAATGTTTTTCTCATGCACCACCTCTTCGTCTAAGTCGTTCCAAATATTTATGTATTTACCTAATATACCTAATTGTGATATACACGGAATGTGCTATGCTCGTGGGTTTCCGTCGCTGTTTCTCAATAAGTCAAATTTAGCTTTAAACTCGTTTAAGTTTTTAGACTGGATGATCTCTTTGTCCAGGCTATTCCATAAGTCTATACTTCTGTAAGGAAAGCTATATTTCTTGATATCCTTCAAGCAGCTTGACTTTTTCAATTTCATTCCGTGTCCTCTTGCTACTCTCTTATCCTGTACAAACAGATCTTCTTTGTCAATTTTATCTACTCCCACCATGGTTCTGAACACTGCAATCATGTCTCCCCTCTTTCTCCTTTCCTCTGAGGAAGGCAAATCCACCTTTTCCAGCCTCTCTCTGTATGACAGGTCTGTCAGACTGGGGACCATCTTGGTTGCTGTTCTTTGTATTCTCTCAATCTTGTTTATATCTTTCTTTTTGTGTGGGGACCACACTACCGCTGCATATTCTATCCTGGGCCGGATCATGGCCACTCTTAATTTTTTCATCATCTCATCCATATAATGAAATGCTGCTCTTATGTTAGTCAAGAGTTTATCAGTCTCTCCAACAATCTTGTTAATATGCTTTTCTGGTGACATACTATCTTGGACCAGCACTCCCAAATCTTTCTCTTCTCTCATTTTTGTGATTAATTCATTACCCAACAAGTAATTCAGTGATGGCCTCCTGGTACTTTTACCTATTTCCAATATTTTATATTTCTTTACATTAAATTTCATTTCCCACGTCCGGCTCCAATCATGTATCCTATCCAAATCCTCCTGCAGCATTTTACAATCCTCCTCAACCTCTACCTTCCTCAAGATCTTTACATCATCAGCAAACAGACTTGCATAACTGTTCACTCCATCTACCATATCATTTACGTAAATCAGGAACATTACTGGCGCCAACACCGAGCCTTGAGGGACTCCACTTGTTACTTCCCTCCATCCAGACATCCTATCCTTTATTACTGTCCTCATTTGTCAATCTCTCAAAAAGTCTCTCATCCATTCCAGAAGTTTCCCCTTCAGTCCTCCTTTATATTCTAGTTTCCACATTAGTCTCTCATGAGGTACTTTGTCAAAGGCCTTCTCTAAGTCTAAGTACACACAATCCACCCAACCATCTCTCTCCTGTACCACGTCAATCACTCTTGAGTAAAAGCTCAACAAGATAGAAACACGTGACCTTCCAATTCTGAATCCAAACTGACATTCAGCCAAAATATTCATCTCTTCCAGATATTTTATCCATCTGTCTTTCAGGATTCTCTCGCATAATTTTGCGACCATGCTGGTTAGAGACACTGGTCTATAATTCAGGGGTTCTTCCCTGTTTCCTCCCTTATAAATTGGTACCACATTTGCCCTCTTCCATTCTTGTGGCACTTTCCCCTCTTCCAGAGAACACACGATTAAACTGTGAATATTATCCGCCAGTTGTTCTCTGCATTCCTTCAGTACCCAATTAGACATTCCATCAGGTCCTGGGGCTTTCTTACATCTTGAGTTTCCAGTAATTTATACACTTCCTGTACCTCCACTTTTAAATCTTTTATCACCGGTACATTTCTAATCACACACAAGTCAAGAGTGAAAGCAGTGGAAATGAGTTATTTAAGAGGAGCCTGTGGAGTTACAGGGAGAGACAGGCTGACGAATGAGGATATAAAGGAGCGTTGTGGTGTGGATGTGGATGTGATAGGAAGCGTTATGAGGAACACACTGAGGTGGTTTGGCCATGTGGAGAGGATGGAGGGTGAAAGACTGACGAAGAGAGTGTATGTGAGTGAGGTGGAGGGGAGAAGAGGGAGGGGGAGGCCGAGGATGAGACGGAGGGATGGGGTGGAGAGGTATATGAGAGAGGGGGGTGAGAGTTGGGAGCAGGGCAGTGAAATGGCAGGGGACAGGGAGACTTGGAGGCGATTTGTTTGTGGCCACCCCAAACGGGATTGAGGCGTCTGGCAATAGATAGATAGATAGACAGACATTTCTAATCACTCCCTCCCCTTCCACAAACTCTTTTTCATTAGTGAAAACCGATTGGAAACATTTGTTCATTATTTCAGCTTGCATTGCTACACCTTTATAGACCTCTTCTTTTACTTTCAGTTTGGTGATTCCTTCCTTTTGTTTCAGTTTGCCATTAACAAATCTATAAAACAGTTTGGGTTCATCCTTGCATTTGTCTATTATACCTTTTTTAAAATTCCCTTCTTCTTCTCTACGTATTCTTGTGTATTCATTTCTAATTCTTTTATATTCTTCCTTTGTTCTGTTGTTACCTCTCTTTCTCCAATTGTTCCAAGTCTTATCTCTCTCTTTTTTTGCTATCAAACACCTTCTATTAAACCACTCCTTTTTCCTGTTTTTTTTCCCTCTTACTGTTGGTACAAATTTTTCGACTCCCAAATTATAGAGGTCTAGAAAGATATCCCACTTCCTCTGTATCTCTCTTGTTTCTTTGAATTTTCTCCAATCCACATTTTCAAAAAAAATTCTCAATCCTGTAAAATTTGCTTTCCCAAAGTTGTATCTTCCCTGTCTATGAAGCTCATTACTTGGCTCGACGTTCCCTATTATCATCTGGAACTCAATGACCACATGATCACTTTTTCCTAAAGGACAGAGATATTTCAATGATTCTATTACATCAGGTTCTTTGGTAAATCGTAAATCTAACCTTGCTGGTGTGTCCCCACCTCGAAACCGTGTCTCTTCTTTGACCCATTGCGTCATCACATTATTCATTATCATATTTAATAACATAGTGCCCCACGAATCCTCGCCGCCTTCCGAGTACCATTCCTCCCAGTTCACCTCTTTACAATTAAAGTCACCCACCAAAATTATATTATTGCTTTTCTCAATTATTTTTTGTAAATAGCTAGCCATATCTGACAACATCTCCTGGTATTCATCATCATTCCATGCTCTCGTCTTAGGGGGAACATACACTACCGTCATATCTCTCTTAACATTCTCTCCAGTTTCTAATTTCATATGTATCACTTCAGCCCTGCCTTCTCCCATTTCCACGGTATCTACATTTATGTTGTTCTTCACTGCTATCATCACTCCTCCTACCGTTTTTTCTTTTCTGTCTTTTCTCCACAGTTTGTATTTACCATCTCCCAAATGAACATCAATATCTTCTCTTAATTTGGTCTCTACAAAGCACATGACATCAGGTTCATGTTCTCTCAAGAAATCGTTAATTTCGAGCCTTGTCGATATTAAACCATCAACATTAGTATATATCACCTTCAAATTATTTTTGATGTTTTTTATACCCTCTTCTCTCCTACTCTCTGTCAGTACCACTTCCTCAACTTCTGATCTTTCACAGGCATCCCCCTTAGTTTCCTTCACTTCTATTTCCTTAAATACCACTTCCTTACTTTCATATCCATTACTCTCCAAAAACAAGTATTACATTCTTCCTCTGTCCTCCTATCCTCTGTCCTCCTATCATTTTTTTCCTTTACTTCTTCCTTCAATGATTTTAAAACTTCTCTCTCTTCTTCATTCAAATCTTTTCTTATTATAATATTTTCCATCCCTGCCTCTTTGCTTAATTTCCAGGTCACTTTAAGTAGGTGGTAGCGACCATCATCCACTCACTTGATGTAGTGCTGCCTACTTCTTCCTTAGCCTTTATCATTCTTTTTCTGTGCCTGTCCTCCTCTCTTCCTGTTTCTCCCATCTTTTCTGTCACTTCTTATTGCTTTTCTTTCCTTTACAGGTGGCTTTACATTGAGTGACAAGCCAAATGGTTTCCTGTAAGCCAGGAAACCATTTACAACGCTGGGTGGTAACCATATAACCAAACCCTATGTGCTCCCTACGTGTCAGCAAGTGGGTTGGTGGAAGGTTAGTGCCCGTCCCCGTAAAACAAATAACTCAAAGTCAAATGGCCAGCCCTTACGGGATTATGGCGTCTGGTAATAGATAGATAGACAGACTTTAAGTATATCATCTACTACACTTTCTGCTGACAACTTGACTCTCATTGGTCTTGTTTCCCCTTTCTTATAAAGCCCTATTCTCCTTACTTCTTCAATTTCTTTTACCCACTTGTCTCCTTCGGGATCAATCTTACCTAATATTCTTCTTACCAGGTTCGTGTCTTTCTTGAGTCTCACGGATCTAACCTTCTCTTCCTCCTCCCTGTTTCCAAATATTACCACGCATCTGTTCCTTTCTACAGTTTCTCTCACTATTTTCTCTTTTTTCTTCAGTATTTTCACTACATTTTCTTCTAATTTTATTTTGTTCATTTCTCTTTCTTCCTGGATGATTTCTCTTAAGCTGACCACTTCTTTCTGTTCTTCTTCTATGTGTGCCCACTTTGCCTTATGCTCTTCCAATCCACTGCTCACCTTCTCCATTTTATTAGTACTCTCTTCTAGTTTTCTCCTCAATTCAATATTTTCACGCTTCAAATTTCTTATCTCTTCATTCGCCGTCTCATTAGACTGAATCAGACTCTGTATAGTAATCTCCGTATTCTCAGACACGTCTTTTAACACTAGATTCTCCACGTTCTTTTCAAGTTCACTAATCCTCATAATCAATGTTTTAACCAGATCCATGACATTAGTATTTCTATCAAATCTTGGAAATTCGAGTCCCTCCGTGTTTGCATTTTCAGCCATGATTGTGGTTGGTTACAACTTACAGTACCAAAACAGCTGTTACCGAAAATACTATAAACATTCATGTATACTCTTGCCAATAAATCTTCACATTTTTGGAAGTCTATATTAACTTACAATATTTTAAACTGAAAACATGACCATAGGAGACAGGACAAACATAATTTCTGAAAACTACTTAAGGTTTGCAGCGGTGGCTGAACCTTGGCCTGGGAGCAGTCAAGACACGTCTGTTCGCTGTGGCTGTTCGCTCGTGTGTGTGTGTGTGTGTATTTACCTATTTGTAATATACAGGAATTGAGCAATGCTCGTGTTGTCCTGTCTCCATATCCACATTTATCAAGTCTACCTTTACACACATGAATGTTTTTCTCATGCACCACCTCTTTGTCTAAGTCGTTCCAAATATTTATGTATTTACCTAATATACCTAATTGTGATATACACGGAATGTACTATGCATGTGGGTTTCCGTCGCTGTTTCTCGATAAGTCAAATTTAGATTTAAACTCGTTTAAGTTTTTAGACTGGACGATCTCTTTGTCCAGGCTATTCCATAAGTCTATACTTCTGAAAGGAAAGCTATATTTCTTGATATCCTTCAAGCAGCTTGACTTTTTCAATTTCATTCCGTGTCCTCTTGTTGCTCTCTTATCCCATACAAACAGATCTTCTTTGTCAATTTTATCTACTCCCACCATGGTCCTGAACACTGCAATCATGTCTCCCCTCTTTCTCCTTTCCTCTAAGGAAGGCAAATCCAATTTTTCCAGACTCTCTGTGTATGACAGGTCTGTCAGACTGGGGACCATCTTGGTTGCTGTTCTTTGTATTCTCTCAATCTTGTTTATATCTTTCTTTTTGTGTGGGGACCACACTACCGCTGCATATTCTAACCTGGGGCGGATCATGGCCACTATCAATTTTTTCATCATCTCCTCATCCATAGAATGAAATGCTACTCTTATGTTAGTCAAGAGTTTATAAGTCTCTCCAACTATCTTGTTAATATGCTTTTCTGGTGACAAACTATCTTGGACCAGCACTCCCAAATCTTTCTCTTCTCTCATTTTTGTAATTCATTACCCAAAAAATAATTCAGTGATGGTCTCCTGGTACTTTTACCCATTTCCAATATTTTACATTTCTTTACATTAAATTTCATTTCCCACGTCCGGCTCCAATCGTGTATCCTATCCAAATCCTCCTGCAGTATTTTACAATCCTCCTCAACCTCTACCTTCCTCAAGATCTTTACATCATCAGCAAACAGACTTGCATAACTGTTCACTCCATCTACCATATCATTTACGTAAATCAGGAACATTACTGGCGCCAACACTGAGCCTTGAGGGACTCCACTTGTTACTTCCCTCCATCCAGACATCCTATCCTTTATTACTGTCCTCATTTGTCTGTCTCTCAAAAAGTCTCTCATCCATTCCAGAAGTTTCCCCTTCAGTCTTCCTATATATTCTAGTCTCTTATGAGGTACCTTATCAAAGTCCTTCTCTAAGTACACACAATCCACCCAACCATCTCTCTCCTGTACCACGTCAATCGCTCTTGAGTAAAAACTCAACAAGTTAGAAACACATGACCTTCCACTTCTGAATCCAAACTGACATTCCGCCATAATATTCATCTCTTCCAGATATTTTATCCATCTGTCTTTCAAGATTCTCTCAAACAATTTTGCGACCATGCTGGTTAGAGACACTGGTCTATAATTCAGGGGTTCTTCCCTGTTTCCTCCCTAGTAAATTGGTACCACATTTGCCCTCTTCTATTCTTGTGGCACTTTCCACTCTTCCAGTGAGCATACGATTAAACTGTGGATTTTATCCGCCAGTTGTTCTCTGCATTCCTTCAGTACCCGATTAGAAATTCCATGAGGTCCTGGGGCTTTCCTTACATCTTGAGTTTCCAGTAATTTATACACTTCCTGTACCTCCACTTTTATATCTTTTATCACCGGAACATTTCTAATCAGTCCCTCCCCTTCCACAAGCTCCTTTTCTTTAGTAAAAACTGACTGGAAACATTTGTTCATTATTTCTGCTTGCATTGCTGCATCCTTAAAGACCTCTCCTTCTACTTTCAGTTTGGTGATTCCTTCCTTTTGTTTCAGTTTGCCATTAACAAATCTATAAAACAGTTTGGGTTCATCCTTGCATTTGTGTGTGTGTGTGTATGTGTGTATATATATATATATATATATATATATACAGGTAAACTCGCACGGAACACGATCTCACGGAACGCGCTCGCAATTATACACGGTAAGGGCTGGGATACATATAAGACAACGTCAGATTAAAAAACCATTATGAAAACTACAAATTAACGCAGGAGAGGCCTTTGAAAGATCAAATCCTCGAACTTCACCGCAGCGCGCGGTTTGTTTTGATTACGTGACGATCTAGGCGGGAAATTATTCAGTGAGTGAGACATTCCCGAGTACAGTAGTACAGTATTTGTAAGTTAAATATTTACAGTACTGTACTGTCCTGGTAAGTTTATGTGCAACTTAAAGTACTATTAAATAACGTTAAAGCAAGAAATAAAGTCTTATAACCAGTTTACCTGATAGGCGTCAGAATATTGCCTTTTTTATTTGTTCGTTTTTTCCACAGTGCTGTTCAGTATTTGTAAGTTAAATATTTACTGTTCTCGTATGTACTGTACTTGTCCCATCCATCCACTGCCAGACGCCATGTATCCCACACGGGGTGGCCAAGGGCTTAGAGTTAATTGTTTTACAGGGAAGGGCACTAATCCTCCACCAACCCCACTTGACACGTAGGGATGCCAACAGCATCTGGTGTTCCCAGGTGGTCACCCATCCAAGTACTAACCAGACCCAACGTTGCTTAACTTCGCTGATCGGACGGGAAGCGGTGTACTCAACTGTACTTGTAAGCACTTAAATAAAGTTAAATCATTAAATAAAGCCTTGCAACCAGTTAACCCGAATTATATGATTACCCATGATCGGCATCGGAATATTGCCTTTTTTGTTTGTTCGTTAAACTCTTACTGTACTGCTTTTCTACAGTACTGTATTTGTAAGTTAAATATTTACTGTTCTGGTATGTACTTTTAAGCAATTAAAGCATTAAATAAAGCCTTGTAACCAGTTAACCTGATTTATATGATTACCCATGATCGGCGTCGGAATATTGCCTTTTTTTTGTTTGTTCGTTAAAGGCTTATAATAAGAGAAAAATACATTTTTGTCTTGGTATCTTTACCTATTTGCTCAGGTTTGCTGTAATGGTTTGCAACTTGCAGAAAACTGTGCACACTTTCGGGAAGTGAACGAAAATCTGGGACATGACCTTGACTTCACCGTCTCATGTATCATCTGTCAGTTCACCACCGGCTATCGTGATGAGTGGATGTACGATTTTTTCGCTCGTGGCCATGCCTAACCACACATAGTTACACCCATTATCTCGACCCAGACAGAAAATACAACCTTTTTCCTCCCTTGCAAAACACAAACAACCACCCTGTTTACGAGACAGCAATATATATTGTGAAAATAACAAGGTAAAATGATAAAGATGAACGTAAAATGATAGAGAAAGATGAACATGTTATGACGGAAGAAATACGTTTTCCCTGTCTGTAAACGTATTTATTTCTGCTTTGTATCTGTATTCGTAATAATTAGACTTATTGTTAGTTCTGAAACTGCATTACGATTCTATTTTTAGCCATTCTCGTGGTGTGGGAGCTGGAAGTTGTGACACAACTTCCTTATTGCTAATCGGACTGACCCTCCACTTTATTCTCCCGTAGCAGAGTCTAGCCTTGGAGGACGTGCAGTTTTCTCATTTAGGACTGAAAATTCAACTCTTTCGCTCCCTTTTCCAAGCATGGGCACAACGATAATGTAAAAAATAACTCGAAACTACCATAAACATACAGGTAACTCGAACGGAACACGATCTCACGGAACGCGCTCGCAATTATACACGGTAAGGGCTGGGATACATATAAGACAACGTAAGATTAAAAAACCATCATGAAAACTACAAATTAACACAGGAGAGGCCTTTGAAAGATCAAATCCTCGAACGTCACCGCAGCGCGCGGTTTGTTTTGATTACGTGACAATCTAGGCGGGAAATTATTCAGTGAGTGAGACATTCCCGAGTACAGTAGCACAGTATTTGTAAGTTAAATATTTACAGTACTGTACTGTTCTGGTAAGTTTATGTGCAACTTAAAGTACTATTAAATAATGTTAAAGCAAGAAATAAAGTCTTATAACCAGTTTACCTGATAGGCGTCAGAATATTGCCTTTTTTATTTGCTCGTTTTTTCCACAGTACTGTACAGTATTTGTAAGTTAAATATTTACTGTTCTCGTATGTACTGTACTTGTAAGCACTTAAATAAAGTTAAATCATTAAATAAAGCCTTGTAACCAGTTAACCCGAATTATATGACTGCCCATGATCGGCGTCAGAATATTGCCTTTTTTGTTTGTTCGTTAAACTCTTACTGTACTGCTTTTCTACAGTACTGTATTTGTAAGTTAAATATTTACTGTTCTGGTATGTACTTGTAAGCAATTAAAGCATTAAATAAAGCCTTGTAACCAGTTAACCTGATTTATATGATTACCCATGATCGGCGTCGGAATATTGCCTTTTTAGTTTGTTCGTTAAAGACTTATAAAAAGAGAAAAATACATTTTTGTCTTGGTATCTTTACCTATTTGCTCAGGTTTGCTGTAATGGTTTGGATCATTTGATGCAATGCAAATTGTAGAAAACTGTGAAAACTTTCGGGAAGTGAACGAAAATCTGGGACATGAGACTGACCTTGACTTCACCCTCTCATGTGTCATCTGTCAGTTCACCACCTGATATCGTGATGAGTGGATGTACGATTTTTTCGCTCGTGGCCATGCCTAACCACACATAGTTACACCCATTATCTCGACCCAGACAGAAAATACAATCTTTTTCCTCCCTTGCAAAACACAAACAACCACCCTGTTTACTAGACAGCAATATATATTGCGAAAATAACAAGGTAAAATGATAGAGAAAGATGAACATGTTATGACGGAAGAAGTACGTTTTCCTCGTCTGTAAACGTATTTATTTCTGCTTTGTATCTGTATTCGTAATAATTAGACTTATTGTTAGTTCTGAAACAGCATTACGATTCTATTTTTAGCCATACTCGTGGTGTAGGAGCTGGAAGTTGTGACACAACTTCCTTATTGTAAATCGGACTGACCCTCCACTTTATTCTCCCGTGGCAGAGTCTAGCCTTGGAGGACGTGCAGTTTTCTCATTTAGGACTGAAAATTCAACTCTTTCGCTCCCTTTTCCAAGCATGGGCACAACGATAACGTAAAAAATAACTAGAAAATACCATAAACATATAAAAAAGGTGAAAGTGTATTCATAACATTTTTTTTTTTCCAGCCATTCCTAACAGATTATGTACTGAAATCATTCAATATCACAGCACTGCATTTCTAAGTTAAATATGTACTGTTCTGGTATGTACTTGTAAGTTAAAGCACTGGTACCAGTTAACCTGATTTATATGATCACCTATGATCGGCGTCGGAATGTTTCCCTGTGTTTACGTACAGTATTTGTGTGTTGAAGTTTTGCTGTGGAGTATTGTACTGTATTTGTGAGTTATAACATTAAATAAACCTTCTAACCACTTGAAGTGCTTTCTAGTGATTACCAGTGACAGATAACAGCAAAACAACACATTTGGGGGTCTAGGGAGCAAAATATGGAGTAGTTTAAATATACGCGATTTCGCACCTAACACGGCACGGTAGGAACGAAACCCACATGTTCCGTGCGAGTTACCTGTATATCAAAAAGGTGAAAATGTATTCATAACAGTAATTTTTTTTCCAGCCATTCCTAACAGATTATGTACTGAAATCATTCGATATCACAGTACTGCATTTCTAAGTTAAATATGTACTGTTCTGGTATGTACTTGTAAGTCAAAGCACTGGTACCAGTTAACCTAATTTATATGATTACCTATGATCGGCGTCGGAATGTTTCCTTGTGTTTACGTACAGTATCTGTGTGTTGAAGTTTTGCTCAGGAGTACTGTATTTGTGAGTTATAACATTAAATAAACCTTCTAACCACTTAAAGTGCTTTCTAGTGACAGATAACAGCAAAACAACACATTTGGGGGGTCTTGGGAGCAAAATACGGAGTAGTTTAAAAATACGCGATTTCGCACCTAACACGGCACGGTAGGAACGAAACCCACGTGTTCCGTGCGAGTTACCTGTATATATATATACACAGTAAAAGTCCCATTATTCGGCAGCTGATTATTCGGTAGATCCAACATTTCGGCAGCTTTGAGAAATAGTCCCACTTACGAAAATCTTTGATTGTTCGGCAGATGTCGTGAATCATCTCGGCAGTCCAGGAAGTATTATCTGTGACTTGTAGGCCTAATGTTTCATTACACTTCTGTATGTTCACTAATTTCTATATTTTTTGAGATTCAGGTATACAGGTAGTACTGTACTGATTACAATATTGCACAGTATCATACAGTACAGTAACAACCCCCTCCAAATTAGCGAGGGTTACATTCCAAGCCCCCTTGATAATTCTTGAAATTCGTTCATTCTTGACGCCTTCCTGAAAGTGACATTTCCCGGTAATTGCGTAGCCCATGAACCACTGATACTGTAATGCATTACCCATAAATACGTGGTGCTTGTTAAATCAGTTTCCCCGTTGTTTTTAGCTGTACGGCTGTGACAGCTCTTGTATTTTTATTCCTCAGCATAATGGTGGAAGGGCCTGTCCTGTTTAACTAAACCTAACCTAAGTTTAACTGTAACTAATGATTTAACCAAACGTAACCTAACCTAAAGTCAGAAAAATACTTAAAAATAAACTGGAGGAATATGAATTGCTAAGGTCTCTCTGATGAAAGTTAAACGTACATTTAGCACTCATTCTTTTGTTCGTTTTTGTTTTATGTGAAAGAGAGAGTATTGATGCAAACAGTAATATATCCCATTAACCCCTTAATAACCTCTGGCACTGAACAACCCTTTACAGTACCGATGTCAGTGATATCAAGTTAGTGTGAGCTATAAAGAAAACTGAACAATTATGGGGAGGGAACGAAGGTCACTGGTATGTTTACACGACTCTACGCTAAGATTCCAAGGAGTCAGGCGGTCGGTTAATCTCAGATGTTTTTGCCCATTTGGTAAATGCCCTGTAACTTTATAAATTTTTCCATGACTCACAGCGAATCATAGCATGGGTTTAGGAAGCTGAATAACACATTGATAGGTGAGCCAGACGATTATCTTCACATCTTTAAGAAAAACAATTTGATTTCAGAAGAATGGAAGAAACTTAGGTATAACTTTAGAAGTAACCAACGTTACTAATTTTCATTATATTACGTCCCTGAACTATTCTAACAAAGACTTATCTTTTAAGCCTAGTTTGAGTTGGGGGAGCAAATTTTGTAGGGGTAGTCATATAGTGGCTTAGGTTAGGCTGTCGCTCAGTAACGGATGAATGTTGTGCCATATTGGCTGGTGCAGGCGTGTGCACTCAGTCTATGTCAGGCCCTAGGTTAGGTTAGGTTAGGTTTGGTTAGTTTGGGTTAATTTAATGCAAAATAGTGTGTTTTTAATTAATCTTGATCTTGATTTTGGGGGATAAACCCACTTTTGGAAATCTTACTCAAAATTCCAAAAGGAGGATTTCCCCCCAAAATGAGGGTCAAAACTAATTAAAGCACAGTATTTTGCATTCGAAACCATAAAAATAATAATAAAAGAAAACGTTGGTTACTTCTAAAAATTTACTGAAACTTACTCTACGTACTCAGAGAGGGATTAAATTTCTTACATTTTCTTAAAGATGTGAAGATAATCGTCTGGCACACCTAACAAAGTGTTAATTAACTTCCTAAACCCATTCTATGATTCACGGAAGATGTTACAAAGTTATGGTGCATTTACCAAATAGCAGAAAACATCTGAGATTAACCGACTCTCTGACTGCTTGGAATCGTATCGTAGAGTCGTGTAAACATACCAGTGACCTTCATTCCCTTCCCATAATTGATCATAGTTTTTTCATAGCTCACTAACTCGACATCACTGACATCGGTACTGTAAAGGGTTGTTCAATGCTGCAGGTTATTAAGAGGTTAATGGAATACATTACTGTTTGCATCAATTTTCTCCCTTTCTATCTATCTATCTATGTATCTATCTATTGCCAGAAGCCTCAATCCCATTTGGGGTGGCCACAAACAAATCACCTCCAAGTCGCCCTGTCCCCCGCCATTTCACTGCCCTGCTCCCAACTCACACCCCCCTCTCTCATATACCTCTCCACCCCATCCCTCCATCTCATCCTCGGCCTCCCCCTCCCTCTTCCCCCCTCCACCTCATTCACATACACTCTCTTCGTCAGTCTTTCACCCTCCATCCTCTCCACATGGCCAAGCCACCTCAGTGTGTTCCTCATAACGCTTCCTATCACATCCACATCCACACCACAATGCTCCTTTATATCCTCATTCGTCAGCCTGTCTCTCCATGTGACTTCACAGGCTCCTCTGAAATAACTCATTTCCACTGCTCTCACTCTTGACTTGTGCCCTTCCAACAACGTCCAAGCTTCACTTCCATACGTTAGAGTTGGTATCACAATACTGTCATGTAGTAACTTTTTCACTTCCATGCTCACTTCCCTGCTTCTCATCACTGCTTTCAAAGAACCAGAACCTTTCTTCCCTGCTGTACCCTTTCAAGCACTTCACTCTCCAAACCTCCATCCTTACTCATCACACTACCCAAGTACAGTACTTAAACATACTCACATTTTCCAATTCCTCACCATCCAACCTCGCTGTACATTCACTGACTTCACCTCTCTCAAAGACCATCACTTTACTCTTCCCAACATTCACCAATAGATTCCGTTTCTTACACACTCCCCCAAACTCATCCACCAAGCCTTGCAGCTCCCCTTCGTCTTCACTCAACAACACAGTATCATCTGCAAACAACAGTACAGGGAGTTTCCAAACACTATCCTCTCTCACCAGGGCCACTCCAAAATCCACTACTCTACCTTGTACCTCTTTTATTACCCCATCCATGTACAGATTGAACAACCATGGAGACATGACACATCCCTGTTTCAAACCAACTTTCAAGGAGAAAAATTCACTTAGTTCACCATCCACACGCACTGCAGCCTTCGCACCATCGTACATACTCTTCACAGCATTCAACAACTTCCCATCTACTCCATATATTCTTAACACTTTCCACAATCCTAGTCTATCCACCCTGTCATATGCTTTCTCCAAATCCATGAAAGCCGCATACAACTTCTTTCCCTTCTCTAGAAACTTTTCCACTAAAGATCTAATGAATATCTGATCTACACAACCTCTTCCCTTCCTAAAGCCTCCCTGTTCTTTTCCAACTAATTTCTCTGTTCTTTCTCTAACTCTGTCAATAAGTATCCTACCATACACTTTTCCTATTATACTAAGAAGACAAATGCCCCTATGATTACCACACACTTCTTTTTGCACTTTTCCTTTGTACGAGGGAATAATTATACCTGACTTCCAATCCTCTGGGACTCTACCTTCCTCCCAGGCCAATCTGCACATCTTCCACTTCCATTCTACTACTATCTCTCCCCCATGATTCAGCATTTCACCACACACTCCATCAATTCCTGGGGCTTTCCCCGATTTAACTTTCTTCATTGCTTCCACAACTTCAATCCTACTGATTTCTTCCTGTCTTCTCACCTCCCTCCTTCTCCCAGCCATTCCCCAGCCACTTATACTCACATTACTTCCATCCCCTATGTTCAACAATTCCTTAAAGTGTTCTCTCCATCTGCTCACTTTTTCTCCCTTCTCCACTAGTAATCTACCATTTTTATCTTTCACTCCCCTGCTAACTTCACTTCCACCCTGTCTTACTCTTTTCACCTCTTTCCAGAACATTTTCTTACAGTCCCTCCACTTTACACTCAAATTCCTTCCAAATTCCTCATCCACTCTCTTCTTACTCTCTCTTACTAATCTTTTCACCTCTTTCTTTCTACATATAACTCTCTCTTCCGCCTCTCAACTTCTTCCATGCCCCTATTTCTCATCCATTCATTGTATGCTTTCTTCTTTTGTGCCACAGCCTGTCTCACCTCTTCAGTCCACCACGCTGTTCCTTGCACCCCCCCTCCGTCTTCTCTTCCTTCCACACACCACATCACATGCTGCACATATTTCTTCTGTAAATATCTTACACACCTTCCACATCTGCCATCTGCTCCAATTCATATTTGCCCAATCGTTCCTCCACTTTTATACTCTGCCTTTTTCTCATCCTCTTGGAACCTTTCCACTCTCCTTGCAACTACTCCTTCTTCTCGTCTTTCCCTTCTTCTATTCCTCCATCTTACTTGAATTCTAATTCTGGCCACCACCAAGTAGTGGTCAGAAAGTCCACTCCCCCAACCTCTATAAACTCTTGCATCCATGAGAAAAAAAAAAAAAAAAAAAAAAAGAATGAGTGCCAAATGTACGTTTAACTTTCATCAGAAAGACCTTACCAATTCATATTCCTTCACTTTATTTTATGCAATTTTCTGACTATTTTACTTTGTGTTTGGAAAAAGTACTCTATACAGCACTCACTCCAAACATATTTGTAATAATATAAGTAGTGATGAGTTAACCAATACAATTGATGTACTGAGCTGGTAGGTAATATTCCGTATAATTTCGGCCATCCAGGAAGTGTTATTTAACTTGTATCCCTACTGTGTCATTACACTTGAATATGTTCACTAATTTATATATACATTTCAGATTCATGTATAGTACTGTATTGACTGCAGTATTGTACAGTATATAGTACTCTCTCCAAACACAGTTGTAATACCATAAGTGGTGATAACAATGT
Source organism: Coenobita brevimanus (assembly GCF_032717465.1). Taxonomy (NCBI): domain Eukaryota; kingdom Metazoa; phylum Arthropoda; class Malacostraca; order Decapoda; family Coenobitidae; genus Coenobita; species Coenobita brevimanus. The sequence goes on along the minus strand of NC_137040.1, from coordinate 14,543,800 downwards.
TCACCAATATATTTAAGGTACTGAGTGGGTAGGTTTTTGATTATTCGGCAAATCCAACATCTCGACATCATCCCGGTCCCATAGATGCTGAATAATGGGACTTTTACTGTATATATATATATATATATATATATAGAGAGAGAGAGAGAGAGAGAGAGAGAATATATATACAGTAATCACTCTAACATCCGGACGCCCAATAACCGAACATCCCCACTACCCGGACCTTATCGTCCTGGGATCCAACATTCCCAAAATGGTCCGAAAACCCAAAAAAATTAAAAAAAAAAAAAGATTTTTTCCCGTCCATAATTTGAACTTGCCACGTGCGCCGCGGGAGAGCATTGTTTTGGCGCATCATTCCTTCGACGTCCGATAGAGCGCCGCTGCATCCTCCCCACTTCCCGCCTGTCTCTCACCGCGAGTGTACGCTCCTCGTAATGGCTGCCCACATGATCGCTTTTGTGGTGGTGCTCTACCTGCTGCAGGGCCTCCTGCTGCTCTAGGGCCTCCTCTTAGTGTGTGTGATGATGGCCCCGCCACCTGAGAAAAGGAAGAGAGTGGTGATGACTCTGGAAAAGAAGAGGGAGATATTGGAGAAAGTTGATGCGGGTTGGTCTTCTTCCCGCATTCTCCGCGAGTACAACCTGGCCCGGTCGACTTTGTTCGATATCAAACGTTACCGAGACAAACTCATGCAGTACACGGCTGACTTCTCGTCGAGAAGCAAACGCAACGTGGAAAGGAAGGTTATGTTTACCCCCAAGTTTGCAGAAATACACCGATCCACGTTGATTTGGTACTGACAGCAACGTGCAGCTGGTGTGATGGTACGTGGAACGGAGCTGAAGGCTGCTGCTGAGAAGTTCGCAAGGCTTCACGACGCCCTAGACATCAAGGCATCCGAGGGTTGGCTCTTCGCGTTCAAGGTGCGACATGGCCTTACCAACCGTAAAGCACATGGCGAAGCATTGGACACTAACGAGGATGGAGTTGACGAGTTTTGGCACAAGGTGAAAGGCTTGATCGACAGGGAGGGCCTAACTCTCGGTCAAGTCTACAACGCTGACGAAACTGGCCTATTCTATCGCTCGCTGCCAACGAACACTCTAGCAGAGAAGACGGAGAAGCGTGTACCTGGCCGCAAGCTTTCCAAGGAACGGATATCTGCTCTGTGTTGTGCCAGTGCTAACGGCATGCACCGGCTTCAGCCAGTTGTTGTTGGCCGTGCAAAGCAGCCTCGGTGCCTTCGTGGGGTGATGGATGTCCTTCCTGTCGTCTGGTACCATTCTTTGAAAGCATGGTTCACAGCTGTGATTTTCAAAGACTGGTTTCACCGTCACTTCGTCAAGGAGGTCATCCATTACCAGACGAAGACACTGGGAATCCCTCGCGACCAGGTAAAGGTTCTCCTTCTACTCGACAATGCACCTGCCCACCCGTGCGACAAGGACTTGGTTGCTGAGAATGGCTGTATTAGGTGCATGTTTCTGCCACCTAATACGACTGCTCTCATTCAACCCATGGACCAAGGGGTGATCGTGGCAACAAAGCGCCTATACCGTCGGAAGTTCCTGGACGAGGTGATGGTTGTTCTCGAGGACGAGGACGAGCGCAGGGAGGGACGGGACACACGAGGCAAGCAGACTTTGGAAAACCTTCGCCGCTACAACATCAAGTCTGCGCTGTACAACTGGGCTAGTGCATGGAAGGAAGTCCCTGTGAAAACTCTTGAAAATGGTTGGTCTTGTTTGCTTCTCGGAATGGATGTGGAGTACGATTTTCTGGACTTTGACATGGATGACTTCCATGCACGGCTACGTACGCACGGCGACGATGTTGATGTGGATGATGTTCGTGAGTGGTGGGATGACGACGAGGGCGATCCTGGGTATCGGACGTTGTCTGATATCGAGATCGCGTCTTCGGTTGCTGGTGTCAGTACCGAACTTGAAGATTCCGACGACGAAGGCGACGATGATGCGGACTCCTCTCAGCAGGACACTACTCCAGCCATCCCCAAGCTAAGCGCACTCCAGGAACATCTAGAGTTCGTCCTAGACTACCTGGAACACCCGGACTGCGAAAGGGAGATGGGGCCCTTGGGACACGTGGAGGAAGTGCGTGCTTTCAGGCAGTGCATCATCCATCGTCAGAATTGTCGGTCATTGCGTCAATCAACCACTGACAGTTTTTTCAGGCCCGTGACCCCCGCTGTGCCCAGCCCTGGCTCCACTCCGTTGCCTCCCCAAGACAGGCCCTCATGCTCCATGCCACAGCCCAGCACATCAGCCACGGTGGAGTCACCGCTTGACGTGAGTTTGCGGCTTTCTTCAGAGTCCTCTCCAGTGGGTACGCCATCACCACGACCCAGCGATGCACCCCTAGGTCGCCTACCAGTGATACTCTCGGACTCTGACAATGAATAAACAGCAAGAACTTCTCCACTAGACCACACGCGAATTTTGAGTGTTGTGCAGTGAAAAAAATGGTGTGTTGTGTTAAGGTTTTCAAGTTGAGAGAAAAGACTCAGTAGAAAAGAAATGTAACGTAAATAGACTTCTTTGTTTTGGCTTTGGAAAATAAAAAAAAATTGGGAAAAGTTAAAGTGCAACACTAAGTTACAATGGAGCATTATTTGGACAAAAGTGAACACTGTGAAGAGAACGGACTTCTGTGTGTTATTGACTAAGTTCAGTGCAAGACTTCAGGAAGAGTGTACTGCAAGTGCTTCAGGAAATCGTTCTTACTGTCAGAGTCCGAGAGGAGGCGGTTACTCATCGAGGTGGCCAGGGACTTGTTGTAAGTAGCCAGAATGTTTCATACTGTACTTTTTTCCATACTATACTTACCAGAATGTTTCATACTGTACTTTTTTCCATACTATACTTACCAGAATGTTTCATACTGTACTTTTTTCCATACTATACTTACCTCATTTCACTCTTTAATGTCCTTTATTGGTGTGAATAGGGTGTTAGTAGCTATGCATGTGCAGTAGGAATGTGTTTTTCTGAGTTAGGCTAGGTTAGGGTCCATAAGTACCAGAATGTTTACTGATGTATGAACATACTTCTAAACCCTCATTTTATGTTTCTTTTGCATTTATTTCAGTCATTTATGTGTCTTATTGGTGTGATTTGGGTCTTAAATAGGTGCTATGCATGTCCAGAGGGAGTTGTATAGGTGTTTCTCTGAGTTAGGGTCCATAAGTACAAGTCCATAAGCTGGGGCCCAATATCTGGACAAAACCAATAACCGGACCTACCTATGGCTCTATTATATATATATACCCTCTGGGGGTAGGGGGGTTTTTCAAGAATACTCCCCCAGTATCCCTGCTTGTCGTAAAAGGTGACTAAAAGGGTTGGCGGAGGGTTAGTGCCCCTCCCCGGAAAACAACTAACTAAAAAAACAAACAATAAGCCTCGGACAAAACTGACCAAACAATGACGACCAAGGACCGGACAAAGGACATGGTAATTGGAACTTGGAATGTAAGGGGAGCGAATGATGAGGTGAAAGAGAGAGAGATTGTCCAGGTGCTTGAGGGTGCGAAAGTGGATGTATGTGGAATAACTGAAACAAAATGGAGAGGAGACAGTGTGAGAGAATGGGAGTATGGATGGGGTATATGTGCAGGAGTAGGTGAGAATAAGAGGGCAAAGGAAGGAGTATGTATAGTTGTGAGTAAAAGATGGAAGAGGAGCCTAAGACAGTATGGATCAGTTGGGTCAAGGATTGTGTGGGTAAAGTTGAAAGTTTGAATACAAATGTGGGCGATTGTGTGTGTGTATGCAACAACGAAAAAACGTGCTAGAAGAGTGAGAGAAGAGTTCTGGACAAATGTAGAAGTGTGCAAGGAAAATTTTGGAAGGAATGAGAGAGTGTTTTTGATTGGTGATATGAATGGTAAAGTTGGGAATGTGAAGGTGGATGGAATGGTTGGTGAGTGGGGTGTGCCTGCTGAGATAGATGAGAATGGGAGTGCGTTAGTGGACATTTGTGCTGGGAGGGGGTTGGTGATAGCCAATACCCTCTTCAGGCATAAAATGATCCACAGGTATACATGGCGAGTGATGAGAAGGGTGGGTGGTGAACTGAATGAAAGGAAGGCAATGATTGATTATGTGTGTGTGGATGAAAGGATGCGAAGATGTGTAAAGGATGCAAGAGTGTATAGAGGTTGGGGAAGTGGACTTTCTGACCACGACTTGGTGGTGGCCAGAATTAGAATGCAAGTAAGATGGAGGAATAGAAGAAGGGAAAGACGAGAGGAAGGAGTAGTTGCAAGGAGAGTGGAAAGGTTACAAGAGGATGAGAAAAAGGCAGAGTATAAGAGAGAAGTGGAGGAACGATTGGGCAAATATGAATTGGAGCAGATGGGGGACGTGGAAGGTGTGTGTAAGATATTTACAGAAGAAATAGGTGCAGCATGTGATGTGGTGTGTGGAAGGAAGAGAAGACGGAGGGGGGTGCAAGGAACAGCGTGGTGGACTGAAGAGGTGAGACAGGCTGTGGCACAAAAGAAGAAAGCATACAATGAATGGATGAGAAATAGGGGTGTGGAAGAAGTTGAGAGGCGGAAGAGAGAGTTATATGTAGAAAGAAAGAGAGAGGTGAAAAGATTAGTAAGAGAGAGTAAGAAGAGAGTGGATGAGGAATTTGGAAGGAATTTGAGTGTAAAGTGGAGGGACTGTAAGAAAATGTTCTGGAGAGAGGTGAAAAGAGTAAGACAGGGTGGAAGTGAAGTTAGCAGGGGAGTGAAAGATAAAAATGGTAGATTACTAGTGGAGAAGGGAGAAAAAGTGAGCAGATGGAGAGAACACTTTAAGGAATTGTTGAACATAGAGGATGGAAGTAATGCGAGTATAAGTGGCTGGGGAATGGCTGGGAGGAGGAGGGAGGTGAGAAGACAGGAAGAAATCAGTAGAATAGAAGTTGTGGAAGCAATGAAGAAAGTTAAATCGGGGAAAGCCCCAGGAATTGATGGAGTGTGTGGTGAAATGCTGAAGCATGGGGGAGAGATAGTAGTAGAATGGATGTGGAAGATGTGCAGATTGGCCTGGGAGGAAGGTAGAGTCCCAGAGGATTGGAAGTCAGGTATAATTATTCCCTTGTACAAAGGTTGGGGAATGGCTGGGAGAAGAAGAGATGAGAGGAGGGAGGAAGAGATCAGTAGGGCGGAAGTAGTGGAAGCGATGAAGAAGATTAAGTTGGGAAAGGCCCCAGGAATTGATGGAGTGTGTGGTGAAATGCTTAGGTATGGTGGTGAGATTGTTGTGGAGTGGATATGAAAGTTGTGTAGATTGGCTTGGGAAGAGGGAAGGGTTCCAGAGGACTGGAAATCAGGTATAATTGTTCCTTTATACAGAGGAAAAGGGGAGAGAGAAGTATGTGGTAACCATAGGGGTATTTGCCTACTTAGTGTGACTGGTAAAATATATGGTAGAATACTCATTGATAGTGTTAGGCATATGACAGAGGAGCTAGTTGGAGAAGAACAAGGGGGATTTAGGAAGGGAAAAGGGTGTGTAGATCAGATATTTGTTCTAAGATGTTTAGTGGAGAAGTATCTAGAGAAGGGAAGGAAAGTGTATGGTGCCTTCATGGACTTGGAGAAAGCTTTATGACAGAATAGATAGGAAAGGTATTAAGAATATATGGAGTGGAGGGGAAATTGTTGAGTGCTGTGAAGAGTATGTATGAGGGAGGTAGGGCTGCGGTGTGAGTGGATGGTGAGCTGAGTGAGTTCTTTGATCTCAATGTGGGACTGAAACAGGGTTGTGTGATATCTCCATGGCTGTTTAATATATACATGGATGGGGTTGTAAAGGAGGTGCAGGGTAGGGCAGTGGATGTGGGGGTGGCTCTAATGAATGAGGGTGAGATTTGGAAGCTTCCGGTGTTGCTGTTTGCTGATGATACAGTACTGTTGAGTGAAGATGAATGGGAGTTGCAAGGTTTGGTGAATGAATTTGGGACAGTGTGTAGGAGGAGGAATCTGAAAGTTAATGTAAACAAAAGTAAAGTTACGGTGTTTGAGAGGAATGAAGTCACAGAGTGTGCAGTGAGGTTGGATGGTGAGGATATGGAGAATGTGAGTGCATTCAAGTACTTGGGTAGTGTGATGCGTAGGGATGGAACTTTGGGGGATGAAGTGCGTGAAAGGGTACAGCAGGGAAGGAAGGTTGTTGGTACACTGAAAGCAGTGATGAGAAATAGGGAGGTGAGTATGGAAGTTAAGAAGTCACTGCATGATAGTATTGTGATCCCTACCCTGACGTATGGAAGAGAGGCATGGACCTTGCAAGAGGGGAACAAGTCAAGAGTGAGAGCAGTGGAAATGAGTTACCTGAGAGCAGCATGTGGAGTGACATGGAGGGACAGGTTGACGAATGAAGAAGTGAAGGAACGCTGTGGGGTGGATGTGGATGTGGTTGAGAAGATTAGGAGAAATACACTGAGGTGGTTTGGACATGTGGTGAGAATGGAGAATAAAAGACTGACTAAGAGGGTGTATGTAGGTGAAGTGGAGGGAGGGAGAGGGAAGGGAAGACCGAGGATGAAGTAGGGAGATGGAGTTGAGAGGTATATGATGGAGGGAGGAGTGAGTTGGAGGAGAGTAGTCAAATGGTGGGTGACAGAACGACTTGGAGGCATTTTGTCTGCAGTCACCCTTTGCGGGATTAGGGCATCGGGCTATAGATATACATATATATATATATATATATATATATATATTGTTACATAGCCTATGATTTCATCATCCTTTGTGTAATTCTAACGTACAGTATGCTGCATGTTTGATCACGAGCGTGTTCTACCTCAGTCCCCCCTTCTACCGTTATAGTAGAGTAAGTTGTTCTTTCTGTTATTCAGAGCAGGAGTGTCAACTCTTTGTCCCCTCTGGCTTCATTTGCGCGTCCTTCTTACAAGTTGTATCAAGCTCTGCCGGCCCCTGTATAATGAGCTCAGTCTCTGCATTATTGCCACTTAGATCTACTCCTCATTTTGCTCACATCTCTGTCCTCCCCTGTACAGTTGTTATTATTGTGAGTGCTCAGGAAGTGTCCAGCCATCTAACTGCTGTGTAATTTGAGTATGAGTGTTATTACATTTTGTTCTTGTACTGTATAGCATAAGGTGTTAATTTGTGGGCCTGGTGAGGTTTTTGTGATTAATGTAAAGTTTGGATGTCAGTCATTATTAATAATATTTTGTATCTGTAATAATATATCTTGCATTCACTGAGTATTATCTGGTATTTTCATTTTATCAGGGCTGACTTAGATAAATTTACTCTTGCTAATTTCGTGTTAATAGAGGCTATTGCAGTTAACCATATATTTAACCTGTTTTTTTGCCATTACATTATCCTTATGAGTCCTGAATGTTTTGTTGTTAGTTTGAGCATTAAACTTTAACTTGTAATTTTACCTAACTCTTTTGTTTTGAACCTGGGACTTTACGGGACAGTAGTGATTTTTAGTATTCTCACTTAAAGTGTACATTATCTTTCTCTGTTCCGTAACAATATATATATATATATACATATATATATATATATATATATATATATATATATATATATATATATATATATATAGATATATATATATATATATAAAAATATATCTATCTATATATATATATAGACATATATATATATATATATATATATATATATATATATATATATATAGACATATATATATATATATATATATATATATATATATATATATATATAGACATATATATATATATATATATATATATAATATATATCTATATCGTTTCGTTTTTGTAGGCTCCAACATCCTTGAATGCATTGGCCTTGGTCACCCAATGGCAGCTCTCCATGCAGCTCAATCTATGGCGGCCTCCCTGTTCGGTCCCTTAACCCTGAGGTCGCACATAATGACCTCGTCCCATGTCTTTCTCTGTCTATCCCTCACAACCTCACCCCCAATCTTAACACTTCTCACCTTCTCCACCCAATTATCATCCTCCATCCTCTCCACATGCACAAACAATCTCAATTTACCTCTCCTCATCACAACACCGAAACACTCCAGTCCCATCCTGCCTCCCAACTCTTCCATCGTAAACCCAACCTCCCCAGGCCTTGCACGCAGGGACGCACTGCACATCCACCTAATCATTGTCATTTCAGTATGTTTGAGCCTGCAAATATCCTCTTCCTTTACTGCCTAGGTCTCACTACCATACAGCATCACACTCCTAACACATGCTGCATAAAAAAGACCCCTTAGCATGTAGGGAGAGTCCTCTCAAAGTCAGGAGAGGCAACAGCTCTCTGAACGTCTTCTAACCACTTCTCACCCTAGCCACAGAGCTAGCTCCAGCCCCACCTCCAGCACATAACATGTCTCCCAAATAACAAAACTCTTCCACACACTTAAGAGACTCACCAGCATGTTCAATCCCTTCATGCCTGACAATCTCCACCTGCTCACCCCGACATGCTGCACATATAAAAACACCATTATCTCGCAGTCTACCTCTAATACCACTACATATCTTGTACACCTATTTATCACGAGCACTGTACAGATGGAATTACTTCCCACACCCTTGTGGCAAATTACACATGGCCACACTCCCTCTTCTTTGACTGTTACGCCACCAACCCTAGATATCATCACTGTTGTTTTATCTGCATTTACCCTTAAACCCCTTGTGCCCCATACCATCTCTCCACTTCCTAAATCTTTCCTCCATCTCCCTTTCCTTCTCTGCAATTATTACCAACTATATATATATATATAAATATATATCTATCTATCTATCTATTGCCAGACGCCTCAATCCCATTTGGGGTGGCCACAAACAAATCGCCTCCAAGTCGCCCTGTCCCCCGCCATTTCACTGCCCTGCTCCCAACTCACACCCCCCTCTCTCATATACCTCTCCACCCTATCCCTCCATCTCATCCTCGGCCTCCCCCTCCCTCTTCCCCCCTCCACCTCACTCACATACACTCTCTTCGTCAGTCTTTCACCCTCCATCCTCTCCACATGGCCAAACCACCTCAATGTGTTCCTCATAACGCTTCCTATCACATCCACATCCACACCACAACGCTCCTTTATATCCTCATTCGTCAGCCTGTCTCTCCACGTGACTCCACAGGCTCCTCTTAAATAACTCATTTCCACTGCTCTCACTCTTGACTTGTGTCCTTACAACAATGTCCAAGCTTCACTTCCGTACGTTAGAGTTGGTATCACAATACTGTCATGTAGTAACTTTTTCACTTCCATGCTCACTTCCCTGTTTCTTATCACTGCTTTCAAAGAACCAGCAACCTTTCTTCCCTGCTGTACCCTTTCAAGCACTTCACCCTCCAAACCTCCATCCTTACTCATCACACTACCCAAGTACTTAAACGTACTCACATTTTTCCAATTCCTCACCATCCAACCTCGCTGTACATTCACTAACTTCACCTCTCTCAAAGACCATCACTTTACTCTTCCCTACATTCACCTTTAGATTCCGTTTCTTACACACTCTCTCAAACTCATCCACCAAGCCTTGCAACTCCCCTTCATCTTCACTCAACAACACAGTATCATCTGCAAACAACAGTACAGGGAGTTTCCAAACACTATCCTCTCTCACCAGGGCCACTCCAACATCCACTACCCTACCTTGTATCTCTTTTATTACCCCATCCATGTACAGATTGAACAACCATGGAGACATGACATATCCCTGTTTCAAACCAACTTTCAAAGAGAAAAATTCACTTAGTTCACCATCCACACGCACTGCAGCCTTCGCACCATCGTACATACTCTTCACAGCACTGAACAACTTCCCATCTACTCCATATATTCTTAACACTTTCCACAATCCTTGTCTATCCACCCGGTCATATGCTTTCTCCAAATCCATGAAAGCCGCATACAACTTCTTTCCCTTCTCTAGAAACTTTTCCACTAAAGATCTAAGAATGAATATCTGATCTACACAACCTCTTCCCTTCCTAAAGCCTCCCTGTTCTTCTCCAACTAATTTCTCTGTTCTTTCTCTAACTCTGTCTATAAGTATCCCACCATACACTTTTCCTATTATACTCAGAAGACAAATGCCCCTATGATTACCACACACTTCTTTTTCCCCTTTTCCTTTGTACAAGGGAATAATTATACCTGACTTCCAATCCTCTGGGACTCTACCTTCCTCCCAGGCCAATCTGCACATCTTCCACACCCATTCTACTACTATCTCTCCCCCATGCTTCAGCATTTCACCACACACTCCATCAATTCCTGGGGCTTTCCCTGATTTAACTTTCTTCATTGCTTCCACAACTTCTATCCTACTGATTTCTTCCTGTCTTCTCACCTCCCTCCTTCTCCCAGCCATTCCCCAGTCACTTATACTCGCATTACTTCCATCCTCTACGTTCAACAATTCCTTAAAGTGTTCTCTCCATCTGCTTACTTTTTCTCCCTTCTCCACTAGTAATCTACCATTTTTATCTTTCACTCCCCTGCTAACTTCACTTCCACCCTGTCTTACTCTTTTCACTTCTCTCCAGAACATTTTCTTACAGTCCCTCCACTTTACACTCAAATTCCTTCCAAATTCCTCATCCACTCTCTTCTTACTCTCTCTTACTAATCTTTTCACCTCTCTCTTTCCACATATAACTCTCTCTTCCACCTCTCAACTTCTTCCACGCCCCAATTTCTCATCCATTCATTGTATGCCTTCTTCTTTTGTGCCACAGCCTGTCTCACCTCTTCAGTCCACCACGCTGTTCCTTGCACCCCCCTCCGTCTTCTCTTCCTTCCACACACCACATCACATGCTGCACATATTTCTTCTGTAAATATCTTACACACACCTTCCACGTCCCCCATCTGCTCCAATTCATATTTGCCCAATCGTTCCTCCACTTCTCTCTTATACTCTGCCTTTTTCTCATCCTCTTGGAACCTTTCCACTCTCCTTGCAACTACTCCTTCCTCTCATCTTTCCCTTCTTCTATTCCTCCATCTTACTTGCATTCTAATTCTGGCCACCACCGAGTAGTGGTCAGAAAGTCCACTCCCCCAACCTCCATACACTCTTGCATCCTTTACATATCTTCGCATCCTTTCATCCACACACACATAATCAATCATTGCCTTCCTTTCATTCAGTTCACCACCCACCCTTCTCATCACTCGCCATATATACCTGTGGATCATTTTATGCCTGAAGAGGGTATTGGGTATCACCAACCCCCTCCCAGCACAAATGTCCACTAACGCACTCCCATTCCCATCTATCTCAGCAGGCACACCCCACTCACCAACTATTCCATCCACCTTCACAATTCCAACTTTACCATTCATATCACCAATCAAAAACACTCTCTCATTCCTTCCAAACTTTTCCATGCACACTTCCACATATATATATATATATATATATATATCTATTGCCAGACGCCTCAATCCCGTTTGGGGTGGCCACAAACAAATCGCCTCCAAGTCGCCCTGTCCCCCGCCATTTCACTGCCCTGCTCCCAACTCACACCTCCCTCTCTCATATACCTCTCCACCCCATCCCTCCATCTCATCCTCAGCCTACCCCTCCCTCTTCCCCCCTCCACCTCACTCACATACACTCTCTTCGTCAGTCTTTCACCCTCCATCCTCTCCACATGGCCAAACCACCTCAGTGTGTTCATCATAACGCTTCCTATCACATCCACATCCACACCACAACGCTCCTTTATATCCTCATTCGTCAGCCTGTCTCTCCACGTGACTCCACAGGCTCCTCTTAAATAACTCATTTCCACTGCTCTCACTCTTGACTTGTGTCCTTACAACAATGTCCAAGCTTCACTTCCGTACGTTAGAGTTGGTATTACAATACTGTCATGTAGTAACTTTTTCACTTCCATGCTCACTTCCCTGTTTCTTATCACTGCTTTCAAAGAACCAGCAACCTTTCTTCCCTGCTGTACCCTTTCAAGCACTTCACCCTCCAAACCTCCATCCTTACTCATCACACTACCCAAGTACTTAAACGTACTCACATTTTCCAATTCGTCACCATCCAACCTCGTTGTACATTCACTAACTTCACCTCTCTCAAAGACCATCACTTTACTCTTCCCTATTTTCACCTTTAGATTCCATTTCTTACACACTCTCTCAAACTCATCCACCAAGCCTTGCAGCTCCCCTTCGTCTTCACTCAACAACACAGTATCATCTGCAAACAACAGTACAGGGAGTTTCCAAACACTATCCTCTCTCACCAGGGCCACTCCAACATCCACTACTCTACCTTGTACCTCTTTTATTACCCCATCCATGTACAGATTGAACAACCATGGAGACATGACACATCCCTGTTTCAAACCAACTTTCAAAGAGAAAAATTCACTTAGTTCACCATCCACACGCACTGCAGCCTTCGCACCATCGTACATACTCTTCACAGCACTGAACAACTTCCCATCTACTCCATATATTCTTAACACTTTCCACAATCCTTGTCTATCCACCCTGTCATATGCTTTCTCCAAATCCATGAAAGCTGCATACAACTTCTTTCCCTTCTCTAGAAACTTTTCCACTAAAGATCTAAGAACGAATATCTGATCTACACAACCTCTTCCCTTCTTAAAGCCTCCCTGTTCTTCTCCAACTAATTTCTCTGTTCTTTCTCTAACTCTGTCTATAAGTATCCTACCATACACTTTTCCTATTATACTAAGAAGACAAATGCCCCAATGATTACCACACACTTCTTTTTCCCCTTTTCCTTTGTACAAGGGAATAATTATACCTGACTTCCAATCCTCCGGTTGTGGATATATACAGTGGATTATCGAATTTCGACGATTTAGATTTCGATGATTCAAATTTCAATGCATTTTCAAGTGGTCTGCCAATCTCACTTTTCAATGCTAAAATCGTGTTTTTCGATGCTCTTAGGGCCCGACTCCAACCAAAACAAGATAATATTTTTGATGCGAACCAAAATGCTAGAAGTGAAGGAAAATTATAAGAAAAAGTATGAGCCTAACCTAATATGTGACATGTGTCAAGAAGAGAATGAAAATCAACATCATTTATTCATATGTGAAGCATACGATGATCTAATAAGAGAAATTACAGGAAAAGAATTAATAACAGAAATACTAAAAAACAAAATGAAATACAGGTGGTAGCAAATACTGTACAGTGGGCAGAATACTGAAATGAAGAGAAGTAATTAGGAATATAAGGAGCAACACAGAACTGAACAACAGAGACTGAGGGGAAAAAAAAAAAAAAAAAAAATCTTGTTTATAGACAAAAACTCCCGGATGGGAGTAGGCACCAACAACAACAAGCCGTGTGCAAGGAGATGTTCTATTGTCAGCAGCCATCTTGCAACTGTCCTGCTGCCAGCCCTCTATGGCCAAGCGTTGCAGTTCCAGCTTGTACCTTCCACGTGTGGATGTGCATTTTGCTGCAATTTCGTTTTATGTTATTTCGTTGTATTTTCATTGCAACTTACCTGTTTCAAGATGGCAAGGAAGAGTGGTTCTTCGGGTAGCAGTGGTAATGGATGAGAGCAGCCTGGCACCTCTAAATCTTCGCAGCCAAAGGAGAAAAGGGAATACAGGAAAGGGCAGAAATACACTAAGTATACCCTTGCTGACAAGGCAAAAATCCATATTCTGCACTACAGTACGGCAAGACAATGAAGAACTACAGTTACTTAACCACAATTATAGTCCATAAAGTTTACAGGGGATGTGGGCAAAAAAACATGATTTTATGTAATGAGGTTAAGAGGCCTCGGACCCAAACTAATTTTTCCCATAAGAAGTTCAATTTAAATTTCAATTATTTGAATTTCACTGCGATTTTTCAGTACGAATGTCCATCAAAATTCGATAATCCACTGTGTATACACATATATATATATATATATAGATATATATGTGTACAGTGGAGCCTCCGTGGTACAGTGGTAAAGTGTGCGTTTTCGTACACTGAAGAACGAAGGTTTGCACCTCACCAGGGTAATAAACTTTGGGAGCGTTCTTCAGGCCACGTACTGCATTGGCGGACACAAGGGGTGCTGTGGTTGAATCAGTGTTGCATACTACAAAAGTATGCTTGCACCCAGTCAGCTTGCACAGGCCGATTACACTTGGTTCACAGACTACACACACATCCAAAGCCACTCCAACATTACAATTTCACTTACAAGCACTTCTCACCCTACATACAATCTCTACTGGACAGCCTAAGCCACTTGGTAGAGATACATTGGGGGTATTGTCCCCACTTCGGTCGGGATAGGCCGGTCCTGCAGTGGACACACAAACGGCTGATGAGATGAGATGAGATGAGATGAGATATTATACAGTACTGTATATACTGTGTGTATATATATATATATATATATATATATATATATATATATATATTTATATATGCATATATATACAGTAGTGCACCAACTTTCGCTACAGCAGGATTCGCGGAATCCACTTTCGCGGCATGCACCAAATATTCCCTAACTTCCACTTTCGCTTGAAAAAAATCGATTTTCGCGCACAAATTTTGGGTTTGGGACAATATTTTGAACTTTGAATTTCCTGCACCGCCCGCCCGCAACCCACCGCCATCTTGAATGACGTCATGTCAACACTCTGTCCACCCATTCCCGCCATTGTGTACGAGCGTGCTAGCTCCATTGTGTTGGATTCTCACGGTTCAGTTGTCTCTACTATACCTGGTAGTGTGGGGAAAGGGCCTGGTGGTGTGGGGGGAGAGCCTGGTGGTGTGGGGGGAGGGCCAGGAGGCAGTGGTGGTGATAAAAAGTGGCCGGGAGGAAAGGCCAAGGCTAAAAGAGAGTATCGTGTTGGAGTGAAGAAACGGCAGTATAATAATGAAATGAAAAGGAAGACTGTTGTTTGTATCTCACAATGCAATGTACAATAGTGATTTGAGGTACTGTATTGCAAGTGAAAATGAAAATCTGATGTTACTTTAGGATAACCGGGAACCAATTAGCCTTTTTGCCATAAGACAATGCCCCAACTTTCGCTAATTCCACTTTCGCGCATTATTTTTGTACCCAATTAAGCGCGAAAATTGGTGCCCCACTGTATATATATATATATATATATATATATATACAGTGGAATTTCGAATTTTGACAGTTTAGAACCCAACAATGCGAATTTTGATGCATTTTGGAGTGGTCCACCTACCTCACTTTTTGTTGTAAAATTGCGTTTTTCGATGCTCTCTGGGCCAGTCTCCGACCAAAACAAGCAAAGATAATATTTCTGATGCAAGCCAAAATGCTAGAAGTGAAGGAAAATTGTAAGAAAAAGTATAAGCCTAACCTAATATGTGACATGTGTCAAGAAGAGAATGAAAATTAACATCATTTATTCATATGTGAAGCATATGAAGATATGGTTCCAAGACAATTCACCGTCAAGTCAATTCGCCATCAGTTGATTCCCCGTCAAAATATGGATGCAGCCAAAGGATCGTGAGAGGTTGGAGTTGTCCAAACGGAAGGTCTGGGTAAAGTTGAACTGCTTTTCCAATAGTGAGACATAATGCCTAAATCTGAAGGGAAAGGAGCATTTGAAAAGAAGTGCAGGAGATGTGAATTTATTGGAAAAGTAAACAGGGAGCAGCACTGCAGGAGCGGTGAAGAGGAAATAAGAAAAAACGAAGAAACGTGCATAAGATGCAACAAGATGGTGGAGAGGAGAGAGGTGGGAGTAAACTGTGATCTCTGTAGAATGTGGTACCATCGTAAATGCAAGAGTATAGGAGAGGCTTGGTATAAGGAGTTGACCGAGAGAAAACGTATGTTGTGGCACTGTAAACTTTGCAGTCCTGAGGTGAAGAAAGGTCTGGAGGATTTGAAGACAGTGAAGAGGAAGCACTGTGAGATGTTAAGTGAGCTAGTCATACTGAAGGAGAGTAACGAGGAAATGATGAAAAAGATGACACAATGGGAAGACGAAGATGAGGGAAAAGAAAATGAGGCCAGAGCACCATTAAAAAATGGAACAAGGATGGATAAGGAGGAGGAAATAATGAGAGAGCTAAGAAAAATGAAGGAGGAATTGCAGAATAAAATCCAAGAATCTGAGAAGAAATGGGTAAAAAAAGAAGAGGAAATAGTTAATAATGCATCAGTAAATGCAGCACTCTAAAAATCAGCCGCAGCTCAGAAATATGAGTAACCCTGAGGCATTGAATCTGAAGCAGCTTACATAAAGACAGAACTGCCACTTGCGTCGGTGATTACTACTACGTCACACCGACGTCACGTTCCGAATTGTGGGCGGGGCTTGTATCGTGACCGAAGCTAGCCTCGCTACATGCCTCTGACGATTTTAGCTAAGTTTACCCTACATTTACTCTTATAAATGCCTTAATCATACACATTTGGTACAAAAGCATAATTTTACAAATTAGGTCGGGATCTCAAACAAGCACTGCCAAAGTTAAATCCTTGTCCGACGCTTTGTTGAGACGTTATTTAAAAAAAACAGTTGGATACTGCCCCTGAAATCCTTAGTAGTACAATATACCCATAACTAAAACACTACACTGTATCGAGTGTATATACAAAAGACAAAACAGAAATAGATTTAGAAGTTAAACAGGAAATTGAAGTGACAAGCAGTATCATACAAGGGTGCAGTGGCTCTAGGACTCTGTTCAAATTAATAACTTATGAAATAATGGAAAAGATGGATCGAAAGGGAAGAGGATACAGGGATGAAGAATTCAAGATTGGAACACTTTTCCTTGCGAATGTGCACTGATACTGGCTGAAACGGTGAAAGAGGCACAGGAAAATATTGGAATCATGAAAGAAGTGGGCAGAAGCTGTGGACTTGAGATAAACTGAGAAAAAAAGCAACACTATGATATGCAATAGTGAAGAAAATCCACAACAAACTGAAGGAATAAAATCAGTAAACAACATGAAATACGTGGGAATACTGGTGGATAATACGAGGAATATGTTCAAGACCCAAAAAACTATGATGATTCAGAAAGCACAAAAGTTGTCAAATTTAACATACTTCATAAGAGAAAAAAAGTGTAACTGTTGTCCTGCCTTCCATATTATACGGAGTTGATATTGTAAACATAACGGAAACTGAGATAAATAAACTGCAGACAATAGAAAATAGTGTGTACAGGAAGATCTTAGAAGAAATAAAATGGACAGCTGCAGCATCACTTAGAGGAGAAATAGGGTCATCCTCCATGAAAACAAGGGTAATGACTGGAAAGAAGCAGTATATTAGAAATACAATGATTGGAGAAAAAGAAATAATGAAAGGGATACTGGCCAACATGAAAGAAATAAACTCTAAGTGGAGGAAGAAAGCAGAGGAGTATCTGAGAGAAACAGGCTTGACAGAGACAGAATTAAGAGGAATGACGAGGAAGATGGTCAAAGCCAAGACAAGACAGTGGGACGCACACAAATGGATGGAAGAGGTGGAACACAAAAATAGTTTAGTTATATCTATCTATCTATCTATTGCCAGATGCCTCAATCCCGTTTGGGGTGGCCCCAAACAAATCGCCTCCAAGTCGCCCTGTCCCCTGCCATTTCACTGCCTTGCTCCCAACTCACACCCCCGTCTCTCAAATACCTCTCCACCCCATCCCTCCATCTCATCCTCGGCCTCCCCCTCCCTCTTCCCCCCTCCAACTCACTCACATACACTCTCTTCGTCAGTCTTTCACCCTCCATCCTCTCCACATGGCCAAACCACCTCAGTGTGTTCCTCATAACGCTTTCTATCACATCCACATCCACACCACAACGCTCCTTTATATCCTCATTCGTCAGCCTGTCTCTCCATGTGACTCAACAGGCTCCTCTTAAATAACTCATTTCCACTGCTCTCACTCTTGACTTTATATATAAAAAAAGGAAAAGTCAAATAAAAGGGGAGGATCTGATATAGATGTATTCCTAGAGAATCGTAATTTCAGTAGAAAGAGTATGATGAGGGCCGTTTTAATTATCATCTTTATTGTCAAATGTTTCAACATCTTCTTCATGCCATCTTCAGTGACATGGAAGCAATGTAAATGATATACAATATCATTTACATTGCTTCTAGGTCACTGAAAATGGCATGAAGAAGATGTCGAAACGTTTGACAATAAAGATGATTATTCTAACGGCCCTCGTCATACTCTTTCTACTGAAAAGAGGAGGACATATATGACAATAGATTCTCCTCAGTTATTCACTTCAGGGCCAGGACAAACAGTCTACTGCTAAACACAAGAAGACGACACACGGGAGAAAGTATAGTGGGTGAGCTGTGCGAAGCACAAGAGGAGAACCTGGAACACCTATTACTATTTTGCCCAATGTATGGTGAAGAAAGGAAAGCTATTATTGAATTGCAACAACCATATGAAGAAAATATAGGACACATTATTGGGAAATTTCTGTTTATTAGTGAAAATATGGAAGCCAAAAAAGAAGGATTGAACAAGATATGGAGAAAGAGAGAGCAAAAGATAAAGGAACCGTGAGGGGAAACATAAGGGCATAAAACCAGCTTTATAGTGAAAACCAGATGGTTTGTGCATTACTGAAGAAAACCCAGACCACAAAGCACTGCAGAGTTAAGTAGAAGTAAAAAATAAGAAGAAAGGGTGTGCCAATGCAAAGGCTTTACTCCCGTCTCACAACTGAACTGAACTGAACTGAGGGCAATACAAGAAAGGGCAGAAATACACCAAGTATACACTTGCTGACAAGGCAATATACACTTGCTGACAGTATGCCAATGCAATGCAGAACTACAGTTACTTAACCACAATTATAGTTCATAAAGTTTACAGGGGGTGTGGGCAAAAATTCATGATTTTACGTAGTTAGGTTTGGAGGCCCCGGACCCAAACTAATTTTTCCCCAAAGAAGTTAGGTTTAAATTTCGATGATTTGAATTTTGCGGTGATTTTTAGGCACCTATGCCTGTCGAAATAAAAAATTCCACTGTATATATATATATATATATATATATATATATATATATATATATATGTATAAACTGTATATATATATATATATATATATATATATATATACACAGCTAAAGGTGAATGTAGGGAAGAGTAAAGTTATGGTCTTCGAGAGAGGTGAAGTCAGTGAATGTAAAGTGAGGTTGGATGATGAGGAAATGGAAAATGTGAGTGCATTTAAGTACTTAGGTAGTGTGATGAGAAAGGATGGAAGTTTGGAGGGTGAAGTGCTTGAAAGGGTACAACAAGGAAGAAAGGTTGCTGGTTCCTTGAAGGCAGTGATAAGAAACGGGGAAGTGAGCATGGATGTGAAAAATTTATTACATGACAGTATTGTGATACCAACTCTAACGTATGGAAGTGAAGCTTGGACGTCGTTGGAAGGACACAAGTCAAGAGTGAGAGCAGTGGAAATCAGTTATTTAACCCGAGACGTCCCGTCGATGTATGGGTACGTTGCAACATTTTGCATTTGCCAGTCCCATCGATGTACTGGTACGTTTTGCAATTGCAAGGTCCCTAATTTGCACAATTTTCGATTTTCGCGCGTGATTTTTCGTATGTATACACGGGACACCTTCCTCTATTCCTCTACAAGATGCCAAGCAGGGACAATGCCTTACACCACATAACCTCCTCCCCCCCTCCCCCGCATGCCATTCTCTTGGCAATTCACCTGTTACCAGTGACCTGGCCAATAAAGACATTCAGGGCCACAGTGATTCCCCAATTGATGACAATGTGGAGGACAAAGTTTACATAGCATTATAGGAAGAAACAGTCAGAAATGATGATCAGGTAACGCGGCAAAAGAAGGTCAGAAATGGTGATGAGTTAGTGAGTGAAACAATGCTTATTATGCCTATATTACTGTTTGAAAACCAATATACTCTCATACTACATATAAATTCATACCAAATAAATAAATAAATACCATTTAGGAGTGGTGTGAAATAGTTATCCTCCCACAGAACTCGTTTTCTTTGCAGCCAGCCTGATAGAAAACCCTGTAACGTAAGGAGGTACTCCTACCTGTATCAAGTATTTTAAACCTCAGGTGAGCGATTTCTATATGAATTTTCGATGTTTCTCACCAAAAGCAGAGGTTTTAGCCAAAAAATTTTTTTTTCCAAAAGTGGTTGGGACTGGGGGATGTCAGAGGTGCAAAAGTGGTCGGGACGTGACGGGTTAAAACGAGCCTGTGGAGTCACATAGAGAGATAGATTGACAAATGAGGATGTGAAGGAGTGTTGTGGTGTGGATGTGGATGTGATAGGAAGCGTTAGGAGAAACACATTGAGGTGGTTTGGCCATGTAGAGAGAATGGACAGTGAGAGACTGATGAGGAGAGTATGTGTGTGAGGTGGAGGGGGAGAGGGATAGGGGGAGGCCAAAGATGAGATAAAGGGATGGAATGGAGAGGTATATGAGAGAAGGGGGTGTGAATTCGGAGCAGGGCAGTGAAATGGTGGGGGACAGGGTGACGTGGAGGCGATTTGTTTATGGCCACCCCATATAAGGGATTAAGGCGTCTGGCAATAGAGAAAATATATATCCTGTGGTCAGTTTTAGCATCATAGCAGTACCCACCTGCTCATCATGGTCTCAGCTGTTGACTTTGAAGGCTTTATGGCACCTCCAGGAGACCTCAGCAGTGACAGTAAGAGTGACAACGAGGTGCCCCGCCCCACGGGGCAAGAGTAGAGCCTCGGATACCCACCCCCCTCCCTTCTTAACCCTCTGGGTGCTGGCTATTTTTAGCCCTATGGGTCACCCCGGTGCTGGCCATTTTTCGACCATTTTCTGGGGGGCTAAAATGATAGATTTTGATGTGGAAACAATGAATTTCGCCATTAAAATGTTCACTGAGGCTCAGAAATGAGTTTTATTGAGTCCTGCATACTCATGTACAGGTATAGCCGCTCTCTCACGCTCACCACGAACGTGAGAAAGCCGTTTTCTATGTAAGGTATACTCAAGTATTTGTGCTGGGAAGGTATAGCAATGTTCAGTACACTTTTCTGATTACTTATTACTTCAACATCTACGACAATTTGCGTGTCTTTCTCACTGTGAATTATCTTACACTTACTTGAAGATAGGTACAACTTGACTTCATTACATAAAGTCCTTGCAATTACAAGAAGTTATTTACATCTTGACTTCAATATATAGTCCTTACACTTACAAGAAAATATTTACAACTTACACTTACATGAAAATACTGTATTTACAAAATGTCTTCATATGTACAGCACTGGGTGAGGCACACAGGCTGAGTGAGGCAGAGCGATCGTGAGGGGGGGAGCGAGTGAGTGTATGGCCTCGACAGCCTGGGGTATGGTTGAGGAAGAGTTACCTTACATGCCTGCCAATTTTTACCCGCAAATCTTGAAAAATGTGGTCACAGTGAAGTTTTTTATTTTAAACCATTTTAAAACGGCACTGGCATGCGGCAGGTTAACACTCCCAGAAGTCACTTAAATAAAGGTACTTGGTGTTTCATTTATTATTTTATTTGTTGGTCCAACTAGAAGTACTATTAGGCAAAGTATTAAAAGGGTAAAGTAAGCTGGAAGGGGACCCGAAGACCAAGCTCTGGGTGGGCTGTCCACCATATACCACTCTTCCCATAAGTTCTTTGGTTCACAAAATGCGAAATCGTAGAATGCGAGGGTTTCTGCCGCCCATAAACTCGCATTGTGTGAGGGTGCACTGTATATGTGTGTGTGTGTGTGTGTATATATATATATATATATATACAGTAATCCCTCTACTATCCGATATAACAGAGTCAAAGGAATGTCTGGAAAGTGGTCCTGTCCGGAAAGTGGGCCCCTGGCTCCTGGACTGGTACTTAAGGACCCTAACCCAGCCTAACTTTGAAAGCCACCTAAATAACTCCCTACCGGACATGCACAGCACCTATTTAAACCAATTTAAGACCCTATTCACACCAATAATGGACATAAAGCATGAAATAAATGAAAAGAAACCAAGAATGAGGAATCAGAAGTGACTGTACCTCAGCCAGGGTACTTACAGCACGTTTGTAGCTGCCTTTTCTAAGATTTTGGCAGTGAAAATGCTCTTGAAGCACATACAGTAGTCCAGTGTTGTGCTGCACTTAATTCTTTGCACTGTGAGTTATAATTGTTTAATACTGCACACTGTTCTTAACTGCACCACACCAGTTTCAACTGCCAATTTGCACTCCATAGTCAATCCTTTGCACTCTAAATTCTAATTTCTTAACACTGCACAAAACTGTAAATTCCCGTGTGGTCTAGTGGCGAGGTATTGCAGTTTATTCACTGTTTATTCACAAAATATGAGCAAGTGTGGCTTCCACTGCGATAAGCATCTACTCGCGATCGAAGTTAGGCAGGAACTGTTGGAGACGAGTGTTGGTGATGGGGAAACAGAGTTGCCAGATCGCAATGGCCATATTACCAAACTCTTAAATTTTCATTACCAAATTTAACTATTCATTACCAAATTTGTAAAGCTGGCATTTATTCTTCACTAATTATATAGACAAGTGGAAATACATGTAATGACTCTTCTTATAATTAACAGCATGTTGATTATTTTCATGCTATGTTGGCTAGCAGATTTATCAGAAAGAGCAAACAATCCACCATCTCCATCCTGTGTATCCTCATACATGTGAAAAATACGTTTGGTAATGCATTATTCTGATTCATTACCAAACGAATTTTTCATTATCAAATTGGCCCACATTTGGTAATGAAAAATACCAAACGGCAACCCTGACAGGGAAGGGGGGAGGGGGGTGGAAGGAGTTGGTGAAGGGTCAGTGGTGTAACAGCTGTTCAGTGTCATGCGGCAATTTCAAATAATGGGTGGGAAAAAATTCGGATTTGGGGGGGATTTTTTTCTTTTTTATGGCCATTTTTGGGTTCCGAAGGTCCAGGCCCACAATGTCTGGTAAGCAGGGTGTCCAGAAAGTACGGGGATTACTGTATATATGCAGTGGGCTCACACAGTGCGCGTCACCACAGTGCGGGATTCGCCTTGTGCACGAGTGACCAAAAATCATAACCAAAAACCCTTTAATGCACGAATTTACCACACAGAACAAGAGGGAGAGGCAAGGAGTGGCTCAACAATGCCATTTTCTACTAGTGCGCGACCACCCCTCACAAAGCGCGTCACGTGTCGTCATGTTGATGCACAGAAATTCCCAGGCATTCTACTGCGCAGCTTGGGGTACAAGGAAGCGGGCGCCATAACAGTCCTGGCTCGTTCACTGTGTGGATCAGCTCTCTAGGAAGCGGGCGCCATAACAGTCCTGGCTCGTTCACTGTGTGGATCAGCTCTCTACAGCTAACCTGTCGTGTACAACGTGTGGTGTTTTTTGTGCTGCCTGTACTTCGCCGCACCATGGCTCCAACCCCAAGAGTTAAGAAACTTCTGACACACGCCACCAAGTTAAAGATAATTAAGATGAAGGAGGAGGGTCAAGGAAACATGGCTATCGGGAGAACCCTGGGACTGGCTGAATCTACAGTGAGAACTGTGTGGAAGAACCGTGAAGCCATAATGGCTGTAGTGAAGACGTACGGTGCCTCTGACCTAGATGGCCATTCGCAGGTGGGAAATCACGCTATGATATTAATGGAGTGTTATCTTTCCACCTTCATAATGCGGAAAGAAAAGGAAGGTGTTCCATTCAATGGAAAATTTATTCGGAACCAAGCCCAGCTCTTTAACAAGGCTGCATCTCGAAGGTTAAAAGTGGAAAAATCGTTCAGAGCATCGGTTGGATGGCTGGACCGTTTTCTCAAGCGCAAGGAACTCTGTTACGTGGAATTGTCTGGTGAACGTGCCTCTGCCAATGAGCTGGCCGCGAGAGACTATCCTGCAATATTTAAAACGATTATTGAAGAGGGACAGTACACCAATGAACAGATCTACAACACAGATGAAACGTCCTTATATTACAAGGCTATGCCAAAATCAACTTACATTGCTAAATGACAGAAACAAGCCCCAGGTCGCAAGCTCCAGAAGCGTAAGATGACGGTAATGTTCGCTGTAATCCTGTCGGGAGCCACAAGATGAGGCCAGTTGTTGTACACACAGCCTCATATCCAATGTGCTACAAAAACCTCACGAACATGGATGCAAGTGGTATGTATTGGTACAAGTCCGTAAATTGTTGGATGACCGGGAACATTATGGCAGACTGGTTAACGAGGCGGTGTGTCCCTGATGCCAGGGCCAAGTGTCAGGAACTGGGCATTCCATTTAAGATGCTCCTTGTGCTTGATAATGCACCAAGTCACCCTCCATACTTGGAAGATCTTCACAAGGATTGTTGTGTTGAGTTTCTGCCGCCCCACACAACGTCACTAATGCAGCCACTCGATCAAGAACTAATAGCCACAGTGAAGCATTTCTACCATAAGGAAGTGTACGACTACCTACGCATGAAGACCGACACACAAGAGGAGCTTCATGCCCTACAAGAAGATCACGACGAAGACCTTGATGAGGCATCTGCTCCCGTTCCATCTCCACCAGCACCTGTATCCCGACCTACCACAGATGCCATGACTGTTGAGGCATTTTGGCATAACTTTACGGTGAAGGACGCAGTTGAATTTCTCCTTCAAGCCTGGCACCAGATTACACCTGCAAAGGTGAACCATGCGTGGCGAATGCTCGTGCCTCACCTGTGCATCACCCAGGAGACAGCCATTCAACCACTGGCCGATGCTGAGGCAGCAACATTGAGAGCAGCACAAACTGTACCAGGTTTTGAGGACGTTACATTGACGGACATACAAGAAGTGCACACTGCTACTGAGGAACAGCCTCTCGAGGAAGTGTTGCAACGGATAGACGAGGCTGACGCAGAGCCCGATGCCAGACAGAGTCAAGTTGAGCAGCCTAGCGTGATGGAAGGCAGGACTGAGTTGTGTATGTCAAACATTAGCAAGATCCTTGCTGCTGTGGATAAGCTCAAGGAAGAGGTGAAGGCACAGGAAGTGAGCAACCTAAGAACGGAAGAACTTCTGGCTGGTATCGACAAATTCTTCCGTTTCTACACAGACAGGCACAGGGAGGAAATAAACAGGAGAAGACAGACACTTATAACAAGCTACACACAGAGGGCTCAAGTTGGTGAAATAGAGGAATCATCGACATCGTCTGCTCCTGATCCTGTTGAGGATGAAGGGGATGCAATGTCAGAAGTGCCAGCATTGGACTTTGAAGGGTTTATGGTCGAAGTGAGTGACTTGGATGCTCCTGGGGAAGGTGATCAAGAGGAGTCTGCGGAGGGAAGTGTTGGTGCGGTGGGAGGTGTGGTGAGGAGTGCGGCTCTGTAAGTGTTGCCGCGCCTCGGAACCCCTGTTATTTAAGGTCATCAGGCCTGTTGTCTACTGTTGTTAAGGTGACTACCCATATTTTTGTTATTGTAGCTATAGCTTTAGTACAATGTCTGAAACATATGACCTTTATTATGTCTCTAAGGGCCAAAAAAATGTCCAGGTATGAGGGAGTACCGCCCATATGTAATTATTCCCATAAGATTATGTATTCCTTGTACGCAAATTCCCAGTGCGCGAGCTCGTGCACCGCCCAATCTCTCGCGCACTATGCGAGCCCACTGAGTATATATATATATATATATATATACACACACACACACACATATACAGGCATACCCCAGTTTAATGATGTAATTGGTTAGGCAAAACCCCATCGTTAGGCGGGGTATCGTATATCGGAGTACTTTTAATTAACATGTAAAGTATT
The DNA here is from genome assembly GCF_032717465.1 of Coenobita brevimanus. Taxonomy (NCBI): domain Eukaryota; kingdom Metazoa; phylum Arthropoda; class Malacostraca; order Decapoda; family Coenobitidae; genus Coenobita; species Coenobita brevimanus. The sequence goes on along the minus strand of NC_137040.1, from coordinate 14,517,929 downwards.
GCGGAGCGTTTACCAGCCTTAGGTTTCCCCCACAAACCAAGCCCAAAACCCACCCAAATGAACCCCAAAACAAGTTTATAGCCAATCTAAATGGCCTAACAGCTGTCAAGGAAGTTAACCTAAACCTAAGCCTAACAGCTGTAAATAACTCACTAAAACCAACAAATAAAATCTGAAAATCATCAAATATAAGTCTGGAAAAATAAGGCTTATTAAACTGTACCCCAAAATGACAATGATCACCTAACATATGGCTAAAACACAATAATCTAATAAAAACAGTTTATACACCAACCTAAACACACAATTTTGGTATAAAATATCATCAAAATTGTTAAAATAAAAAACCATCATTAAACCTGGGTTTGGCCATCGTTAGGCGGGGTATGGTGGTATTTCTACCCTCATTGTTAAGCCAGGCAAACCCCAATTTATGATATCCATAGATGCGATACCCTGGAATAGTGATGAGGGTAAAAATACCATCCTACCCTGTCTATCGTAGACCTACCTCACATTTTCCAATGGGGTTAATTTTTTTTTTTTTTTACTGATTTTGATTAAATTATAGACTTAAATTTTATTTCAGGCTGATTTACAAACTGTTTTAGACTTAAATTGTATCTTAGTCACAGGGGCAGTGAATACTGTCATTTTGTGTATGAATTCTCACCCATCAGATGAGACATAAAACGCTGAGGACAACTAAGCGACTAAACAAAGAATATTTCATGTTTAACCACTGAACTGTCGTCTAACCTATCATGGAATACATAATACACTCAATCCTCGTAAATCGCGGCAATTTGGGTCTGGACCACTGCCGCGACTTACAAATTCCGTTGTTTATAAATAATAACTCTTACGTGAAAAATGAATTTGGGTCTGGACTTTGGCCAACCACCCCCCACAGCACCCTACCTACACCTATCTAGGCACCATCAAACACAAACATACAAATTTAGGAATATTCAGTGCATGTATTTAATAGAAATAAGCATTGTTAAGGGATCTCACCTTAATCTTATGACGATATTGCTTAAGTGAGTGAAGTGAGGTGGTGTTGGGAAGAACTTAGAACCTCTCAGCACTTGTTCTTCCCAAACTCTTTCGCCAGCTTTAAAAACTTCTCTCCCTTCTCAACACGACAAATGAGCTCCAAATGTTGACTGTACAATAACGACGGCTGCTTCTTGATGCCATACTGCTTAGAGCACTTCATCGGGGGTTCGGGAGGGGCCATGGAAGGTAGGAGGCAGGGGGGAAGGTGCATAAAAAAAGGCAGGTAGCTCTCGTACTCCACGGCGATGGTCTGTAGTGTGCAGACTGGCGGGAAGAACAACAACAACGTGGCGGCATTAGTATGCATACTTGCCACAAGGGACGGGTGGTGATTGGTTGTTGGGTTGCAATTTTCAAATTGAATGCCGCAGTTTACGATTCTCCTTGGAAAAGGCCCACTTCGGTGCCTAAGTCCACGATTTTCGTGACTTAACAGCGATTTAAGGGTGCCACCAGTCTGACAGCCACTTAGCTGTGATTTATGAATCCGTGATTTATAAACATGCGATTTACGAGGATTGAGTATAATAATTTTTTAACTGAACATTAATGATTATGAAAACCTTAGAATGTAAATATTTCATGAACTGATGAAAACTGTGACATCGATAGACCATGTGTTTACATTCAGGCTGTTTAAGGAAAAACGCTTTGAAAGTACACAGAACTTTCTAAATAAATGTGGGGGGGGGGGGGAAAGCTCCTCAACTGGAACAGTAACTGAAACGGCATAAGGAGGGGCTGTTGAAAAGCCTATCCTGATCGCATCACATATCGATAAATCGTGTGTTTACATTCGGGTTGTTCAAGGATATAACACTTTTGAAAATACAATGGAATTTTAAAATAAATGTTGGAAAATAAGAGAGAAGAAAATAAAGGAGCTCAGCAACCAGAATAGTAACAGAAACGACATAAAGAGGTGCCGTTGAAAAGGCTATCCCCATCACGTCATTGACTGCATTCCCCATCAAGAGACTTCCCTGTCAAAACATCAACGATTCTCCGTCACAACTATTGCACCCTGGACAATTCTGCGTCATTCATACATTACTATTATGCATAACAAATGTTTATTTAACTCTCCCGGGCCTGTCTAATGGTGGGATTGTATACAGTGATGCTGCTTCTTCTCTACCGAGTCTGAATACAAGTCGGAGATCGCATTCTCCAGTGACCTTGACTGGGTACAAGCGAGACAGGCACTGGTTTTAGGCTTAGGTTGGCTTCTTCTACAGCTGTCAGGCAATTTAGAGTGGTTTTAAACTTTTTTTTGGACTCATTTGGGTGGGTCTACGACTTGGTTGGGGGGGGGGGACCCCAAGGCTCAAAAACGCATCCCTATACAGTAAGACCTCACTATAGCGGACTAATTGGGCCCCAAACCATTCCGAAAAATGCAAAATTCCAGTAAATGCCACATCCGGACTTCCCCCTGCTAATCTGGCCTTTTTTCTATATATCAGACATTAATCTGGATTGCATGAATGGTTTTTAAACTGTTCTGGCTGCCATTGAGGTACTGTACTCTGTTAAAATTTCACTACATTAATCAAATGGTATAATATATATAATAATACTGTACTGCACACTGATAAACATGTCATGTATTTACCTTATTGTGGTGAACATAGCTGAAGTGGTCAGGCAGTCCAGACTGCTTCTGGCTTTATCGGACTTTTTCCGATATATAGGAATTTAGTCCAGTAGCTCCTCGAGTCCAATAAAAGCGAATTCTGGTCTATTGAAGTCCGTTATATCGAGGTTTTCCTGTACTTTACATGTTAAATCTACCCGAAGATTCAATACCCCGCCTAGCGATGGGTTTTTACTTAACCAACTGCATTGTTAAACCAGGATATGGGTGTCTATATATATACAATATATCATCATCATCATCCATCCAGACCTCCTTTCCCACACTAGGGCAAGGTGAGGAGTAGCAATGTACAGACAGCCTACGTTTGCCCAATTTAATGGGCCACACTTCCATTTACTCAACATTCAAGCCCATGGAATCCTGGCTCCATCAGACAGGTCAAAAAACTTTCACCACGTTCTGTAGCTTCACATATACCTATCAGATACAGTAAATCTGAACACTGTCACGTTAAAAATGGGTGCCAAATCCCTGGTTATGCGCTTCTCCACACAAAATTCATCCAGCCAGCACAATCTCTTGTCAGTCCCTTAGCCTCACCAATTTCCAAACCTCTCTTCCTCACACTCATCCACCATATCCCTCCACTTTCTTCTTGGCCTATGTACATTTTTCACCACTCTACTGTCATCCATTCTCTCCACATGACCATACCATCTCAGTACACTCTCTTCAATTCTGGTGTCCAGACTTCGTCACTCCGCATCTTTCATGTATCACATTATTCTGTATCCTATCCAGTCTCTGTACTCCACATACATTCCTCAGCAGTCCCATCTCCACTGTTCTGACTCTTGACTTTTCATTTTCATGCCACACCATAGTCTCACATCCATATGTTCAAGCTGGAAATAACATTCCTTCATGTAAGACCCATGCAGCTACAACACTCAAGCCTCTGTTGTTCATCAAGGCCTTCATAGCACCTGCTACTTTCCCTCCTCGTGTCACTCTATCCTCCACTCCATTTACACATTTTCCTCTCTTTTCTATCACAGTACCCAGGTATTTGAATGCTCTCACCAAGCCCTCTTCCTCTCATCATCCCCAGATATCACCTTCTGCTCCCCAAACCTCACCCCCACAACATCCTGGAGAGTGGTCAAAACCCTTGGATCTGATCACTCCCAATCATCATCACTACAAAAACCAGAATCACTCCAGCTGGCCACAGACACACATACACTAATAAGAAGCCAACTGGGAGACCCTCACAACTGAAACGGAACATTTCGAAACATTTAGTACACCCATCACAAACACCAACACCACTGTGCACACTTTCAATACAATTATACAAAATGCAGACAAAAGACACATCCAAGAGGCAACAGAAAGAGACACAACCCCAACTTCACACCAGAAATTCAAGGCTTCATCAGTCAAAGGGACACACTACGACACTCCCCAACACCCCATACACAAGACACCGTATAACAAATACAAGAATTCAACACCCAAAAAAAACATAAAATGCAGAACAGCAAACACTAAACTGGAATAAATATCTCCAAACATTTGACCACAAAACAAACACCAGCAAACTCTACAAAACACTAAACAGCATCACACTCTCCAACTTCAACACTACACAATCACATGCTGCCATCACAACAACAGACACCATACTTTCAGACAAACAACAAGCAAACTCTCTCATCAATCACTTTTCAAATGTCAGCCATCTAAACCCCCATCGTGACGACCGACGTATCATCCGACGTAAGAGACAGTTCCCCACAGACCCAGATTACACACCTTTCACTTACAACCAGACGAAGCACATCATCAGCAACCTTAAGCACTCATCTGCCTGCGGATCAGACAACATAGGCAACATTCACCCTAAACACCTTGGACCACAAGGCATACAAGCACTCACCAACATATCAGACTACAGCTACTCACACAACACAATACCCAACATCTGGATGCATTGCATTATCATCATTATCCCTAAACCCAACAAAGACCCCACGTTACCTTCCTCACACCGCCCCATCACACTCCTCTGCACCCCCTCTGAAGTCATTGAACGACTGGTACTACAACTACAACTAGAAGAAAAGAAGAAGAAGAAAAGAAGAAGAAGAAAAGAAGAAGAAGAAGAAAAGAAGATGAAAAGAAAAAGAAGAAATGAAGATGAAGAAGAAGAAAAGAAGAAGAAGAAGAAGAAGAAAAGAAGAAGAAGAAGAAGAAGAGGAAGAACAGAAGAAGCAGAAGAAAAGAAGAAGCAGAAGCAGAAGAAGAAGCAGAAGAAGAAGAAGAAGAAGAAGAAGAAGAAGAAGAAGAAGCACAAGAAGAAAAGAAGAGAAGATGAAGAAGAAAAGAGAAGAAGAAGAACAGTATATCACAAAAAACGTCATGTTATAGTCACACGTACAGCTGTACTGAGGTTGTAAATGCCCGGGTACATACTAGGGGACTCACATGGGATAACAAATATAGCTAATTTCCCTGGGTTTCAACATATAGGTTCTGGTGGTACTGTATCAATACATGCCAACACAGGTTTGAGCATGGTGCACCAATCAATGCCATCAGTGGCAAATGGGTTAATATCTTATTTGTTGCAAACTTTAATTCCATCCAAAAAAGGCACTAGCCACTAGTGAACTACTATATGCAAATGGAATTTACCTACATTTCTTGTGATGAAAAAATGCACCAACTATGATAATCACCAGATTACAAATAAAGCATACTGTTAACCTTATGAATATCCAAACAGCCAGAAGAAAGGCCAACTTCTCTGCTGCACTAATTTCTTCTCCAGCACAAATTTAAGATGCATTCATACGGAAAGTGTGTGGGCATGGAAATGGGGGCCACAGCAAGTTGATGCTAGTGAATGTTGTGGTTTTTTTCTTTCCTTTTTTCCCCAATCCTTCTCCAGCACAGCGTAATTAATGTTCTTCACTGTGCTTGGTAGGATGCATTCCAAATTGAAAATGTGAGTGAAACATCTGCTATGAGCTGCCCAGAAGGTTTGAAGCAGGAAAAGTTCACTGTGAACTATTCTCGTCTGACCTGTGGAGCTATATTCTCACCCAAAACCACCTCCTCCATTGTGGCTACTTATATGAGTTATAATGAGTGGCTGAAACTGGTGGTAATCCATTCATCTGATATTTCCCAAAGTGATGACAAACTATGAAATTTTCCATATTACTAGTCTGATGTACTCTGCAATGAAAGGCCTAGCCTGCATTAAAAAAAAAAAAAAAAAATTCTAGTTCTGGATTCATGGCTACTCATGTCCTTTGTTTCCTTTTAATAAAGTCTACTATAGACTTTGTAATTACCCAGGCTGTAATTCTTAAATCCAATATAAATTTGGACACTATGTAAATATTCAGACTACCTGAATTGCCATCGACTTATCAATTCCAAAATATGGTAGTCTTGTGGAATATTTGTCTAATTTTACTAATTTCTAACCCCGATTATAATGCCTAAGAAACTCCATCCACACCCACCCGCTTCTGGGTGGTCACAACCTTAGGCATGTGCTCAGCCATATGCATGTAATATTATATATTAATATCATGCGATATGGCGATTTATTTAGTAACAGCCTTAATGATATATGCTGTAAAACATTAATTTCAGGGGATTAAGGATCTCATAGGCTCAATGGAGCTTTACAGTACCATTCTAAGAGATCAGTTTACCTCCTAGGCAACCTTAAGAAATATACTGCAGTTATTTTGAAGCTTTCAATTCCACTAGCACTTTTCTTCTTGTTAATGCATCAATATGGAGGTCTCTAGCTTTAGCCTCTGCAATAATGCTACAATCAATCTTTGCAACCTACATAACAACATACAAGTAACAAAATTAAACATGAATCATGGAATAGCATGCCTCAAATGAACATCAAAAGAGATCAGCAAACCTTACTAAAGCATGATCATGTGACTTGTCAGCTTCCCACCTTATTTCAAGCTCCTCCATACAACCTATTCTTCCTGCAGTATTGTTTACTTTACCCTACTTGCATACAGTCGGTGTGACAAACAGACAATGGTAGAGGATATTTACCGATATTTCAAGTTCGTTGTTGAGGTCAGGCTCATCCTCGCTGAAGACTGCGGAAGCCAGGTGGAAGTAACTCAGTCAACACGCCAACAACACTCCAATCACTTTAATATTTTAGCATGGTTCAGTAAAAGATCTAATTTGCTATATCAAACTGGAAGACTTTCAGAAACAAGCATTTGTAAATTAAGAGTAATTATTAAGTGAAAACTCACTCCTCTAAACTACATGATGCGCTCTATGAATCCAGACATGTGCTGACCAGACTGATGAGAAAAAGAAAAGTCTGCTGATGTAAAGTCTGTTTACTTTGGTAAGTGGAAGTTATAATACCATATTCAAAGGTCACACTGAAGTCAAGAGATAACTTCATGAGTAAGTATTGCCACACCCTATAAACAGGTACTGTAATATTAGCCCCTGGCCTTCCAGGAGACATGACAGCACTGATGAATGTACCAACTTATAATCCTGATACAATTTAGATCAGAAGCAAATAAGAGGAAAAAATATCCCTAAGATCATCTGGTCGTGGCATACCAACTAATAAGTTACAGCTCAACTGACGTGCATTCCTCGAGCGCAGTTACATGAGAGGTAGCAGGAGTACTGACACATTGGCTTGAGCTGGCTGATGAGTTCCTCTTTGGTCCACTCTTTCTTGTCTGCCCACAGAGAGATGCTGGAGGCCATCACAAGCTTGTTGTCATCTGGGTATGGCACGTTGAGGTAATGGACCAAAACTATATCTGGATTCTGAGGACAAAGGGTGATGCTTAGCACTCACATTAATCAATATTAACATCAAAAATTTAAAATTTCTGTTGTTCACACACAGTGTGGGAATCTGACAAACACTCATCTCCAAGACGTGACTGAGACAAGTAATGAAAAAGACCAATGTACAAGACATTTTAGCATGTTTTTTAATAAAATCAAGGGCATTTTTAAGGTTTTTCAAGGCCAAATTAGATAATTTTTAAATGATCCATATAAAATTACACACATGGTATCCACGAATGACTGCCACATTATGGCAGCCCAATGTTTTATGATGAACTGATATGAGATGAATCACTTATACTGTATAATGATCAAAGAGTTAGGATCATTTTCCAATACAGTCAAGTCTATATATACGACTGTTCACTATGTGGTAAATCCCTACAATCTATCTATCTATTGCCAGACGCCTCAATCCCGTTTGGGGTGGCCACAAACAAATCGCCTCCAAGTCGCCCTGTCCCCCGTCATTTCACTGCCCTGCTCCCAACTCACACCCCCCTCTCTCATATACCTCTCCACCCCATCCCTCCATCTCATCCTTGGCCTCCCTCTCCCTCTTCCCCCCTCCACCTCACTCACATACACTCACTTCATCAGTCTTTCATCCTCCATCCTCTCCACATGGCCAAACCACCTCAGTGTGTTCCTCATAACGCTGCCTATCACATCCACATCCACACCACAACGCTCCTTTATATCCTCATTCGTCAGCCTGTCTCTCGATGTGACTCCACAGGCTCCTCTTAAATAACTCATTTCCACTGCTCTCACTCTTGACTTATGTCCTTCCAACAACGTCCATTCTTCACTTCCATACCTTAGAGTTGGTATCACAATACTGTCATGTAGTAACTTTTTCACTTCCATGCTCACTTCCCTGTTTCTTATCACTGCTTTCAAAGAACCAGCAACCTTTCTTCCCTGCTGTACCCTTTCAAGCACTTCACCCTCCAAACCTCTATCCTTACTCATCTCACTACCCAAGTACTTAAACGTACTCACATTTTCCAATTCCTCACCATCCAACCTCACTGTACATTCACTGACTTCACCTCTCTCAAAGACCATCACTTTACTCTTCCCTACATTCACCTTTAGATTCCGTTTCTTACACACTCTCCCAAACTCATCCACCAAGCCTTGCAGCTCCCCTTCGTCTTCACTCAACAACACAGTATCATCTGCAAACAACAGTACAGGGAGTTTCTAAACACTATCCTCTCTCACCAGGGCCACTCCAACATCCACTACCCTACCTTGTACCTCTTTTATTACCCCATCCATGTACAGATTGAACAACCATGGAGACATGACACATCCCTGTTTCAACCCAACTTTCAAAGACAAAAATTCACTTAGTTCACCATCCACACGCACTGCAGCCTTCACACCATCGTACATACTCTTCACAGCATTCAACAACTTCCCATCTACTCCATATATTTTTAACACTTTCCACAATCCTTGTCTATCCACCCTGTCATATGCTTTCTCCAAATCCATGAAAGCCGCATACAACTTCTTTCCCCTCTCTGGAAACTTTTCCACTAAAGATCTAAGAATGAATATCTAATCTACACAACCTCTTCCCTTCCTAAAGCCTCCCTGTTCTTCTCCAAGTAATTTCTCTGTTCTTTCTCTAACTCTGTCAATAAGTATCCTACCATACATTTTTCCTATTATACTAAGAAGACAAATGCCCCTATGATTATCACACACTTCTTTTTCCCCTTTTCCTTTGTACAATGATAATTTAAAAATTAAAACCTTATTTTTAAAATTATACACTTTTTTGGAATAACGAAACAGTATAACCATATTTTGGCACCTGATGGTTTAGTGAGTAATTACGGCACTCCAATAGGGCTGAGCCGGTGAAGGTTTATATCCAAGGGTGGCAGGGGTTCATTGCTCAAGTCAACAAGTGGGTTGGTGGAGGGTTAGTGCCCCTCCCCATAAAACAAATAACTCAAAGTCAAATGGCCACCCCTTAAGGGATTATGGCATCTGGCAATAGATAGATAGAAAGATAGTAATGCTACTCAGGAATGAGTGAGGCTGGTCATTCTCATCTTAAATGTCAGGACCAACTTGCCTCACCCTGGGCTCCTATGCTTCTCATGGGGCAATGTAGGACTGGATGATGAACGAATGAATGAATAAAAAATTATACCCATTTTTTGGAATAACAATAAAAAATTGGCCATGATTTCTCTAGAATGATAAATGTGATGGCCACCTCTGAGAATCTCGTGGGGATGTGGTGACAAACACAAGCCAACAATCAGCTGTCTAAGCCAACATGACTGCCCAGAGTTGTGCTCCGGTGAATATTGTTTTCATTGCGCACCGCACGAGACCATGCGCAATATTGCACTTGCACACGTGAGAAGGCAGGTGCGCAAGTGCAAATTTAGTTGCGCTTGCACAACTAAATTTGCGCTTGCGCACTTGTCCTGTGGATTGCGCAGTGTGCAATCCAAGGGACACGTGGTCTTGGGAGCTTCCCGTATGTCTGGACAAGAGATGGGGGAGCCTGGGAGGCTCGGGCGGGTCGTGAGGGTTCTGCTGGGGAGAGGCGGGAGGGATGCATGGGAGGGAAGGAGGGTAGTAGCATTTCTGAATATGCTTCAACAGAGATAACGTATTTTAATAGTTTTTAAATTATTATTAGTAGTAGTAAACAATAATTAACTAAATATACATTATTATATTAAGAGTTGCATATCCAATTGATTACAAAAATCACTGAAACATTTTTAAAATCAAATATCCACAGCCTAATAATTTATTAGGCTGTGGATATTTGATTTAAATAATATGTTTTAATGACTTTTGTAAGGAATTGCATATGCTATTGTATATCTACATTAAATTATTAAATAAAACGTCTTGAGAAATGCAGATAAAAGTAAAACTGGCAACATCATAGCCTTTGTTTCCCTGTCTCTCTGCTTTGCAGCCCGCTCAGTCCTCTAACTGTTTGAACTTCCACAAGTGAAAAAGTTACTACTTGACAGTACTGTGATACCAACTCTAATGTATGGAAGTGAAGCTTTGACCTTGTTGGAGGGACAGAAGGCAGGAGTGAGAGCAGTGGAAATGAGTTATCTGAGATGAGCATGTGGAGTTACATGGAGAGGCAGACTGACAAATGAGGAAGTGAAGGAGCGTTGTGGGGTGGATGTGGATGTGATATGAAGCGTTAGGAGAAACACATTGAGGTGGTTTGGTCATATGGAGAGGATGAAGAGTGAGAGACTAAGGAGGAGAGTGTATGTGAGTGAGGTGGAGGGGGGGAGAGGGAGGGGGAGGCCAAGGATGAGATGGAGGGATGGAATGGACAAGTATATGAGAGAGGGGGGTGTCAGCTGGGAGCAGGGCAGTGAAATGGCAAGGGACAGGGTGATGTGGAGGCGATTTGTTGCTTGTTTGTGGCCAGTGGCCACCCCTTACGTGATTTAGGCGTTTGGCAATAGATAGGTAGAATAAAATAAATAAAACTAAGTATGCTAATTTTAGATATCTCAATATTTTACAGTAATTCCCACAAATATATGCAAATGGAGAGAACACTTTAAGGAATTGTTGAACATAGAGGATGGAAGTAATGCGAGTATAAGTGGCTGGGGAATGGCTGGGAGAAGGAGGGAGGTGAGAAGACAGGAAGAAATCAGTAGGACAGAAGTTGTGGAAGCAATGAAGAAAGTTAAATCGGGGAAAGCCCCAGGAATTGATGGAGTGTGTGGTGAAATGCTGAAGCATGGGGGAGAGATAGTAGTAGAATGGATGTGGAAGATGTGCAGATTGGCCTGGGAGGAAGGTAGAGTCGCGGAGGATTGGAAGTCAGGTATAATTATTCCCTTGTACAAAGGAAAAGGGGAAAAAGAAGTGTGTGGTAATCATAGGGGCATTTGTCTTCTTAGTATAATAGGAAAAGTGTATGGTGGGATACTTATTGACAGAGTTAGAGAAAGAACAGAGAAATTACTTGGAGAAGAACAGGGAGGCTTTAGGAAGGGAAGAGGTTGTGTAGATTAGATATTCATTCTTAGATCTTTAGTGGAAAAGTTTCTAGAGAAGGGAAAGAAGTTGTATGTGGCTTTCATGGATTTGGAGAAAGCATATGACAGGGTGGATAGACAAGGACTGTGGAAAGTGTTACGAATACATGTAGTAGATGGGAAGTTGTTGAATGCTGTGAAGAGTATGTACGATGGTGCGAAAGCTGCAGTGCGTGTGGATGGTGAACTAAGTGAATTATTCTCACTGAAGGTTGGGTTGAAACAGGGATGTGTCATGTCTCCATGGTTCTTCAATTTGTACATGGATGGGGTAATAAAAGAGGTACAAGGTAGGGTAGTGGATGTTGGAGTGGCCCTGGTGAGAGAGGATAGTGTTTGGAAACTCCCTGTACTGTTGTTTGCAGATGATACTGTGTTGTTGAGTGAAGACGAAGGGGAGCTGCAAGGCTTGGTGGATGAGTTTGGGAGAGTGTGTAAGAAACGGAATCTAAAGGTGAATGTGGGGAAAAGTAAAGTGATGGTCTTTGAGAGAGGTGAAGTCAGTGAATGTACAGTGAGGTTGGATGGTGAGGAATTGGAAAATGTGAGTACGTTTCAGTACTTGGGTAGTGTCATGAGTAAGGATGGAGGTTTGGAGGGTGAAGTGCTTGAAAGGGTACAGCAGGGAAGCAAGGTTGCTGGTTCTTTGAAAGCAGTGATAAGAAACAGGGAAGTGAGCATGGAAGTGAAAAAGTTACTACATGACAGTATTGTGATACCAACTCTAACGTACGGAAGTGAAGCTTGGACGTTGTTGGAAGGACACAAGTCAAGAGTGAGAGCAGTGGAAATAAGTTATTTAAGAGGAGCTTGTGGAGTCACATGGAGAGACAGGCTGACGAATGAGGATATAAAGGAGCGTTGTGGTGTGGATGTGGATGTGATAGGAAGCGTTATGAGGAACACACTGAGGAGGTTTGGCCATGTGGAGAGGATGGAGGGTGAAAGACTGACGAAGAGAGTGTATGTGAGTGAGGTGGAGGGGGGAAAAGGGAGGGGGAGGCCGAGGATGAGATGGAGGGATGGGGTGGAGAGGTATATGAGAGAGGGGCGTGTGAGTTGGGAGCAGGGCAGTGAAATGGCGGGGGACAGGGCGACTTGGAGGCGATTTGTTTGTGGCCACCCCAAACGGGATTGAGGCGTTTGGCAATAGATAGATAGATAGATAGGTTTGTGCTAGTGTTTAGCGACATTGCGCAAGCTAAATATTAGATTGCGCACTTGTGCAAATTACAAATATTAGAAAATAATAAATAAAAGTAAGCAAGTATGCTATTTTATGTAAATATCTCAATATTTTACAGTAATTCCCACAAATATATCCAAATGGTTTGCGCTTGGGCTTTGCGACATTGCGCAAGCTAAATATTTGTCAGATTGCGCACTTGCGCTTGCACAAGGTAGTGAATTGTGGATTGCGCTTGCGCTTTGCGACATTGCGCAAGCTAAATATTTGTCAGATTGCGCACTTGCGCTTGCACAAGGTAGTGAATTGTGGATTGCGCTCTGTGCTTGCGCAAGGTCCTTCTTCGTTTGCGCGCCCACCACTGGTATTTACCTACTGTAGTTGCGATATACAGGATATGAGCTAATCTCGCAGGGTCCTGTCTCTGTTTCTCAGGAAGTCAAATTTTGCCTTAAACTTGTTTAAGTTTTTGGACTGGATGATCTCTTTGTCCAGGCTATTCTACAGGTCCATGCATCTATATGGAAAACTATATTTCTTGATATCCTTCAAGCAACTTGGCTTCTGCAGTTTCAATCCGTGTCTCCTTGTTACTCTCCCATCCCATACAAACAGATCTTCTCTGCCAATTTTTTATACTCCCATCCTGGCCCTGAAAACTGCAAACATGTCGCCCCTCTCTCTTCTTTCTTCTAAGCCAGGCAAGTCTAGTTTTTCCGGCCTTTCTCTGTACGACAGATCTGTCAGGCTAGGGAGCATCTTGGAGCTTGCCTTAATCAGTATCTTTGTCTTCATCGAGGATGAATTTCATTGGCTGATGCAATGCGCGCTCGTCTGTGATTGGCAGAAATAAATCACATGTAACTCATTTATTATCAATTTCCGAGAGAAATGTCATAGAAGAAAAGATTCTTAGAATGACCGAATCTACTAGAAAATGTTAACGAAAAGTCGAAAATTGCATCACGTGTACATGTAAAGTTTGACTGTCATTTTTAAGTACAGTAAAACCTCGATATAACGGACTTCAATAGACCAGAATTCGCTTTTATCGGACTCAAGGAGCTACCGGACTAAATTTCTATACTGTATATTGGAAAAAGTTCGATAAAGCCAGAAGCAGTCCGGACTGCCTGACCACTTCAGGTAAGCTCACCACAATAAGGTAAATAAAAGACATGTTTATCAGTGTATAGTACAATATTTTTATAAATATTGTACCATTTGATTAATGTAGTGAAGTTATAACACAGTACAGTACCGCAATGGTAGTCAAAACAGTTTAAAAATGTTCATACGATCCAGACTAATGTCTGATATATCGGAAAAAGTCTGGATTAGCAAAGGGAAGTCCGGATGTTGCTTTTATCAGAATTTCACGTTTTTCGGAATGGTTTGGGCCCCAATTAATACGTTACAGTGAGGTCTTACTGTACGTGTGTTGTGTACTGGATAACGTCAGTACATATTATTTCGATGTTTTGGTGCAGAGTATTGTTAAATATTTGTACACTCCCAAATGTTTTACAAGAGTATGGTGCAGCCACAATAATTCTAGCTATTGTCAACAAACCAGCTCCATCGTCTGCCTTGGCTGCAAGTCACCACTGCAGGTGGCTGGAAAAAGTAATATGTACCTATTTTACATTCAGATATACACTTAAAACAACACCAAATCATGTTTCCTGCCTTAATTAAGATGCCTTAAACCATCGGTAATGTGGGTAAATGTTTTGTAAGTGAGTGACCTTGGCTCCTCTTCCTGACCAGTATTCAACACACACTTTTAAAATGATTTTGGCCATGCAAAATACTACCCAAAATATAATATACCTATATTTATGCGAAATTAAGTATAATTGGTCACCATTTGGTAGTAAAGTACTGCTAACTACCACAGGCGGGCCTGGTCAGTATTGCCAGCTCAGTGCCGGTCACTCAGGCTCTAGGTTCTGAGGCTCGGGCGCTTGCACCAGAGAAATTCATCGACTGAGAAAACCAATCTCAGCTTTCGGGTGCTGGCGTCCGAGGCTTGGGAGCGGGTGCCCGATTCGGGTGCTTAGGCGACTGAGAAAACGGCTGAAGGATAATGTAGAAACTATGCATGCTGACGTGGTGAAAGTTGGGAAAGACTTAGAAACAAGTGTTGAAGAAAATAACATTAGGAAGAAAGTGAAAGATATTACAGTAAGAGTCCATTAATCCGAATGGCAGTGGACTGAGAATCATTCAGATTAATGGATTTTTTGGATTTTGGGGTGGGACCCCTAAGACACTTAATTTCATGTTTACACTGAAATTTTAACAAATGGATCATTCATTCATAATACAATATGGCACATTAACATTACGTATTACACAAATTTTTTACTTAATAATGCATTACTGAAGACATGAACAGTAATTGGTAAATTAAGATATGTTATGGATTTTTAACTCACCAATAATGTGTAGTGTTGAAAACAGCAGTTGTAGGCAGGTATATCCAATTAAAGAGAGTAAGTCCAGGGTTAATAATAATATGCTATCTATCTATCAATAGCCAGACGCCCTAATCCCGCAAAGGGTGGCCGCAGACAAAATGCCTCCAAGTCGCTCTGTCACGCACCATTTGGCTACCCTCCCCCCAACTCACCCCCCCCTCCCTCATATATCTCTCGACTCCATCCCTCCACCTCATCCTCAGTCTACCTCTCCCTCTCCCTCCCTCCACCTCACCTACATACACCCTCTTAATCAGTCTTTCATTCTCCATTCTCTTCACATGTCCAAACCACCTCAGTGTATTTCTCCTAATCTTCTCAACCACATCCACATCCACCCCACAATGTTCCTTCACTTCTTCATTCGTCAACCTGTCCCTCCACGTCACTCCACATGCTCAAGTAACTCATTTCCACTGCTCTCATTCTTGACTTGTTCCCCTCTTGCAAGGTCCACGCCTCGCTTCCATACGTCAGGGTAGGGATCACAATAATAATATGCACATATTGTAAAAGCACAAAAACTTTATACATTATTGTGGAAAATTCCTTAAACCTATGGTACAGTATATTTCACTTTGTTTGTCACTTTCACTCATCATCCTCGAGCATCGGCTCAGGACTAACGGCTTCTTCTAGGGTTCCTTGAGGTGCCTTCTTTGGAGTGTGGGTAGCTGGTCTTGGGTCATCATTAGTGGATTTACCTGCCTGGCTGCTCATGCACTTCACCCAGTCACGGATATCAGCTCTTGAGTAAAAGCTCAGCAAGTTGGAAACACATGACCTTCCACTTCTGAATCCAAACTGACTTTCAGCCAAAATATTAATCTCTTCCAGATACTTTATCCATCTATCTTTCAGGATTCTCTCGCACAATTTTGCAACCATGCTGGTTAGGGACACTGGTCTATAATTCAGGGATTCTTCCCTGTTTCCTCCCTTATAAATTGGTACCACATTTGCCCTCTTCCATTCTTGAGACACTTTCCCCTCTTCCAGGGAACACACAATTAAACTGCGAATCTTATCCGCCAGCTGTTCTCTACATTCCTTCAACACCCAATTAGAGATTCCATCTGGTCCTGGGGCTTTCCTTAAGTCTTGAGTTCCAGTAATTTATACACTTCCTGTACTTCCACTTTTATATCTTTTATCACTACTTTTCTAGTCACTCCCTCCCCTTCCACAAACTCCTTTTCATTAGTGAAAACCAACTGGAAACATTTGTTCATTATTTCAGCTTGCATTGTCGCATCTTTATAGACCTCTCCTTCTACTTTCAGTTTGGTGATTCCTTCCTTTTGTTTCAATTTGTCATTGACAAATCTATAAAACAGTTTGGGTTCATCCTTACATTTGTCTATTAAACCATTTTGAAAGTTCCTTTCTTCTTCTCTAGGTATTCTTGTATATTCATTTCTAGTTCATTTACAGTCTTCCTTTGTTCTGTTATTACCTCTCTTTCTCCAGTTGTTCCATGCCGGGTCCCTCTCTTTTTTGCTATCATATACCTTCTATTAAACCACTCTTTTTTCCTGTTTTCTTTCCCACTTACTCTTTGCACATATTTTTCAACTCCCAAATTACAGAGGTCTAGAAAGATATCCCATTTCCCCTGTATCTCTCGTTTCTCTGAATTTTCTCCAATCTGCTTTTTCAAAAAATTTTCTCAATCCTGTAAAGTTTGCTTTCCCAAAGTTGTATCTTCCCTGCCTATAAAGCTCGTCTCTTGGCACCACGTTCCCTATTATCATCTGGAACTCAATGACCACATGATCATTTCTTCCTATAGGACACAGATATATCAAAGATTCAATTACATCAGGTTCTTTGCTTAACAGTAAATCTAATCTTGCTGGTGTGTCCTCACCTTGTAATCATGTCTCTTCTTTGATCCACGGCATCATCACATTATTCACTGTTATATTTAACAATATAGTGCCCCACGAATCTTCACTACCCCCTGAGTCCCATTCCTCCTCGTTCACCTCTTTACAATTAAATCACTCTCTGTAAATAATTAGCCATGTCTGACAAGATCTCCCGGTATTCATTGTCATTCCATGCTCTTGTCTTAGAAGGAACATATACTACTGCCATATCCCTCTGGCCATTCTCTCCAGTTTCTAATTTTATATTTATCACTGTTTGAGAAGAAAGATATTTATAAGTATACATGGGTGAGACAGGAGGGTGGAAGGGTTGTTGATAGAGCCTTGATGGACTATGTGGTTGTGTCTAGGAATGTAATAGGAAGATTGTTGGATGTGAGAGTTCTGAGAGGGGAGGGTGGAGGTATGTCTGACCACTACCTGGTGGAGGGAAAGTTAAGAGTAGGTAAGAGATGGGTGAGAGCTAGGAGGGTTAGGTGTGGCAGGGAGGTTTTGAAAGTGAGTGAGTTGGATAAAAGAGAGAAAAAGATAGAGTATCAGGAGAAATTGAAAGATGAGTGGAACGCAGTGAAAGATCAGGAAAATGGCAGCGTGGAGGAGGAATGGCAGTTGTTTAAGAGTGCTGTGGTGGAGCATGCAGAAGAGGTGTGTGGTGTGAGACGTGTGGGTGGTGGTGTAAGAAAAGGAAGTGAATGGTGGTGCGAGGAAGTAAGTATGGCTGTGGCTGAGAAGAGACGTGCATATGAAGTGTGGCTGCAGAGGAAGGATGAGATGTCATACGAAAGGTATAAGGAAAAGAGGAATAGAGCGAGAAGGGCTGTGCGTGATGCTAAAGTGGCAGCAGATGAGAGGTGGGGTAGGCGGCTGACAGAGAATTTTCAACAGAATAAGAAAATGTTTTGGAAGGAGGTGAAAAGGGTGCGAAAGGGAGAGTCTGGGAAGGAAGAACGAGTAAAAGCAGAGGATGGAAGGATGTTAATTGAGATGGATGCAGTAAGGAAGAGATGGGCAGAGTATTTTGAAAGATTGTTAAATGTACAGGAGGAAAACGTGGCTGAGATTGTGGCAGATAGAAGGGTGCAAGGAATAAATGTGTTGGGAGAGTTGAATGATTCTTTGATCACGAAGGAGGAAGTGGAGAAGGAAGTAAAGGAGATGAAAACAGGGAAAGCTGCAGGTATGGATGGGTGTGCTGTGGAATGCCTGAAGGGTGGTGGAGTGACTATTGTTGACTGGTTAGTAAGATTATTGAATGTGTGCTTTGAGAAAGGTATGGTGCCAATTGACTGGGCAAGTGCTTGTGTGGTTCCGTTGTATAAAGGCAAGGGTGATAAGTATGAATGTACTAGCTTTAGGGGTATAAGTCTGTTGAGTGTTGTAGGTAAAGTGTATGGTAGAGTGTTAATTATGAGAGTTAGAGAGGGTACAGAGGGAGTGATTAGTGATGAGCAGTGTGGCTTTAGGAGAGGGAGGGGATGCGTTGATCAGGTGTTTGCTGTGAGACAAGTGTGTGAAAAGTATTTAGCGAAAGGCAAGGATGTGTTTTGGGCATTTATGGATTTAGAGAAAGCGTATGATAGAACTGATAGGGAGGCTTTGTGGACTGTTTTAAGATTGTATGGACTTGATGGTAGGTTACTAAAAGGGGTGAAAAGTTTTTATGTAAATAGTAGAGCGTGTGTAAGAGTGGGAAATGCTGTGAGTGATTGGTTTCCCGTGAGAGTGGGGCTGCGACAGGGATGTGTGATGTCCCCTTGGTTGTTTAATATTTACATGGATGGTGTTGTAAGGGAGGTGAATGCAAGAGTTTTAGGTGGTCTGAGTCTGGTAAATGTTGATGGAGGAGAGTGGAATCTGAAGCAACTGCTGTTTGCAGATGATACTGCATTGGTGACTGATTCAGAGGAGAAATTGAGACAGTTGGTAGAGGAGTTTGGAAGGGTGTGTGAAAGGAGGAAATTGAAAGTAAATGAGAATAAGAGTAAAGTGATGAAGTGTACGAGGTTGATAGATGGTAGGGGGATGAATATAGTTTTGAATGGTGAGTTGCTTGAGGAGGTAGATTGTTTTAAATATCTAGGGTCACATGTTGCTGTGGATGGAAGAATAGATGCAGAAGTGAAGTTTAGAATTAATGAAGTAGGAAAGGTGCTGGGAGGAATGAAAAAGTGTTTAAATGTCGTTCGCTTAGAATGGATGTAAAGAGAAGGCTGTATGAGGGTGTTGTGGTACCGACTGCGTTATATGGGGCTGAAACATGGAATATGGGTGTAGCAGAGAGGAAAAGTTTGAATGTAATGGAGATGAGATGTCTGAGGAGTATGTGTGGAGTGACGCGTATGGATCGAGTGCGAAATGATGAAGTGCGAAGGAGAACTGGAGTTGTTCGGGAGATGGCTGGTAGAGTTGAGCAGAGGGTGTTGCAGTGGTTTGGGCATATGGAGAGAATGGATAATGAGCGATTGGTGAAAAAGATAACTAGATCTGATGTGAGAGGTGTAAGACTGAGAGGAAGACCACGAATAGGATGGATGGACAGTGTGAAGAGAGCGCTGGATGCGAGAGGGATGTCTGTTGAGCAAGGAAGAGTGGCTGTGCGTGACAGAAATAAATGGAGAGAAATTGTGAATGAATAAGTGATGACGCAGCCCTGAGGGGATATTCTCCTGCATTTGGTCTGATCAGCTAGTCAGGTCAGGTGCGGGTAAGGGGATGGGTCTGTTATGATGTGGCAGGGGTAAACCAGTTCTGCTGTCGGGCCCTGCTGTGGATGTCACTGCTTGCATTGCGCAGTTGACCCTTGTGCGGTGTGATGCGGTGAGGATCTGTCCGTTCTCCCCTTTGGGGCTAAGATGCGAATGAATGTGTTTGAATGGATGAGTAAATGGAGAGTGAGTCGTCCTGTCTCGGCTACCTCCCTTTCCTTGGGGGAAGCAGCCTAGGTATATAGATAGATAGATAGACTTCAGCCCTGCCATTTCCCATTTCCACAGTATCTACATTTATGTTGTTCTTCACTGCTATCTTCACTCCTCCTGTTTTTCTTTTCTGTCTGTTCTTCACAGTTTGTATTTGCCATCTACCATATGAACATCAATATCCTCTCTTAACTTGGTCTCTACAAAGCACATAACATCAGGTTCACGTACCCTCAAGAAATCGTTGATTTCTAACATTGTCGACATTAAACCATCAACATTAGTATATGCCACTTTCAAACTTTTTTTGTTTTTTATACCCTCTTCTCTCCTTCAGTACTACTTTCTCAATTTCTGATCCATAACTCTCCAATAAAACACTGTCCTCTCTTCCTCTGTTCTTTTGCTTCTTTAACGAAGTCCTTCATTTTAGCTCTTTCTTCTTCATTTGCATCTCTCCTTATCCAAACAATTTTGAACCCCTCTTTGTCTGATAATTTCCATGTTCTATTGATGATTTCGTTTACCATTACCTGGGACTTAAACTTTACCTTCAAAGGCCTTGTCCCTCCTTCCTCGTACTTTCCTAACCTAAACACTTCTTCAATCTCTTCTTGAGCTTCGCTGTTACCCTCCATAACTACTGATATTTCTCTAACCTTACTCAGTTCTTGTCTATCTCCTTCTGATCTTACTGTCATATGTTTTTCTTTTACTCCTGTGTGTGTGTGTGTGTGTGTGTGTGTGTGTGTGTGTGTGTTTACCTATTTGTAGTATACGGCTTGGTTCCAATTAACACTTGTAATGGAGGATGCGTGAGCATGCGTTATTTGATATCAAGCAAATTGATACACATAACTTATGGGGAAAAACTCATTTCGTGGGTGAATGACTCCAACTTTAGGGGTTAAACTGTTAAACACTGATAATTACCCTAGTACTTAATAAACACTGATAATTTACCTAGTACTTAATAACAGTATATTGTATGTACATACATGCACCAGTGTGCACATACCCTCAATGAGCTGGTCCAAACTGATTTGCTGCCTCTCTCGGTCTCTGTCTTTGTCTCTCTCTCTCTCTCTCTCTCTCACTCTGTCTGTATCCCTCTCTCGTAAATACAGTAATATGAAGTAATATGCACCCAAACCCAAATCACACTAAAATAATAAGAGAGTGGCTGAAAGTATTACTGTACTTGTATTTTATATTATGTTGTGAATTACTGGCATAAAATACAAGTGATTTACTGATATTTTTTCAATAATCAGTGAAGTCATATGCTATAAACATTAGCTAGAGAACACTTTTGTGGTTGCAAACCGTGCAGCTATGCTTTGAAATTACTCATAAATAACATTATATTAATAAGATTTATAAAGTAAGTGGTACAGTAAAAGTCCTATTATTCGGCAGCTGATTGTTCGGTAGATCCGACATTTTGGCAGTTTTGAGAAATAGTCCCATTTACGAAAATCGTTGATTGTTCGGCAGATGTCCGGAATCATCTCAGCAGTCTAGGAAGTGTTATCTGTGGCTTGTAGGCCTAATGTTTCATTACACTTCTGTATGTTCACTAATTTCTATATTTTTATTCAGATTCAGATATAGTACTGTACTGATTACAATATTGCACAGTATCATACACTACAGTAACCACCTCCACCAAATTGGCGAGGGTTACGTTCCAAGCCCCCACGCTAATTCTTGAAATTCTTTTTCTTGATGCCTTCCTGAAAATGACACTTACCGGTAATTGAGTAGCCCATGAACCACTGACACTGTAATGCATTACCCATAAATAAATGTTGCTTGTTAAATCAGTTTTCCCGTTGTTTTTAGCTGTAACATTGTGACCGCTCTAGTATTTTCATTCCTCAGCATAATGGTGGAAGGGACTGTCATGTTTAACTGAACCTAACTTAACCGAGTTTAACTGTACCTAATAATTTAACCAAACCTAACCTAACCTTAACCGAGTTTAACTGTACCTAATAATTTAACCAAACCTAACCTAACCTAAAGTCAGAAAAATACTTAAAAATAAACTGGAGGAATATGAATTGCTAAGGTCTCTCTGATGAAAGTTAAAAGTACATTTAGTGCTCATTCTTTTGTTTGTTTTTGTGCTTAACATGAAAGAGAGAGCATTGATGCAAACAATAATATATCCTATTAACCCCTTAATAACCTCCGGCACTGAACAACCTTTTACAGTACCGATGTCAGTGATGTTAAGTTAGTGTGAGCTATAAAGAAAACTGAACAATTATGGGGACGGAACGAAAGTCACTGGTATGTTTACATGACTACGCTACGATTCCAAGCAGTTAGGCGGTTGGTTAATCTCAGATGTTTTCGCCCATTTGGTAAATAGACCGTAACTTTATCAATCTTTCCGTGACTCATAGCGAATCATAGCATGGGTTTAGGAAGCTAAATAACACATTGCTAGGTGAGCCAGACGATTATCTTCCCATCTTTAAGAAAATAAATTGATTTCAGAAGAATGGAAGAACTTTACGTACTCAGAGAGGGATTTAATTTCTTCCATTTTCTTATAAGATGTGAAGATAATCGTCTGGCGCACCTAGAAATGTGTTATTTAGCTTCCTAAACCCATGCTATGATTGACTGGAGAACTGATAAAGTTACGGTGCATTTACCAAATGGGCGAAAACATCTGAGATTAACTGACCCCCTGACTGCTTGGAATCGTAGCTTAGAGTCACGTAAACACACCAGTGACCTTCGTTCCATTCCCATAA
This sequence comes from Coenobita brevimanus, assembly GCF_032717465.1. Taxonomy (NCBI): domain Eukaryota; kingdom Metazoa; phylum Arthropoda; class Malacostraca; order Decapoda; family Coenobitidae; genus Coenobita; species Coenobita brevimanus. Next base: position 14,495,066 of record NC_137040.1, on the reverse strand, counting down.
TTGTTCACAGTTTTTCCATAGCCCACTAACTCGACATCGGTACTGTAAAGGGTTGTTCAATGTCGGAGGTTATTAAGGGGTTCATGGAATACATTACTGTTTCCATCAGTACTCTCCTTTCACATGTAAACAAAAAAACGAACAAAAGAGTGAGTGCTAAATGTAAGTTATAACTTTCACCAGAAAGACCTTACCAATTCAGATCCCTTTATTTTATGCAATTTTCCGACTATTTTATTTTGTTTGGAAAAAGTACTGTATACAGTCCTCACTCCAAACATATTTGTAATAATATAAGTAGTGATGAGTTCACCAATACAAGTGATGTACTGAGCTGGTAGGGAATATTCCGTATCATTTCGGCCATCCAGGAAGTGTTATCTGACTTGTAGGCCTACTGTGTCATTACCCTTGTATATGTTCACTAATTTATATATATATATATATATATATATATATATATATTTCAGATTCAGGTATAGTACTGTATTGATTGCAGTATTGTACAGTATACAGTACTCTCTCCAAACACAGTTGTAATACCGTACCATAAGTGGTGATGAGTGTTCACCAATATATTTAAGGTACTGAGTGGGTAGGTTTTTGATTATTTGGCAAATCTAATTTCTCGGCATCATCCTGGTCCCATAGATGCCGAATAATGGGACTTGTACTGTAATACAGTAATCCCTCCAAGATCTGACGTAATAGTGCCAAAGGCATGTCTCGGACTTGGTTTTCTCCAGGACTTGGGAAAAATGCCCCTGGACAGGTACTTATAGACCCCAACCTAACCTAACTTTGAAAGATACCTAAATGACTCCCAACCGGACATGCACAGCACCAATTTATGATCCTATTCACACAAATAAGGGACAGAAACCATTAAAAAAAATGAAAAGTAACCAGAGAATATGAAATTAGAAGTGAGTATGGAAAATATTTAGCAGAGTACAGGGTACTTACGACATGTCTGTGACAGTAGCAATGATTAACCCGCCTCCTCTATGTCTCTGACAGTTGTGAAGGTGCACTTGAAGCACGTACCGTAATCCAGTGTTGCGCTGCTCTTAATCCTTTGCACTGTGAATTATAATTGTTTAACACTGCACATTCTGTTCTTACTTGCGCCATGCCAGTATTGCACTCTGCACTTACTCCTTTGCACTCTGAATTCTAATTTCTTAACACTGCACAACACTGGTCTAGTGGCGAGGTATTGCAGTTTATTCACTGTCCATCACAAAAGCGGGCACATGGACAGCCATGGCGATGAGCATGCAGTCACGACGGTAGGTAGGCAAGAAGTAGGGAGGATGCAGGGGCACTCTAGCAGATGTTGCCGGAACTACGCGTCAAAACACAGCTGTTCGTCACCGTGCGGCAAATTTAAAGTAGGGATGAACATATATTGGCTTTTTGTTTGCATCTGGACGTTTTTTGGCCATTTTTGGACCCAAGCCCAAAATGTCCGGAACTTGGGTGTCTGGGTCTTAAAGGGATTACTGTATAAGTCTTTCATGTAAGGGGTGCAAATGAAGAGGTGAAAGAGAGAGAGATTGTCCATGTGCTTCAAGGTGCAAAAGTGGATGTATGTGGATTAGCTGAAACTAAAAGGTGAGGTGAGAGTGAGAGAGAATGGAAGTATGGATAGGGTATATGCGTAGGAGTAGGTGAGAATGAGAGGGCAAAAGAAGGAGTGAGTCTTGTTGTGAGTAACAGTTGGAAGGAGAATATAAGACAGTATGGATCAGTTGGCTCAAGGACTGTCTGGGTAAGAATGAAAGTTGGACTACAAATGTGGGTGATTGCGTGGTGAATCCGCCATAGCAAGATCGTGCAAACAGAGTGAGAGAAGAGTTCTGGACAAATGTGGAAGCATGCATGGAAAAGTTTGAAAAGAATGAGAGAGTTGGTGAGTGGGGTGTTCCCAGAGATAGATGAGAATGGCAGTGCTTTAGTGGACATTTGTGCCGCGAGGGGGTTTGTGACAGCCAATACCCTCTTCAGGCAAAAAAATGATACACAGGTATACATGGCAAGTGATGAGAAGGGTGGGTGGTGAACTGAATGAATGGAAGGCAATGATTGATTATGTGTGTGTGACGATAGGATAAGGTGTTTAATGGATGCAAGAGCATATTATAGACGCTGGGGGAATGGACTTTTTGACCACCACATGGTGGCGGTCAGAATCAAGGGCCAAAGGAAACAGAGAAACAGAAGTACGGAAGGACAGGAGGAAGTAGTTCATGCAAGGAGAGTGGAAGGGTTGCAAGAGGATGGAAAAAAGGCAAAATTTAAGAGGGAAGGGGAGGAGTGATTGGGTAAATATGGACTGAAGCAGATGGGGGATGTGGAAGGTGTGTGCAAGATATTCACAGAAGAAATCTGTGCAGCATGTGAGGTTGTGTGTGGGTTGAAGAGAAGATGAAAGGGGGTGCAGGGAACAGCATGGTGGAATGAGGTGAAAGAGGCTGTGGCACAAAAGAAGAAAGCATATAGTGAGTGGATGAGAAACAGGGATATGGAAGACGTTGAGAGATGGAAGAAAGAGTCACATGTAGAGAGGAAGAAAGAGTCACATGTAGAGAGGAAGAAAGAGGTGAAAAGATTAGTAAGAGAGAGTAAGAAGAGAGTGGATGAGGAATTTTGAAGGAATTTGAGTGTAACGTGGAGGGAATGTAAGAAAATGTTCTGGAAAGAGGTAAAGTGAGTTAGACAGGATGCCAAAGTAGTTAATGAGGCAGTGAAAGCTAAAAATGGTAGATTACTAGTAGAGAAGGAAGAAAAAGTGAGCAGATGGAGAGAACACTATACAAAATTACTGAACATAGAGAATGAAAGTAATGTAAGTGGCTGGGGAATGGCTTAGAGACAGAGGAATGTGAGAAGAGAGGAAGAAATCAGTAGGATGGAAGTTGTGGAAGCAATGAAGAAAGTTAAATGGGGAAAGCCCCAGGAATTGATGGAGTGTGTGGTGAAATGCCGCAGTATGGGGGAGAGAGAGTAGTAGAATGGATGTGGAAGATGTGCAGATTGGCCTGGGAGGAAGATAGCGTCCCAGAGGATTGGAAGTCAAGTATAATTATTCCCCTGTACAACGGAAAAGGGAGAAAAGAATTGTGTGGTAATCATAGGGGTATTTATCTTCTTAGTGTAACAGGCAAAGTATATGGTAGGATACTTGTTGACAGAGTTAGGGAAATAACAGAGGAATTAAATTGGAGAAGTACAGGGAGGTTTTAGAAATGGAAGAGGTTGTGTAGATCAGATATTCATTCTTAGATCTTTAGTGGAAAAGTCTCTTGAGAAGAGAAAGAAGCTGTATGCGGCCTTCATGGATTTGGAGAAAGCATATGACAGGGTGGATTGACAAGGATTGTGGAAAGTATTAAGAACATATGGAGTAGATGGAAAGTTGTTGAAGGCTGTGAAGAGTATGTATGAGGGTGCTAAGGCCACAGTGTGTGTGGATAGTGAACTGAGTGAATTCTTCTATTTAAAGCTTGGATTGAAGCAAGGATGTGTCATGTCTCCATGGTTGTTCAATCTGTATATGATAGAGTTATAAAAGAAATACAAGGGAGACCAGTGGATGCTGGCACATCCCTAGTGAGAGAAAGCAATGTTTGGAATCTCCCTGTATTGTTGTCTGCGTTGTTGAGTGAAGATGAAGGGGAGCTGCAAGGTTTGGTGGATGAGTCTGGGAGTGTGTATAAGAAACGGAATCTAAAGGTGAATGTAGGGAAGAGTAAAGTTATGGTCTTTGAGAGATCTGAAGTAAGTGAAAGTACAGTGAGGTTGGATGAGGAGGAAATGGAAACTGTGAGTGCATTTAAGTACTTGGGCGGTGTGATGAGTAAGGAGGGAAGTTTAGAGGGTGAAGCGCTTGAAAGGGTACAACAAGGAATAGAGGTTGCTGGTTCCTTGAAAGCAGTGATAAGAAACAGGGAAGTGAGCATGGAAGTGAAAAAGTTACTACATGACAGTATTGTGATACCAACTCTAACATATGGAAGTGAAGCTTGGACCTTGTTGGAGGGACAGAAGTCAAGAGTACAAGCAATGGAAATGAGTTATTTGAGAGGAACATGTTGAATCACATGGAGCGACTGACTGACATGAGAAAGTGAAGAAGCATTGTGGTGTGGATGTGGATGTGATAGGAAACGTTAGGAGAAACACAATGAGGTGGTTTGGCCACGTGGAGAGGATGGAGAGTGAGAGACTGATGAGGAGAGTGTATGTGAGTGAGGTGGAGGGGGGGAGAGGGAGGGGGAGGCCGAGGATGAGATGGAGGGATGGGGTGGAGAGGTATATGAGAGAGGGGGATGTGAGTTGGGAGCAGGGCAGTGAAATGGCGGGGGACAGGGCGATGTGGAGGCGATTTGTCTGTGGCCACCCCAAACGGGATTGAGGCGTCTGGCAATAGATAAATAGATATACCTCACTATAACAGACTAATTGGGCCTAAACCATTCCGAAAAATGCAAAATTCCGATAAAAGTGACATTCAGACTTCCCTCTGCTAACCCGGACTTTTTCTGATGCATCAGACATTAGTCTGGATCACATAAACGGTTTTTAAACTGCTTTGACTACCACTGCGGTACTGTAATGTGTTATAACTTCACTAATCAAATGGTATAATATATATAATAATACTGTACTGTACACTGATAAACATGTCTTTTATTTACCTTATTGTGGTGAACATAGCTGAAGTGGTCAGGCAGTCCGGACTGCTTCTAGCTTTATTGGACTTTTTCCTATATGAAGGAATTTAGTCCGGTTGCTCCTCAAGTCCGATAAAAGTGAATTCCGGTCAATTGAAGTCCATTATATTGAGGCTTTTCTGTACTGACTGACAAATGAGGAAGTGAAGGAGCATTGTGGTGTGGATGTGGATGTGATAGGAAGCGTTAGGAAAAATACGCTGACGTGGTTTGGCCATGTGGAGATGGAGAGTGACAGACTGATGAGGAGAGTGTATGTGAGTGAGGTGGAAGGGGGGAGAGGGCAGGGGAGGCCAAGGATGAGATGGAGGGATGAAGTGGAGGTATATGAGAGAGGGGGTGTGTGAGCTGGGAGCAGGGCAGCGAAATGGCATTGGACAGGGTGACATGGGGGCAATTTGTTTGTGGTCATCCCTTACGGGATTAAGGCGTCTGGCAATAAATAGACAGACAGATAGGTTTGCCTACAATAGTCTCTCCTCCATTCGCACTTTTCTATAAAATATCCATGTCAATTTTTCTGAACTGTGAGGTGCTCCTTTTCACTTTCTCCTGTTGGTTTCAGCTGGAAGATTTGGTGGATGGAGGAGAGGCTTCTCCTTTGCTATCCTTGTCTTATTCTAGTAGTTTACTCACTCTTGTAAGACTGCCTGGCATGGTCCAACCAGCCTAATGCATTAATCCTCTCTTCCTATGTTTTTATGTAGTGAGACTTGCTTCGTAAAGAAAATGGATATTTGCAGGCTCAAACATCAAGATGAGAATGACCAGATGGATGTGTAGATTATCCTTGAATGACAGGCCTGGGGGGCTTGGGACTAGGAATGAAGAGTTGAGAGGAAGGATGGGACTTGATTGTATTAGTGATATGCTAAGAAGAGGAACCCTGGGATGACTGATCAAGTGGTGATGATGAAGGGTGACAACTGGGTGCAGGGGGTAAGATATATGAATGCTGCAGATAAAGCTGTAGGAAGCAGGCCAAAAAAGACTTAGAATATGGACACAGCATATGACCTCAGGGATAAAGGACTGAACAGAGAGGCTGCTTAGGACAGAGCAGTGCTGGGAGATGCCATTATATGATCAAGGCTGATGCATGCAAGCAGGTTGGGACCTTTATAAATGAAACGTAATACAGTAATCACTCCAATATCCGATGTAATAGAGACATAGGTAGGTCCGGATATTGGTTCTGTCCGGATATTGGGCCCCAGCTTATGGACTTGTACTTATGGACCCTAACTCAGAGAAACACCTATACAACTACCTCTGGACATGCGTAGCACCTATTTAAGACCCAAATCACACCAATAAGGCACATAAATGACTGAAATAAATGAAAAAGAAACATAAAATGAAGGTTTAGAAGTAGGTTCATACAATAATAAACATTCTGGTGACTGGCTCCTGGACTTCTGGACCCTAACCTAGCCTAACTCAGAAAAACACCTTCCTACTGCACATGCACAGCTCCTAACACCCTATTCACACCAATAAAGGACATTAAAGAGTGAAATGAGGTAAGTATAGTATGGAAAAAAGTACAGTATGAAACATTCTTATGTCCGGATAGTGGGGATGTTCGGATATTGGGCGTCCGGATATTAGAGTGACTACTGTAATGAAGCCAATGCTGAACATGGTATAATATACCGTACTAGGGTTATTTTCACCAAGTTTTCAAGTTAATGACTCTGAGCTGTTAATAACTCAGTAAGATGTGAAAACATTGTGGCCCATCCCACCATTACACATCTCCCTTTACTGTGCTCTTGATCTACCTCTCCCTCTTCTAACCAAGTCACTCGTACAGTTTTTGGTTAATCACTCACTATGACCCAACAAAAATTACCATACAATATAAACTTGCCTGCAGCAGCCAGTAGCATCTTCAAAGATGAACGTCATGAGGTTAGACTGAAGTCAGCCCTGGCTCTGTTCAAAATCGCCACATATACTGGTAGCTATCTTATGTAGTGTTCATCACTGGTAGATTTACAATAAAAAATAATTAAACTAATACTGTTGACAAAATTGTCAAAAACAAGATGCACTTGAATATTTATATACTCTAATTTAGGACAACTTCAAGGACAGCCACAACTGTATTACATACTGACAGTGCTTCCAGCTGGTGTCTGCTGCTGAATATAACTGAAAGTTCTTAATGCAAGCATGGATTTTTAAGATGAAGAAGTGCTTGTAGCTTTTCATCAGCCTATTTTTTGTGACTATATTCCCTACGCATGAAACATGCTGATACCTTACATGGAATGAAGTGGCTTTAGAACAAACCCAACTCTGTTTACATACTAACAGTTCTGCCACCTGGTGCCTGCTAATGAATACAACTAAGACCTCAATACAAGCATGGATTTTTAGGATGAACAAATGATTTTAAATACTGGCTTTCATTTTTCATGACATTAAAGTTTTCTTTGCATGAATCGTGCTGGTACTTTACAGGCAATTAAGTGACCTGAGGACAAACCCAGCTGGAACAGAATAGAGATACTAAGGTGAATATGTATATGCAAACCCACCTGTTTCAAATTCAGTAAAGAAGCAGAAAGTAGGACAGAAGTAATCTGTAGTCTCTTTATGTATAACTATGGCACTGAGTTTCATTGCTTAGTTCTTTTCTTTAGAAATAATGAAACTTTTGACTGATGAATAGTACTGAATGGACAACTGATGAATAGTACTGAATGGACATACTGAAAGGCAAGTGCACATATGAGTAACTGTTGTTGTATCAAGTTAATATTTCAGAGGGTATGAGTCAAAAACTTTTCTTTAGACTTGCTCTTCCAAAATTAGAGCGAGTCATACACACAGCAGTGTCTTATATGCCGAGAAATACGGTAATTATACAGTAGACAGTAACGAGATTACAGACTAAAATTAAACTAATAGTCATTAACTCTGAGTAAATTATAAGTACTACATGAAGTTACCAGAAAATAAATACAGTACATCCATACCCCCATATCCCGCAGTGTTGTGTACCAGTGGGAATGCTCAGTCAGCGAGTATGTTGGATATTGTGGCAATTTTCCCCATAAGACACTGAAGAAAAGTCAGGGATGCATTTCAGACCCAAACCCATACTCTCATATACCTTCCTCAATCAACAGAGACCGACACTGAAACACACTAGGTAATGTTATCCTCATAAACAATACTACAATACTGCTAAAAAATGGCAAATCAAATATCACATGCAGGAGGGTGGGATGGTGGGACATGCGGTGTTCAACATCATTTCAGGGCACTTAAACAGTCAGGCAGGCTGCTGGCAGTGTGCCAAGTGGGGGTGAGGAAGGGTTGGGGAGGGAGATAAGCAGGGGTGGGGGGGGAGACTAGTGGGGGTGAGGGAGGGAGACAAGCAGGGGTATGGGTGGGAGACAAGTGGGGGTGGGGGAGGGTGGGGACACTGGGAAGGAGGCAAGAAAGCCAAACAGCCCTGCAACTCCTCCCCCCCACAAGTCTCACTCAATCAATCACTCATTCACTCACTCACTCACTCACTCACCACTATCAATCATTCACCACACACATACACACACACACACACACACACACAGATCAGCCAGAGCGAACGGACGTGTCTCAACTACCTCTGCAAACCTTTAGTAGTTTTCATGAATTATGTTTGTCCTGTCTCCTGTAGTTCTGTCTAAAGTTTAATGTATTGCATGTTAATACATTCTACCAAAATTGTAAAGCGCTATTGTCAGTGAGTATACATGAATGTTTATAGGAATCTCGCTAACAGCTGTTTAGTACTGTAAAGGGGGTATCACATGGTACCTGAAATCATGGTAAACGCCCACAAAACCGTGGTAGCCACCGATGATTTGGTCGGCAAAACTGGATTCAGTTCAAATCCATTCCTGCCGATGATTTCAGGTACAAAACGTTTTCTCTGATACCAGAGCGAGCTGAATGGAGAACTTGGAGGCTATACTGCAGTATTTTGTTTATTTTTTAAAAGTTATAATTCCCTCCTAGTGCCTTTTACTTTCCATTATATAATTAATTATGAAAGCTTAAATAACCTTTTATATCATGCACGGGTAAAATGACGATGTCGATAACTGTTGTTTACACTGGGGAGCAGATACAGCACACCACGCTGGGTGAAGGAGTACTGTATGTATCTCACCATTCATTCAACACTGCAGATATGATGGCATCTGGGCAGATAGTATGGAAAAGGGCTGCTGAAATCGCTCTCATTGAAAAAATAAGGTCATTCCCTTGTCATGGGAAGGCTGCTCCACAGCCGCCTTCTCGTGGTTTTGGCCACTGTCACTTTTTTCTTCTTAAGTGTCACCACTGCAAGAGCCAATGCAGCAATCACTCTCTCCTCAGCAAATTCAGGAAAAGCCATGTTGCATCTGATACGTGTGACTCGTGTGAGACGGTGGGACAGACTCTGGTGTGCTTTGTTTACATTTTTGCCAACAGTTGGCGGCATTCGAGGGACGTGTGTGATTGGGTTTGTGTCTGGTTCCAGGAAACCAGGAACGCATTCCATCGGCAAACCATGATTTCACGTACCGTGTGATACCCCCTTAACCAACCATCAAACCTGGCTGACAATGTAAACATCGAGAGACTCTAATTTCCAGGATTTGACAGTGAAACAAGTGTGATGGATTCAGTTAAAACGCTGATTATGAGAATCAGTGAATTGGAAAAGAAAATGGAGGATCTAGTATCAAGAAACATGCCTGAATTTGAAATGAGAAAATATCAAATTAAGGAGAAAACTAGAAGAAAGCAGTAACAAAATGGAGAAGGTGAGTACTGTGTTAGAAGGGCAAAAGGCAAAGTGGGCACACAGAAAGAAGTGGTCAGCTTTACTGTTGTGAAAATATTATTTTCTTCACCAAAATAGGTTCATACACATTTAATTATCTGAAATTCGGTGCTTAATTTCACTATCAATGCAAAAGTAGGATTCAGAGCAAAAATGTGTTAAGGTTTGAGAGTATTTCTACTTTAGATCACCAACATGCCTTGACAGACTTCTGCTTTGAACAAATATTGATTTACAGTGCAGATAAATGTATTTGCATGTTAAATTAAGAACTATACAAAGCAGAAGTCCGCCAAGGCAAGCTGTTGAGCTAAAGGAAACACTTTCGCTAACGTTAAAGTATTTTCGTTCAGAATCCGGATTTTTTCATGAACAGATAAACACTAAAATCTGACCGGATTTTAGATAATTAAGTGTGTGTTTAAGTCTAGATGGTAATAAAAACTATAATATTTACCAACTAAAACTGTCGATTCGGTAAATAACCACCCATTCGGTGTTTCGTTGCACCCTCCTAAAGGTACTAATAGGCTCTATCCTTCAAGCTGAGAGAACTCACTGAAAAGTTTCTTTCAGATAGAAGAACAATAAGAACCTAGTGCCAAAATCCAGCACAAAGCCGGATCATCGGCTAACTAATAATGAAAAGGTCAAACACAAAACATTCATGAGCATAACACCAATATAAACTCATACAATTGATATTGTACGCCATACATTAAACACTCCCCCTCATGAGGAACGAGCACCGCTCGGGAATGGTGTAACTGTTAGCTACTTCTAGTCAATTTCACTGCAATCTACTTACCTAACAGGTATCACCCATTTACACCATGAAAAGCATTCCTTCATAACATACCTGAAGAGGGTAATTTGGATCTATGATGATCACTTTGATAAATATCATGACTACTATCATCGCTGTTACTGATAGTCTTGTGTGATAGATTGGAGTATGAATACTGACGTCATCACCATCATGGTGGCTGCTTCCCTTCAGCCACAAAGAATTAAAGTTATCATGTCTTGATCAGTGCAACTGATAAAGTAAATTAAAGATACTTATACCATAAGCTTCTATGTACAGCATAAGACAACTCTGTTCCTGAAATTTGGTGAAAACATGCCGTGAAGGACGAACATTACGGTATTCGCTTCCCGACATGATCGGAACAGTTGGTACTGGTGTGAGGAAACTTTCCAGTTTCTCCAGTGACTCTACCACGGAATGTTAACAGTGGTTGAGCATGACTGCTGACCTCTGTCACCTGCGACAATGTGGGTGTGGCAAGCCTTCCATTATGTTTCGTCAGTTGTATTTATACATCGGACAAAAGCAGGAACTGAGTTGTGTCTTATACTGTACATGGCAGAATGCACTTGCCATGTTTACCCAGGATCAGAAACACGTCTGTTCATGTTCGTCAGTGAAGAAGTGCAGGTTCGGCCCTATACATCACCAATATTCGAATTCAATTCACTTTTTTCTTCACTCGGTATCCCCTCTAACCCTGCTCCTCACAGAATCCCAAATCTCACCCTCTACTGAAATATCTCCATTTTCTTTTCCTGCTTACCAACTTCTCACAAACTTCCATAACATGGGTGGCACCTGTTATATTAAATCTGAATTAGCAGCTGACACTGCTTTGACCCTCACTTTAACTGATTTTGATCATTCACCGCATAAACTAAATTATCTAAATATTACCAAATACTGTATATCTGTATAGTCTCCCGCTCCACCAAAGCTTCTTCAGAATCCAGTGTAGGGCCTATTTGATGCTACAGTGTATATTTACACAGCTGACTAACCTTAACCTCACCCTTAGCACTAAAATTAACATTTTGGAATATTTTAATATACATAATGCAGAATGGTTATCGCATTCTGCCAGGACTGATGATACCGGTCTAGAATGCGAGATATTTGCAGAATCATTTAATTTCACACAGTTGGTAAAGCAACCAACCAGAATACCAAATAATCCTGACCGTAACACCTATCTCTTTGATCTATTCCTGACAAATAATCCAGATCAATACAAGAAAGAAGTAATGTCACCAATTGTATCCTCCGACCACAATCTCATCAAACCCTCATTAGTCAGTTCCCCCAAACCCCCGTTCTGAACCTGTCAGGGTGACCCGATGGTACTTTGATTGGGCAGACTGGGATGGATGAATTCAGAAATAATCTTGCTGACATTCCATGGCTGTATTTCTTCTCGAGTGACATAATTCTACCCAGGTCCACATTAATGACTTAATATAGGATGGCATGGAATTGTTCATATCAAGTCAACAGTTCACTAAAAGATCGGACTTCCCAAAATGGTTTGATAGCATCTGTGCCAGCACAACGGCCCAAAAGTCATTTGCATATAACTCTTACTAAAAAAAAAAAAAAATCTGAACCACTCAGTCAATTTAACCCGAGACGTCCCGTCGACGTATGGGTACGTTGCAACATTTTGCATTTGCCAGTCCCATCAACGTACTGGTACGTTTTGCAATTGCAAGGTCCCTAATTTGCACAATTTTCAATTTTTGCGCGTGATTTTTCGTATGTATACACGGGACACCTTCCTCTATTCCTCTACAAGATGCCAAGCAGGGACAATGCGTTACACCGCATAACCTCCCCTCCCCCCCGCATGCCAGTCTCTTGGCAATTCACCTGTTACCAGTGACCTGGCCAATACAGACATTCAGGGCCACAGTGATTCCCCAATTGATGACAATGTGGAGGACAAAGTTTACATAGCATTATAGGAAGAAACAGTCAGAAATGATGATCAGGTAATGTGGCAAAAGAAGGTCAGGAATGGTGATGAGTTAGTGAGTGAAACAATGCTTATAATGCCTATATTACTGTTTGAAAACCAATATACTCTCATACTACATATAAATTTGTACCAAATAAATAAATAAATACCGTTTAGGAGTGGTGTGGAATAGTTATCCTCCCATAGAACTCGTTTTCTTTGCAGCCAGCCTGATAGAAAACCCTGTAAGGTAAGGAGGTACTCCTACCTGTATCGAGTATTTTAAACCTCAGGTGAGCGATTTCTCTATGAATTTTCTATGTTTCTCACCAAAAGCGGAGGTTTTAGCCAAAAATTTTTTTTTTTTCCAAAAGTGGTCGGGACTGGGGGGTGTCGGAGGTGCGAAAGTGGTCGGGACGTGATGGGTTAAGATTGCCAGAAACCATGCAAAAGCAGTATTAAATCTCACTAAGTCAAACTTTTTTTTTCACAATCAAGCATCCAAACTACTAAACAATCCTAATGACAACAGAATATTCTGGTCAGCTCTTAATTCATTCAATAATAACTTTAACAAGTCATCACCCATTCCCTCACTAAAATCTTCAGATGGTAATATTTCAAATGACCCCAATGGTAAAGCGAATATTCTTGCTAATACATTTGCCAGAAATTCTATGTTTGAAGAAGTTAGCCAGAAAGTTCCATTACTAAAACTTGACTCTCCAGAAATTGTTCCACTTAAAATACAGACTTGCTATGTAAAATCCATCCTAGACAATTTACCAACAATTTACCGACAAACAAAACTCCAGGCCCACAAGGAATTACTCCAGCTGTTTTGAAAAAGAGCTCCCCAGAACTTGCTTCTGTTCTAGCCAAATTATTCTGACTATGCAAACATACTTCTTCATTCTCTAATTCTTGGAAAGAAGTCAATATCCACCCAATTCCTAAAAAAGGAAGTTCCTCTGCCCCCTCTGATTACAGACCACTAGCAATCAAATCTTCTCTTCGTAAAGTATTTGAAAGCATAATGAATAAGCACATAGTTAAACATCTTGAATACAATAACTTAATTAGTGATAGTACGGTCTTCGCCACAAAAGATTCACCATTGATATACATCATCTCCTGACTCACACCGTCCATCAATCAATGGGCCAACATGGAGAAACTCATGCAGTTGCCCTTGATATTTCTACAGCTTTTGACACTGTGTGGCACCATTCCCTTCTTTCCAAACTCCCTTGCTGAGGACTAACGTCTTTTGTTCCTCTGATTTCCTCATATCTCAGTGACAGAAAGATAACAGTAAAAGTAGATGATGTATATTCCAACTTCCAATCAATTAACGCCGGCGTGCCACAAGGCTCATTTCTGGCTCCAACACTATACCTAATTCATATTAATGATCTGTCACCCATAAACCCATCCATTCATATACAGATGACTCAGCACTTCACAGTTCATTCACACTTAAATATCCATTCACAAAGTTTAAAATCTCTAACTCACAACTCAGTACAGCCATCTCCATAAATCAAGACTCATCTAGCATCACTGAATGGGGACAAAATAACCTTGTTTCGTTTAATGGTAGTAAAACCAAATACAGTATATACAATTTACTAACAGACAGATATTGCCAGATTCCTCTATTACCTTCAATGCTACTAATATTCCTGTCTCCAAAAATATTGAAATTCTCGGTGTTAACAATTACCTCAGCTGGACTTCTCATGTCAGATCACTTGCTAAAACCGCCACAAACAAGCTTGGATTATTGTACAGAGTTCGTAGCTTCTTCACTAACGAGCAGTTGGCTTTAGTTTATTAGAGTCATGTGCACTCTCAGCTGGAATACTACTCACCCATGTGGAGTGGATGTGGGGAAGTTGCAGTAAAGCAACTGGACGAAGTTCAGAACAAAGCTGTCAGAATTATTAATATCCCTGCTATCACAAATAAACTACCTCCCCTACAGATAAGAATGAATCTCACCTCCCTTGCATTATTTTACAGATACTTCTATGGCAAATGCTCAAACGAAGTTGCATCTATTGTGCCATCTCTCCAAGCCTTTCCCTGTGCTACAGGGGCATCTGGTAGCACTCATGACTGGAATATCACACTGCCATATTGCAGAACTTCAGCCTATCAGAAGTCTTTTATTTCCCAAACTGCATCTCTTTGGAACTCGCTTCCCCAGAGTTGTTTCCTCCTAAACTTCAACCTACAGTTGTTCAAGTCCAACTGTTACAGATTTTTTTTTTTTTATGAATGGAGGACACCAGTAATCTGGTGTATGGATTATTTTTTTCTTATTCATTTGTTTTTCCTTCCTCTGTTCTCTTATTAAAAAAATGCTATCTATAACCACCCTGCAACTGTAATTTGTAAGCCATAACTGTGACTGCGACCTGCTTTCCACACCTGTAACTGCAACTTGTTTTCCATATCTGTAACTGGAACTTGTTTTCCATACCTGTAACTGCAACCTGTTTTCCATACCTGTAACTGTGACCTTTCCATACCTGTAACTGTGACCTGTTTCCCATTCCTGTAACTCTGACCTGCTTTTCATCCTTGTCTTTAACTGGTAGAATAATTTTGGTAGTTACAACCTTCCCTATACCAAATAGCAACAAAAGGACCAATAGGTCTGTTGCTGTTTGCTTTCCTTGGTACCTGTAACTACAACCTGCTCTGCTTTCCGTTCCAGTAACTGTGACTTGTTTTCCATACCTGTAACTGTGGTCTGCTTTCCATACCTGTAATTGTGACCTGCTTTCCATACCTGTAACTGTGACCTGCTTTTCATACCTGTAACTGTGACCTGTTGATCATACCTGTAACTGTGACCTGCTTTCCATACCTGTAACTGCAACTTCCGTACCTGTAACTGTGACCTGTTGATCATACCTGTAACAGAGACCTGTTTTCTATACCTGTAACTGTGACCTGTTTTCTATTCCTGTAACTGCTACCTTTTTTTCTATACTTGTAACCTGTAAGCTGCACCTAACAACTTATAGTTATGACCTGGACTGACCTCAATGCCCTGAACCTTGAGTTTCATGTGGTCCTCCCTGGTGGTCTTGCCGTCCTTCCGCTTCTTCCAGCAGTACCCGTCTCGCCGATACCTCACCTTCTTCCGTGAGTATAGTAGCATCGAGCCGCTTTTGGGTCTGGTGGCAGAAATCAGGGATTAGTGTGGTGGGGTAACATAAAGAACAAAATAATAATTGCAATAGGCTGGCTGGCCCATACTAAGCAGTTCCCATCCTAGTGAATAACTGGACAACGTGAATGAAGACAATAATAAAGAATTAGGGAAGGCTAAGGCTGGAAGGGAGAAGGGAAAGGGCTGGGAGAGAAAGGATCAGAAAAGAAGACGGATTACAGGCCAGAGTTTACGGAAGGATTCTGAAACATAAGGTACTAAGAAAAGACATTACGGGAAGACGAGAAAAAAGAAAGGATCAGACGTGGGTGTTGGAAAGAGAGGAAAGAAAGAAGACATTACGGGATAATTAGAAGAAAAAAATAAAAAGGGTGGGGGAAGGCAACACACAGAGGTAAAGTACGACACGAAGCGAAGAATATATATATATATATATATATAATATAATATAATATATATATATACGTATATATATATAATATATATATACAGTATATATATATATATATATATATATATATATATATATATAATATAATATATATATATATATATATATATATATATATATATATATATATATATATATATATATATATATATATATATATACATGGAGCCAGTACAGAGGTAAAGTGTGCGTTTTCGTACACTGAAGAACGAGGGTTCGCGCCCCGCCAGGGTAATAAAGTTTGGGAACGTTCACCAGGCCACGTACTACATTGGTGGACACAAGGGGTGCTGTGGTTGAACCGGTGTCACATACTATAAAGTACACTTGCACCTAGTTGGCTTGCGCGGGCCGATTACACTTGGTTTACAGACTACACACACATCCAAAGCCACCCCAACACTACAATTACACTTACAAGCACTTCTCACCCTACATACAATCTCTACTAGACAGCCTAAGCCACTTTGTAGAGATACATTGGCTGTATCGTCCCCACTTCGGACGGGATAGGCTGGTCCTACAGTGGACACACAAAAGGCTGATGAGATGAGATGATATATACAGTATATATATATATATATATATATATATATATATATATATATATATATACAAAGAGAGAGAGAGAGAGAGAGAGAGAGAGATAGAGAGAGAGAGAGACTGATGATGATGATGATGGCCGATGATGACTGATGATTGACGACGACGATGTGAGAGAGAGAGAGAGAGAGAGAGAGAGAGAGAGAGAGAGAGATATGATGATGATGATGGACTGATGACGACTGATGATGATGATTCACAACGACGATAAGAGAGAGAGAGAGAGAGAGAGAGAGAGAGAGAGAATGATGGACTGATGACGATGTGACTCTCTATTCTTGTAATAAGTGTGTCTTGAGTTTTTATTGTTATTTTGATAATTGAAGAGCAGGAGGAGTTAAAGATGAAATACAGGGAGTTGATCTTGATTTATTATCTTCAGAGAAAGTCTTAAGTTGAGCAGTGTATTACAGAGACTTAATATACTAAGTAAATCTAGTTGGACCCCTCTTCTTGTTCACCCTCTCCACTACCTGTCGGTTCTATAGCTAACCTCTTTCTGAGCTCTGCTTCCTAAATTCTGGTGTAGCAGGGGTCATGTCACGTGTGTTACACAGTTGTTGAAATGTTCTAGAAGCCTGTGTGTGAGTATGTGTGTATGTGTGTGTATGGTCACTAGGCATTGTTCGTATGCTTATCTTGCTGACACACTACCTATCTCATCCCCTGACTTGCTGCTTCCGGTGTATTGTCAACATTCCTTCACTTAAAGTTGCAAGCTCATCTCCCGTTCCCAGGCTTGCCTGGTGCCCTGTCTATCTGTCTATCTATCTATCTATCTATCAGGTTTTCTATAATGAATTGTATTTATAATATGGAGTCCTTACATTGCTCGGTCATGCCGCTGGAGGTCCTCCTACAGCAATCATTATTGACATATGCTAATCCATTAATACATAATAGTCTTCTTCTTAACTCTTAATATATAATATTGATTATACTATTGTACAGGTATATTCATGGTAAATTGCAATGATCTAGTAATATTACATTTTAAACAAGCTGTATACATAATTGAATAAATGCACTAAAGTTAAACTATTGAATTGTAATACAGTTTGTAAATTGGTTATTGTAATAAAATGCATACATGCACCAAAAAAAAAAAAAAAAGTTTAAAGTTAAGATTATGGTAAGAGCTATTAATATTTCATTTAAAGATAATGCTACTGGTATACCATACTTCTATATCATGGGTCATTCTTCTTTGTATTTTTTTTATATATATATATAATTAATACTATATACAAAATATGTACATGTCATTCAGGGGGGTTAACTTGGATGTTAACTCTACCCCCACTAAATAATGACTCCAAATTTGCAATTCTTGCATGCATTCTGTGCACTGCGAACAGCACTACTGCAAATACAATGCAGAAGATTATAAAGACAGTAGGTGCTGGGCTATACACATAATATGGGTTGAACATACTCAAACTCAAATCTTCCCAGGACTTCATTGTTTCATTGACCAGTTGTATAGTTTCAAACTTAGGTGAAGTCAACTTAATACTTGTGCTCATGTTTAAGTCCATATCAGGCAGTGGGTGGAAATGTTTGTGTGTATGACTGAGGATGGCGTAGTGATTTATAGTGGATAAAGTGGACATGGATGGTGTAAATACCGCACAGTAATCTGGTGCTATGTATAATCCTGAGGCTGAAGTATGAGATGGTGGTATATCTGGACAGACTATGTAAACTGATGAGTGAAATAAAAAACTGTGAGTGTCCGATGTGCTGATGGTGTACAAGCTTATCTGGAGCAAAAGTGAAGTTACAATGATGATGCATATTGTTATTTCTGATGACAGCCATTTCACAAGGGACTGTATCAGTAGGCTGAAACGTGAAAATGTACGCAGGACAAAGATGAACAGCATGTAAGGATGTGCGGCACTTTCATTCAATCGTTGATTCACTTGCGAAAGTGACAGTGTTCCGTCTCTTGGAGACCATGATGAGTTCAGTGTCTGTGTTGATGTTGATGATGACCAAAGTGTTATTATTCTTAGAAGGGAAGGGGTGTATTTGGTAAACTGTGAACATGTCTTCAGTTATGAATGGTACATGAACTACTACTGATGTTGGTGTTAGTGTTGCTTCTAAATATGGATAATAGTGCATGAATTCCCTACTTCGGAACAAAGGCTTCAATTTATGTTTATGTATACCTTGACTAATTATCTGACGTAGCTCATGAACTGGACGTAAGTCATTTGTGATCCTGCCATCACCAGCATTCGAAATTCCTTGCATAAGTGCCCTATAACGAACTCTAGTGTTGTCTAACTGGAGAAGAATTGTGTCAATGTGTTCTGTGATATGGAGAAGTGTTGGAAAAGTGTTATGTTACCTTCCATTTCATTTATTTTATCTACACTTTCGAGAGCTATGTTTTCTGCCTTTTTCAGATTTTTCACAATTGTCTTCATTGCTGAGTTATGTCCTGTGATGAATTTATCTTGGTATGTTAGTACCTGAGCTAGTTTATTAAATTTGTTGTTTATTTCTTTAAGGTCTTCCTCTGTGGCCAATCCAAAGATGTTCCCAAGAACTGCACCACCCAGGTCGAACAAACTGCACTTTTGGCGAGTACGTGTGATGTTGTTCTTGTTGCTCAATACCTCCGTTCCATAAGATGGGAGATCTTGGATTATGATGAGCATAGTTGATTTAGCCTGTTCTATTTTCCATTTCATTAACTTCACTATTTCATCCACTTCCTTTGTTATGTACTTGTGAAACATAGCCTCCTATCATGAAGTCCAAGGTTCGCATCGGTCTTGCGATATTTTCTGGATAAGAAGGTAATTCATACAAGTAATCCAGACTTATTTCAGTACTCATGACGTCTTTTACGATTGAAGTCGTGGCCGTTGGAGCTATGAGGCATCCTTGACGTACTATGTGTTGGGGGTCTAAGTGCGCATATCCTCTTGCTATGTAGAGGAGAATCCATAGCGTAAGTCCCTTCATCGCTACCTACCGACAAAAAAATCTATTAATTTCCTAATATGGTCATGCTGTGGTCGATGATAGTGATGATGTACGTTATGGTTGATTGTTATTTCATTTATAGGAGTTTAAATCAATATTTAATTCTCGTAAATGATGTACTGTAGATTTTATTGGAACAGTTGCGCCTATGTTTGATTGTTTGGTATATGACCTTAATTTATTTTTGTAATTATTGTTGTTTTCTTGATTGGTTTCATGAGTTACGTTAGTTTGTTCGGTTGTATCCGATGCTGAATAATTATTGGATAGTTCCCTTGAAACTCGTTTTAAATGGTCGATATGAACTTGTTTCTCTTCGCCACTAGACAGTGACTTAATTAAAACTTTGTTTGCTTTTATGTTAATTACTCTGTATGGGCCCTCAAATTTTGGGGATAATTTATTGTTTCTCGTATGAATGATACCATAAACAATGTCTCCTAAGCTGATAGGTGAATCTCTTGCCTTCTTGTTAAATGCCTCCGTCATTTCTTCCTTGGACACTGTTAATTGTTTTTTGACTCTTTTGTGTATGTCCTGGAATTCACGTAAACGGAGTTTAGAGTAATCATTGTAATTGTAAATGGGCAGAGTGTCACCTTCTAGGAGCTCATATGGTAGTTTTTTTCCATCCCATATACTCATAATGAAATGTGGTATGTCACCTATGGATTTATTTATAGATCCATTGATTGAGGCTTCTACTCTGGGAATCCAATCATCCCAGCTTGCATAATTTTCACTGAGAATGTGTCGTAGCACATCTAATACTTTTTTGTTTTATCTCTCTACTAACCCATTAGATGCTGGGTGATAGGATAAAACATTAACCTTTTTGATGCTGTATTGTATACATATTTCTTGTAAGATATCAGAATTAAATTCTCCTCCATTATCACTTATTACAGTAGTACCTTTGGGGTAGTGAAGTGACATATTACATTATCTGTTATTGCCTTTGCTACTGTCTCTGCTGTTTTATCTTTAATTGGAGCTAAAATGACAAAACGGGGAAAATGATCCGTTGCTACGAATAGGTATTGGTTATTATTGTATGATAATGGCATCTTGAGTAAATCAACAGTGACAACGTCCCATGGTCGATGTGGTACAGGGTAATTACCCATCAGTGCAGGTGTGATAGGGTACCCTTTGTGTTTTGCACGTGATTCGTATGTCTATATGATAGTTTATATCTTTTCGTAATGAAGGCCAGTAATATAACAGCTGGGCTTGTTTGAATGTTTTATCCTTTCCAGGATGTCCTGCATGTGGGCTATCGTGTATCATTCGTAATACTTGGGGTATCATGTCATTAGGTACTACCAACTGGTTAGTAAACTCAATCCTTGAGTACCGTGGGCAATAGGGACTGGACAAGGACCGTGGTACCCAAATCCGCGTCACTCAGACAATATGTTTACATGTATAATGGTACAATGTGTTCTGGCAACTTTCCAAAACTCTCACTTTTACCCCTTCTTATCACCTAACCCCACGTAAATTACCCCCACTTGCACCCATCATCAGGTAAAACATTGAAAGAGATATAACTGTTGTAATTAAAAACATCAATGGTATTAAAAATAGCATTAACAAAAATAAAAGTTGGGATGGGTACCCTTTTGTTGATACATAGCTCCCCGGTATTTTCCTCCCATCCCCCAACCCCAATGTTGTTGTCAAAGTTTCGTCTTCTCTCATATCATGTGGCTTTCAGGAGAGACCTTAGGCCATATGGTTAGACAAAAATTTATGGGTCTGGCAGTTTTAGAGTACGAAATAAAACAAAAATTTGTGCTAACAAGAAAAAATTACTTTAATCCATGTGTTCTCGTGAGTTAGCGTTCAGTTTCACATTTTTCGTTTGATATCGCATTTCCCAACGCATTTCTGATAAACTAAACATATGGCTAAACTGCTCAATCAGTTCGAAATGTGTTGGGAAGAGCGATACCGAACAAAGAGTAATGTGTTGGGAAGAGCGATACCGAACGAAGAATGTGAAACGGAATGCTAACTCAGGAGAACACATGGATGAAAGAGTACCTTTTTTCTGGTTTGCAAACATTTTCGCTCCATTTTGTTCCCTAAAACAGCCAGACCCGTAAATTTTAGTCTAACTATACAGCCTAACGTCTCTCCCGAAGGCCACATGATACGAGAAGGCAAAACTTTGACAACAACTTTGGGGTTGGGGGGCGGGAGTAAAATACCGTGGAGCTACGTATCAACAAAAGGGTACTCAGTGGAGGTGGTGTTGACCCAGTCCAACTTCTGTTTTTTGTTAATGCCATTTTTAATACCACTGATGTTTTTAATTACAACAGTTATATCTCTTTCAGTGTTTTACCTGATGGTGCGTATAGGTGGAGGTAAATACGTGGGGTATGATGGTAAAAAGGGGTAAAAGTGAGAGTTTGCTTTCTCTGACGCTCCACATAACGCCCTATAAGCTTCTCAGTCACTTTCAGGACAACATATAAACCTTCACAGCTGCCAGGATTGCATCACTTCCTATGCACGATCTTTGGGCCGATTCCACAGTTGTTTGTAGTGGTTTGCAAGCACCCAAACAAAAGAAACTGAACTGTGTAAATGACTTATGACTGAATTATATGATGATTTTGGTGATCTAACCATTTGACAGTGGTAGTGAAAGTGGATACCGAACTTTTTGGAAAAAATGTAGTTATTAAGTGTGGTTGGGGAGGACGCAAACAAACGAAAACTACTGTGGAATCGCCTCTTTATCTTCTCCCTGTCCTTCCAAATCGTTATGATGGTGCTTTCTTTTATGCTATGGTTTTTCTTTTTTTCTTTTGCCATTTTGGTATTTGTATGCTTAAAGCAGTGGAAGAACCTTACCAATTCGGTTCATATTCCTCCAGTTTGTTTTCTGTATTTTTCTGACTATTTTCAGGGTGGTAAATTACCTTTTCCTGCTGAAAAATTTCCCACTTTTTATCATCACATTCCTTAAGCCATAACATGATTGTCTTGATGTACTCAAAGGTGATTTTCGTCTCCCAACTTCCCAACTGGATGCTACGTTAGGTTAGGTTAAATTATAAGGTAGAGTTAAGCTAGGTTAGGTCAAGTTTAAACACTTAGGTTAGGACAGGCCCTAATTTCGCCATAACCCTGATGTGTCAAACAAGTTGACAGCGGAATACAACTTACAACGACGGGGGAAACAGATTTAGTATGAAACGTTTATTTACCTCCCAGAAGTAATCCGACAAACATAAGACTATCAGGAAGAAGAATGAAGAATGTGAAACTGAATGGTCACTTACACGAGCAGAAGTATTTTGTGTGTGTGTGTGTGTGTGTGTGTGTATGTGTGTGTGTTTAGCAAACATTTTCGTTCAGTTTCGTCTCCTAAAACTCAAAACCCATATGACTGTGAGGTTGAGTCTGTGAGACGCGAGAAAGGACTTGATAGCCGTATGCTCAGTCGGTCCTAAATGTGTTGGGAAGCACAAAACCGAACGAAAAATGTGGAACTGAACACTAACAAGAACACATAGACGAAAGTATTTTTTTCTAGTTAGCAAACATTTTCGTTCCATTTCGTCCTCTAAAACTGCGAAACCCATTATGAGTGTGGGGTGGAACTAGGTGAAGCATGAGAATGGATTGATAACAGTATGCTCAGTTAGTTGGAAGTGTTGGGAAGCATTAAATCGAACGAAGAATGTGGAACTGAACGCTACGATAACACATAGACGAAAGAGTAACTTTTCCTCTAATTAGCAAACATTTTCGTTCCATTTCGTTCCTTAAAACTGCAAAATCCATGATAACTGTGGATAAGAACTAGATGAGGCATGAGAAAGGACTGATAACCATATGTCCAGTTGGTCCAAAATGTGTTGGGAAGCATGAAATCAAACGAAGAATGTGGAACTGAACTGTAACTTACGAGAACGCAAGGATTTTTTTTTTTTTTTCTGAGTAGCATACATTGTCGTTCCATTTTGTCCCCTGAAATTGCCAAAACCCATAAATTTCGTCAAACCATTCGGCCTTGAGTTTGCCCAGAAAACATATTTCCATTCTGTATGCGTATTCATAAAAACCACCAGGAACCCTCAGCCAGGAACAACGCTTGCCCATTTGTTTCAAAACTAACCATAGGTTTTTCACGAAAATATGCCCATTGTGCTTCCCAGGCAAAATTTCAGCAACCTAACCTACCCTAACCTATCCCATCTCACTAGGGCTGTTTGGCTGAGGTGGCTGGCTGTGGTACTGAGATAAATACCCATACAGAATGGATATATGCGCCCAGGAAATGTATCCAGAGGTTAGAGGGTGACGTCATAGCGCGCGGCTTTCAAATTTCGTCCCCAGGCCAGCTGACTTCCCGCGTGAGCTCAAGTTTTTCCGCGTGTTGACATGACTTGTCTCATTATGCTGACCGCGTTAGAACAAAAACGTGTTACTCAACCACGTGTTACTTAAGGATTGAGTGTATTTCTTTGGCGTTTTGGTTGTTTCGGGTTGATCTTGTATAAAGTATTATTGACTATTGTGAATTATTCGAGTGGTACAAGCAATTTGGGTAATTGTATGTCATCTCCACTTTCTAACTTGTATATAACTTTAGACCATATTGGGTCAAGTCTTTGTGCTTTTGCGATATCATCGTGGTTTGGGATATTTCCTTTGAGATCTAATGCCGCAACCTGAATTATGTTCGGGTTCCTAGATAATGCGTAGGCTACTGTTCATTTTACCTTGTATATAATGAATTTGTACATTGTAGTTTTCAACTGTACATTTCCATCTTGCTCTCCTCCCACAAAGGAGTTTTTCTTTAAACATACGCATTAGTGGTTTATGGTTGGTTAATGAGTGTATTTCGTAACCATATACCAAATCTCGAAACTTTTGTAATGCAAAAACCACTGCAACTGCCTCTTAAGTCTGTAGTGCAATAATTTTTCTCTGCACCTTTTGTTTGTCTGCTAGCAAATGCAATTGGTTGATTCTTTCCTCTTTTATCTTCCTGCATCAGTACAGCCCCTAATCCTTTAACTGATGCGTCTGTACAGATAATAGATGATTTTGTGAAATCCGGATATGCCAAACAAAGTGCATTTGTTAGTTTAATTTTTAGATTGTTAAATGCATTTTTTTTGTTCTTCTTCACATTGGAATATAGCATCTTTTTTGAGTAGTTGGAATAGAGGCAAGGCTATATGAGAGAAATGTGGTACGAATGACCTATAGTACCCAGCTAGACCTAAAAATTGTCAAACTTCGTCAGTCGTAGTGGGTTCAGGAAAATCTCTCACTGCCTGTATTTTGTCATCAGTGGTATGAATACCATTAGAACTTAATTTGTGGCCTAAGAAATTTATTTTCTTAAAGCAAAATTTGCATTTAGAAAGCTTAATTTTTAAACCAGCATCACTAAGCTTTTGTAAGAGTAAGTCTAATTTCTTGAGATGTTCTGTAACATTTTTCGTTGCGATTATATTATCGTCAAGATAAACAAATATTCCTTGTCCTAAAATTCTGGACAATAAGTAATTCATAAGACGCTGGAATGTGCCTGGGGCTGTCCTCAGTCCCATCGGCATCCTTGTATACTGGTAGTGTCCTCTATTTGTGGAAAAGGCAGTGTATTTACGTGACTCCTGTTCAACCGGTATTTGGTAATAACCATTTAGTAGATCAATTGTTGAAAATACATTATTTTCCGGTCCAATATTCTGTAAGACGTCGCTTAGCAATGGCATGGGAAATCGGTCTGGGATTGTGTGATTGTTTAGTTTACGGTAATCTACTATCACAAGCATTTCTCCATTTCGTTTGGGCTCGAAGAATAATGGGGCATTCCACAGGGAGACTGATGGTTCAATAATTCCAAGTTTTAACATTTCATCGACATACTGATTGGCAAGTGTACGCTGAGATTGTGGGATGCGGTAGGCTGGTACGAAAATTGGTGGTGTTTCTGGGTGCACATTAATCTTGTGATTAATCAGGTTAGTACACCCTAATTGTTCTCCGGGTAATGCTACAGTGTCCCTGTGTGTTACCAGCAGGGTTAACAAATCATTTTCTTCATCAAACTCACCTGAGTGAATTAAATTCTCTTTTATGCTTTCACTATTCATAGATTTTATCTCACTTGTCATTCCAGCTATAACTATTTCCTTCACAGAGGCGGGCCATTTTTCAATATTAACTGTGCAAGTCCCCATTTTCAACTGTGCTTCTCCATTCATGTGATTAATTATGAATACCTGAGTTTGCCTTTCGTCGTTCATCTGACATAATGCGTTTTCTACTGACAATCCCTTTACTTTACATAATTCTTCTAAGACAAGAACAGTACTATTCCATAATTTGCTCTTTATGGTAACTTTCATATAGGAATTAGGTGGTATAACTAAATCATTGGTGAGATGGGCGGCAAAAGCTGATAAATCAGTACTGTTACCTGGGTCTCTAATCATGGAGGCTGGGGCTGGTGGTGTGAGTGGATTTATACACTCATCTGTTTGTGTTTGTTTGTTTAAGCTTTTAATATTACAAATTCTTTTTGGTTCCCTTTTACTAATCGGTGAGGGCTCTGATGGTATTTCCTCTATGAATTCATTGTCATAGTCTATTCCATTCATTTGTAGAAGTAAAGTTATTTTCTCTGTTCTCATGCATTGTAAGTCCAGTAACATATTCTTTTTTTTTTCTTATTTTTTTATGTGTCCGACTCTAGGCACAGGCTTCAGGGCCTATATCTTGGGGGCAGTAGCCTATCCCAAGGCCCAGTAGTCCTCCTACACCTCCACATGTCACCACTTCGGCGCTAACACCCACCATCCATGTTGAATACATGCTAGGGCTGTCTCATACAGGACTGGTGTATTGGTATTAGCGGGGGTATTTTTACGACATGTCGGTGGGTCATCTGGTAGATAAGGAAAGTCTGCTTTTTTTTTTTTTTTTTTTTTTTTTTAATGAAATTCAAATCCTTAAACTGTCCCCTGCCCCAGCCAGGATTCGAACCTGGGTCCATCAGGACTGCAAGCCGCCTCTCTACCAATTCAGCTTTAATTGCTAAGTTTTCAATGATATAGAAAAATGCAGAGATTGGTCTTGTAGTCTCTGTGAAACTGATATTTAACCTTATCATACCTTTTACTGTGATTTTTTTTCCATCTACTGTATATAAATCTAAATCAGCTTCTTCCAGAAAAGTTACTTTCTTCTTATTTTTAAAAATTCTATTTATTTCTTCTTGTGTTATTAAGTTCACTGGAGAGCCTGTATCTAAAAATAAGAACACGTTTTGATCCTCACATATAGCTGGTATCAAGATACACTCATTTCCCAACATGCCTCCTATGTGAATTTTAGACTTGCTTTTCTTTACGTTTGTTTGTTTTTTGTCATGACTTGGTCTTCCCCCGATTTGAACATAGACACAATTTTTTCTACTGTTTTGCAGTTACTGGTCCAGTGCCCTTGGCATCTATGATGCCTTCAGTAGGGACCAAATCCTTGCGTCTTTTGTCTATCCTCTTGTTTTCATAAAGCATTCATTCCTTGTGTGTCCTGGTTTTTCACAATAATGACATAGAATGGACCTATCTCTTGACTTACGAGGTGACCTCCCATATGTAGTGTTGCCTGTGGCACGAGATATGCTTGGGCTGCGAGGAAACTTATGGAACTGCCTGTAGCCTGGTGTTTGTGATCGAACCCTCGACACGTTTAGTTGTTTGCTCTGACTGCTTTCGGGTCGCGATCAATTTTGTTCTCTGTTTGGAGTCGTTGTAGATGTTCTCACAGCTGATACTGTCTCAGGTACTCTCATTCTACTAGAATGTGCGTGTGTGTCGATCATCCCTGCTTTACTGCACTGCATCTCTACCTCGTTCATTAAGTCTAGTAAGCGCATGCCTGGGGTGTACGCGATCGTCTTGGCGATCTTTAGGGTCCTCTCAGGTAATTTACATAAGGCAGCTACATAACCAATGATGTCCACGACGAGGTCTGGGGATATCTTTCCATCATCTGTTATCCAGTTTGAGTTTTCCAAAGTAGCTAATAATGTTCTTTTGATTGTGGAGACATCAGAAGTTATTTCACCGAGCACATGGTTTGTAGTGTGCTCCCTCACAAGATCTACAACCTTATGTAATTCTGGAATTATACCTGGCAAGAAGTTCATACCTCCAGAAAATTTCTTCAAAAGTTCGGTTTTAAATTCATCATATGTCTTAGCCTTAAGGAGCTTATCTGACCTTAGTAAATTGCTTGCTGGACATCTTTCCTGGCTTATGCAAGATGAAGAAATGGCAATTTTCTCTTGTTCATCTAGTATGTGTCTTTTGATAAAGATTTGTTCGCACTGACTGACCAATGAAATGACGTCAATATGATCTTTTTCCGTGCCAGAGAATTTTGGGGCAGTTTTATTTTCATGGTAAACATAAACATGAGGTGGGGATGTTTGATCCGCGGTATTTGTTGCGTTATTCATTTTCACTGTTTCCTCTGGTAATTTAACTTGGACTTGTTTATTGTTGTGTGAGGGAATAGTGGAATAGGTTCGGCCTGAACGGTGAACCCTGTTAAGTATATTGTCATATGTGTGTACAAGTCTGAGACAAAGTCCTCACTTGCTACATCAGAGGGGGTTTCCCACTCATCATCTAGAACTGACGTATTTGTTTCTTGATCTTTAGTTTGTGCTGAGTTTTGTACAATGGGTGTGTTGCCTTGGTGCTCTCCTAATTGTGGATCCGCTGTGGGCCCTAATTGTTTATCATCTGGTATTAACGTGGGTGGTGGTGAAAATATCCCTGTCATTAAGGTATGGTGTTATGAAATATGCCTTTTGTTTATGTCCTAACTAAACAGATGAGTAAATGAGTTGTAATAAATGACAGATAGTGAGTGTATAAGTGTATACATAAAAATAAGTAAAGGAGTTGAATATACCTAATTTTAGCACTGAGAAGAAATGAGTAAGTATAATTTCACCCACTTGATACAGATCGGAGAGGCGTGTCGATGCAACTGTCAATCTCGGAAGAAAAATGCAAGGTTGAGTGAAAATCTCTTGCTAATTCTAGGGCTGTGTTGATGGACGATATTACTTAGGAAATTCCATGGCCTGGTGCATGTGGTGGTTAACAGCTGTAGTCACAGGCAAACCTCAGCATAGAAAGTCGAATTTCCAACTCAATACTGTGGAAATAAATGAGTATGAGTAGGAGCTATGTGAATAATGAGTAATGAGTAGTGGGTGAGAAGTGCCTGGTGTCAGTTACACGTTGATTGGCGTGGCCTTGTGTCAGCAAACTTGCGTGGTGATGTCGTCTCAGCAGATACACATGGTGATGTCGGCTTCCCACACTGGTGGCTGTGGTGGGTAACTGAGTAGCGATGCGTAACCTGGGTGAAGAAAGGTGAGTAAGATGCGTTATGAATGTGGTTCTGGTGTTTTGCTGTGTGTCTTGACCTCTGCGTCAGCGATAGAGGTACGAGGGAGTGTTGGGGTTTTGTGTGCTTGTTGCTTTGGTCTTTCTTTTCCTTTACTTGCTTTGTTTTTTATTCTTCTTGCTGCTGCTTGAAGTTACGTGAAGATTATAAAGTTGTTACGTAGACTTGTAGGCACATAGGCTCGTAGGCTGTATTTTGTAGGAATTCACTGTAGAACTGAAGTTAATCTTGTAGAGTCTTGCCTACTTTTGTAAAAATTCACTGTAGATTCATAGACGAGGTTCGTACGTTCTCTGCCTCCAATGTGACTCTCTATTCTTGTAATATGTGAGTCTTGAGTTTTTATTGTTATTTTGATAATTGAAGAGCAGGAGGAGTTAAAGATGAAATACAGGGAGTTGATCTTGATATATTATCTTCAGAGAAAGTCTTCAGTTGAGCAGCGTATGTATTACAGAGACTTAATATACTAAGATTAGTTGGACCCCTCTTCTTCACTCTCTCCACTACCTGTCCGTTCTATAGGTCACCTCCTTCTGAGCTCTGCTTCCTTAATTCCGGTGTAGCAGGGGTCGTGTCACATGTGTTACACTGTTGCTGAAATGTTCTAGAAGCCTGTGTGTGAGTATGTGTGTACAGTAATCACTCTAATATCTGGACGCCCAATATCCGAACATCCCCACTACCCGGACATAATCGTCCCGGGATCCAATATTCCCAAAATGGTCCGAAACACCCCCCCCCCAAAAAAAAAAACGAATTTTTCCCGCCCGTAATTTGAACTTGCCGCACGCGGCGCGGGAGAGCATTGTTGTGGCGTGTCATTCCTCCGACATCCGATAGAGCGCCACTGCATCCTCCCCACTTTCCGCCTGTCTCTCGCCGCGAGTGCACGCTCGTCGTTATGGCTGCCCACGTGATCGCTTTTGTGGTGGTGCCTTACCTGCTGCAGGGACTCCTGCTGCTCTCGGGCCTCCTCTTAGTGTGTGTGATGATGGCCCCGCCACCTGAGAAAAGGAAGAGAGTGGTGTTGACTCTGGAGAAGAAATGGGAGATACTGGAGAAAGTAGATGCGGGGTGGTCTTCTTCCCGCATTCTCTGCAAGTTTAACCTGGCCCGGTCTACTTTGTTCGATATTAAGAGATCCCGAGACAAATTCATGCAGTACACGGCTGACTTCTCGTCGAGAAGCAAACGCAATGTGGAGAGGAAGGTTATGTTTACCCCCAAGTTTGCAGAAATCAACCGATCCACGTTGATTTGGTATCGACAACAACATGCTGCTGGTGTGATGGTACAAGGAACAGAGCTGAAGGCTGCTGCTGAGAAGTTCGCCAGGCTTCACGACACCCTAGACTTCAAGGCATCCGAGGGTTGGCTCTCTGCGTTCAAGTTACGGCATGGCCTTACCAACCGTAAAGCACGTGGCGAAGCATTGGACGCTAACGAGGATGGAGTTGACGAGTTTCGGCACAAGGCGAAGGGCTTGATCGACAGGGAAGGCCTCACTCTCGGTCAAGTCTACAACGCAGACGAAACTGGCCTCTTCTATCGTTCGCTGCCAACGAACACTCTAGCCGAGGAGACAAAGAAGCGTGTACCTGGCCGCAAGCTCTCCAAGGAACGGATATCTGCTTTGTGTTGTGCCAATGCTAATGGCATGCACCGGCTTAAGCCCGATGTTGTTGGCCGCACAAAGCAGCCTCGGTGCTTTCGTGGGGTGATGGATGTCCTTCCTGTCATCTGGTACCATTCTTTGAAGGCATGGTTTACAGCTGTGATCTTCAAAGACTGGTTCCACCGTCACTTCGTCAAGGAGGTCATCCATTACCAGACGAAGACACTGGGAATCCCGCGCGACCAGGTAAAGGCCCTCCTTCTCCTCGACAATGCACCTGCCCACCCGTGCGACAAGGACTTGGTTGCTGAAAATGGCCGTATTAGGTGCATGTTTCTGCCACCTAATACGACTGCTCTCATCCAACCAATGGACCAAGGAGTGATCATGGTAACAAAGCACCTATACCGTCGGAAGTTCCTGGACGAGGTGATGGTTGTTCTTGAGGACAAGGATGAGCGCAGGGAGGGATGGGACATACGAGGTAAGCGGACTTTGGAAAACCTTCGCCGCTACAACATCAAGTCTGCGCTGTACAACTGGGCTAGTGCATAGAAGGAAGTCCCTGTGAAGACTCTGGAAAATGGTTGGTCTCGTCTGCTTCTCGGAACGGATGTGGAGTACGATTTTCTAGGATTTGACGTGGATGACTTCCATGCACGGCAACATCCGCATGGCGACGATGTTGATGTGGACAATGTTCGTGAGTGGTTGGATGACGACGAGGGCGATCCTGGGTATCAGACGTTGTCTGATATCGAGATCGCGTCTTCAGTTGCAGGTGTCAGTACCGAACTTGAAGATTCCGACGATGATGCGGACTCCTCTCAGCAGGACACTACTCCAGCCATCCCCAAGCTGAGCACGCTCCGGGAACATCTAGAGTTCGTCCTAGACTACCTGGAACACCCGGACCGCGACAGGGAGATGGGGCCCTTGGGACTCGTGGAGGAAGTGCGTGCTTTCAGGCAGCGCATCATCAATCGTCAGAATCATCGGTCACTGTGTCAATCAACCACTGACAGTTTTTTCAGGCCCGTGACCCCCGCTGTGCCCAGCCCTGGCTCCACTCCGTTGCCTCCCCAAGACAGGCCCTCATGCTCCGAGCCACAGCCCAGCACATCAGCCACGGTGGAGTCACCGCTCAACGTGAGTTTGCGGCTGTCTTCAGAGTCATCTGCAGTGGGTACGCCATCACCATGACCCAGCGATGCACCCCTAGATCACCTGCCAGTGATACTCTCGGACTCTGACAGTAAATAAACAGCAAGAACTTCTCCACTAGACCACACGGGAATTTAGAGTGTTGTGCAGTGAATAAAACAGTGTGTTGTGTTAAGGATTTACAGTTGTGAGAGAAAAGACTCAATTGAAAAAATTTTTAACGTAAATAGACTTGTTTGTTTTGGCTTTGGAAAATTATAAGAATGGGAAAAGTTAAAGTGCAACACTTAGTAAGTTACAATGGAGCATTAGTTAGACAAGAGTGCACACTGTGTAGAGAATGGACTTCTGTGTGCGATTGACTAAATTCAGTGCAAGACTTCAGGAACAGTGTACTGCAAGTGCTTCAGGAAATCCTTCTTACTGTCAGAGTCCGAGAGGAGGCGGTTATTCATCGAGGTGGCCATGGACTTGTTGTAAGTAGGCAGAATGTTTCATACTGTACTTTTTTCCATACTATACTTACCTCATTTCACTGTTTAATGTCCTTTATTGGTAAGAATAGGGTGTTAGGAGCTATGCATGTGCAGTAGGAAGGTGTTTTTCTGAGTTAGGCTAGGTTAGGGTCCATAAGTACCAGTCCAGGAGCCAGTCACCAGAATGTTTATTATTGTATGAACCTACTTCTAAACCCTCATTTTATGTTTCTTTTGCATTTATTTCAGTCATTTATGTGCCTTATTGGTGTGATTTGGGTCTTAAATAGGTGCTATGCATGTCCAGAGGGAGTTGTATAGGTGTTTCTCTGAGTTAGGGTCGATAAGTACAAGTCCATATGCTGGGGCCCAATATCCGGACAGAACCAATATCCGGACCTACCTATGGCTCTATTACGTCGGATATTGGAGGGATTACTGTATGTGTGTGTATGGTCACTAGGCATTGTTCGTATGCTTATCTCGCTGACACACTACCTATCTCATCCCCTGACTTGCTGCTTCCGGTGTATTGTCAACATTCCTTCACTTAAAGTTGCAAGCTCATCTCCCGTTCCCAGGCTTGCCTGGTGCTCTGTCTATCTGTCTATCTATCTATCTATCATGTTTTCTATAATGAATTGTATTTATAATATGGAGTCCTTACGATTGACGATGATTACTGCTGATGACGACGACGATGAGAGAGAGAGAGAGAAAGAGAAAGAATGATGATGATGGCCTGACGACTGGTGACGAGAGAAGATGAAGATTGACGACAACGATGAGAGAGAGAGAGAGAGAGAGAGAGAGAGAGAGAGAATGATGGACTGATGACTGGTGACGATTGACGATGATTACTGCCGACAACGACGATGAGAGAGAGGGAGAGAGAGAGAGAGTTACACAGATACACAGACCTTACGGTCCCTACGAGGTGGTCCGGCCTTAATCCTAATATAGTGCATAGGAGCATGAGAAAAGGACAGCACAGCAGAGAGAGAGAGAGAGAGAGAGAGAGAGAGAGAGAGAGAGAGAGATGATGATGGACTAATGACTGGTGATGATTGACAATGATGACTGACGACGATGAGAGAGAGAGAGAGAGAGAGAGAGAGAGAGAGAGAGAGAATAATGATGATGGGCTGATGACTGGTGATGACAGAAGATGAAGATTGACGACGACGATGAGAGAGAGAGAGAGAGAGAGAGAGAGAGAGAGAGAGAGATGATGGACTGATGACTGGTGACGATTGACGATGATGACTGACGACGACGATGAGATAGATAGAGAAAGAGAGAGAGGACAGAGAAAGAAAATGATGGATTGATGACTGGTGACGACTGACGATTATTGACGACAACGATGAGAGAGAAAGAGAGAAAGAAAGAAAGAAAATGATGGACTGATGACTGGTGACGACTGACGGTGATTATTGACGACGATGAGAGAGAGAGAGAGAGAGAGAGAGAGAGAGAGAGAGAGAGAGAGAACGATGATGATGAACTGATGACTGTTGACGATTAAGGATGAGAGAGAGAGAGAGAGAGAGAGAGAGAGAGAACGATGATGATGAACTGATGACTGTTGACGATTAAGGATGAGAGAGAGAGAGAGAGAGAGAGAGAGAGAGAGAGATGATGATGATGATGATGAAGGACTGATGACCGGTGACGATGATGACCGACGACGACGATTTGTGAGAGAGAGAGAGAGAGAGAGAGAGAGAGATGATGATGGACTGATGACTTGTGATGACTGATGATGATAACTGACGATGACGATGAGAGAGAGAGAGAGAGAGAGAGAGAGAGAGAGATGATGATGATGATGATGGTCTGATGACTGGTGACGATTGACGATGATGACCGACGACTACGATTTGTGTGTGTGTGTGTGTGTGTGTGTGAGAGAGAGAGAGATGATGATGGACTGATGACTTGTGATGACTGACGATGATAACTGACGACGACGACGATGAGAGAGAGAGAGAGAGAGAGATGATGATGATGATGGACTGATGACTGGTGACGACTGACGATGATGACCGACGACTACGATTTGTGTGTATGTGTGTGCGTGTGTGTGTGAGAGAGAGAGAGAGAGAGAGAGAGAGAGAGAGTGAGAGTGAGAGGATAATGATGGACTGATGACTTGTGATGACTGACCATGATGATTGACGACGACGAGGAGGGAGGGAGAGAGAGAGAGAGAGAGAGAGAGAGATGATGATGATGATGGATTGATGACTAGTGACGACTGATGATAACGACTGACGACGATGATGAGAGAGAGAGAGAGAGAGAGATGATGATGATGATGGACTGATGACCGGTGACGATGATGACCGACGACGACGATTTGTGAGAGAGAGAGAGAGAGAGAGAGAGAGAGAGAGAGAGAGAGAGAGATGATTGACTGATGACGATTGACGATGATTATTGACTAGGATGATGTGT
The DNA here is from genome assembly GCF_032717465.1 of Coenobita brevimanus. Classification (NCBI taxonomy): domain Eukaryota; kingdom Metazoa; phylum Arthropoda; class Malacostraca; order Decapoda; family Coenobitidae; genus Coenobita; species Coenobita brevimanus. The sequence continues at coordinate 14,460,295 of NC_137040.1, read as the reverse complement.
GAGAGAGAGAGAGAGAGAGAGAGAGAGAGAGAGAGAGAGAGAGAGAGAGAGAGAGATGATGATGATGATAATGGACTGATGACGATGATGACCGACGACGACGATTTGTGAGAGAGAGAGAGAGAGAGAGAGAGAGAGAGAGAGAGAGAGAGAGAGAGAGAGAGAGATGATTGACTGATGACTGGTGACGACTGACGATGATTATAGGATGATATGAGAGAGAGAGAGAGAGAGAGAGAGAGAGATGATGATGGACTGATGACTAGTGACGACTAATGACGACTGATGATGATGATGATGATAGAGAGAGAGAGAGAGAGAGAGAGAGAGAGAGAGAGAGAGAGAGAGAGAGAGAGATGATGATGGACTGATGACTTGTGATGACTGACGATGATAACTGACGACGACGATGAGAGAGAGAGAGAGAGAGAGAGAGAGAGAGAGAGAGAGATGATGATGATGATGGACTGATGACCGGTGACGATTGACGATGATGACCGACGACTACGATTTGTGTGTATGTGTGTGCGTGTGTGTGTGTGTGTGTGTGTGTGTGTGTGTGTGTGAGAGAGAGAGAGAGAGAGAGAGAGAGAGAGAGAGAGAGAGAGAGGATAATGATGGACTGATGACTGGTGATGACTGACGATGATGACTGACGACGACGAGGAGAGAGAGAGAGAGAGAGAGAGAGAGAGAGAGAGAGATGATGATGATGATGATGGATTGATGACTAGTGACGACTGATGATAACGACTGACGACGACGATGAGAGAGAGAGAGAGAGAGAGAGAGAGAGAGAGAGAGATGATGATGATGATGGACTGATGACCGGTGACGATGATGACCGACGACGACGATTTGTGTAAGAGAGAGAGAGAAAGAGAGAGAGAGAGAGAGATGATTGACTGATAACGATTGACGATGATTATTGACTAGGATGATGTGTGTGTGTGTGTGTGTGTGAGAGAGAGAGAGAGAGAGAGAGAGAGAGAGAGAGAGAGAGAGAGAGAGAGAGAGATGATGATGATGGTGATGGACTGATGACGATGATGACCGACGACGACGATTTGTGAGAGAGAGAGATGATTGACTGATGACTGGTGACGACTGACGATGATTATTGACTAGGATGATATGAGAGAGAGAGTGGAGATGGACTGATGACTAGTGACAGACGAAGACGATGAGAGAGAGAGAGAGAGAGAGAGAGAGAGAGAGAGAGAGAGAGAGAGAGAGAGAGAGATTGATGTAAGTGCAAGGTTAGCTGATATGCAAAGATCTGATCCGCAGATTGTCACTCTAACTCACTCAGCAGCTAGGGAAGATGATTGCAAGTCTGAATTATCAGAATGTTATGATTATATCCAAAGAACGTGTTAATGCAAAGATGGAGACCTCCTAGTGTTGCTCATGATAACGAGTGGGAGAATGTACAGTTGAACACAGAAATTGGTACCACACTTCACATCGGGGCAACGCAGCCGGTCCATCTTTACTGCGCGGCGATTACGTGTATTTAACTTCGCCCACCAATTCACAGTCCAGACTCATGGGATTGTGTGCTTCGATGAAGGCTTCACACAGAAACAAGAAGCGAGTTATTTGTCAATGTAATTTCAGGTATATCAGCTGTATTTTTTTTGAAATAAAATGTTTACATTATATTTCCTTTATACAGTTACGTCTGTCAGATAAGGAAAGCAATATATGTCGATCTAGTTGTGTAGCCACACACACAAACATACACACACACGGCATCGTCGGAGGTGGACGTCTGTACCGGCGCTCCATACCAGCTCAACACGGCCAGAGGCATTACCTAAATAAGTATCTTTGAATGAGTCAAGCTCTGTACCAGGTTAGACTAAATGATTTTTCATTATTAAAAGGGAAAGAAATAATAAGTTTAAATAAGACTGTTTCAAACAACAAAGAACCACGATGCGTTGAGTCAGCTGGGTTTGTTTATACAACAGAAAGACGGGGAAAGCGTGCACACTCTAAGTACATACTCTGTTCATTTAGTATTTCAAAATGGATACATACTTCAGTAAAACAAATTTGGAAAAGAAAAAGGATAAAAGTAAGAAGCAAAATGATGATTTCTACCAAGAACTAGTTGAAGTGGAGACTCACAATAGACTGGTTGAACGTGTACACAAACTAGAAATGGCTTTCAAAAATGAAATTGATGAAATAAAGAAGCAAATTCACTTGCAAAAGGAAGAGACAGAAAAACTGGGAAGGGAGGCCAATAAGAAAGACACAACCATCAGTGAACTAAGTGGAATTGAATACCCTTAGGAAGAAAGTGAGTGAAATGGGAAGTACAGTAGTTAATCACGAGAGTGTTATGGATGAGTTAAAAAATGACACAGAGACAATTAGACAAGCAAGCAGTCTTATGGACCAGAGCAGTGATATTGAGGAGAAGATAACACAGGTGAATGAAGCTGTGCAAAGCTACAAAAATGATGTAGAAATCACGTATGCTGAAATGGTGAAAGTAAAGAAAGACTTAGAAACAAGGGTGGAGGAAAAAAACATTAAAAAGGAAGTGAAAAGAATAATCCAAAACAATCCAAAGTTAGGCAGAGATTCAGTAGAAATAAATAAATCAATAGTAATCACTGGTATAGAAGAGGAAGAAATTAAAAACAAAATCACTAGAGACAAAAAGGAGATGGCAAAATGTAATGAGCTTACTGAAAGAAGTATCAGAGGAAATCTGTAGTAAAGACATAGAGGAACACAAAAGGTTAGGGAAATACGAGAAAAGCAAGACAAGACCTCTAAAGGTGACTTTCCAGAGTGTAAACACTGTGGAAGAGATACTAAAAAATGCAAAGAATCTTATGGAAAAAGAGGAGTTCAAAAATGTATGGATAAAAAGATGTCTAACACAAGAGGAACTGGAATTACTGAGAGAGAAAAGGGAGGAAGCAAAAACAAAAAATGAGGGAAGATCAGAAGAGGAGAAGAAGAAATTTTTTTTACAAAGTAATAGGATTGCAGGTACGAAAGTGGTACACAAACAGGATGGAAGAAAAAGGAGGAAGTTAGTAGAACCATGTCATGACAAGTATATAAACAAGATGATAAAGTTGATGTACTCAAATGTGGATGGAATGGTATCTAAATTACTAGAGATGAATGATTATGTCAGAGAAAATGAACCACAAATAATATGCCTAACTGAGACAAAATTAACACCAAGGATATCCAATGACATACTAAACTTAGAGGAATACAATATATGGAGAAGAGACAGAAATTTAAAAAAAGGAGGAGGAATTATAATATTAACTAAGAAAAATCTAAAAGTCAAGGAAATAAACCTAGATATACCATCACAAGTAGAACTGATTGCAGTAGAGATCGACACATCTGAAGGTAAAGTAATTGTAGCCAATTTGTATATGCCACCCATATCAAACACATGGGAAAGAGACGAATATGAGGACCTGGCAGAGACAGCCTAACTGAGACAAAATTAACACCAAGGATATCCAATGACATACTAAACTTAGAGGAATACAATATATGGAGAAGAGACAAATTTAAAAAAAGGAGGAGGAATTATAATATTAACTAAGAAAAATCTAAAAGTCAAGGAAATAAACCTAGATATACCATCACAAGTAGAACTGATTGCAGTAGAGATCGACACATCTGAAGGTAAAGTAATTGTAGCCAATTTGTATATGCCACCCAGATCAAACACATGGGAAAGAGACGAATATGAGGACCTGGCAGAGAGTACAATTCAGAGTATAAGATCCTTGCTACATAAAATGGAAGAGAAATCGGAAAGAATTATACTAACTGGGGATTTCAATACAAATATAAATTGGAATACTCTAGATATAAATAGCCAAGAAAGCTGTTGGGACCAAAAGCTCCTGGATCTCGTACAAGAGTTTTTCTTAACGCAACACGTGAGGGAAACCACTAGAAAAAGAGGACTTGATGTACCTTCAGTGCTAGATCTAATATTATAGGCAAGAAAATGACATTGACAGTTTAATATATCACCCTCCACTCGGCAAAAGCGATCATGCAGTACTAAATTATAACTTCAGGATAGCATATGACATAGTAAACAGCAATGACAGTTACAAAAAGGGACTAAACTATAAAAAGGGAAATTATCAAGACCTAAAGAAGTATTTCTTAGAAGTTGATTGGGAAAATGAGCTTAGAGGACAAGATTTAAATCCATCCATCCATCCATTGCCAGACGCCACGTATCCCAAACGGGGTGGCCAAGGGCTCAGAGTTAATTGTTTAAAAGGGAGGGTCACTAATCCTCCACCAACCCCACTTGATTTAAATGCTGTATATAAAGGATTTTGTGAATTTTATGAAATAGGAGTCCAGAAGTATATCCCACAGCACATAGAAGCAGATAAGAAAATACAGAAATGGTTCAATACAGAATGTAAAAAATCTAAAGAAAGAAGAGATTTGTTGTGGAATAGATACAGAAGACACAATAGTGAAAGGGCGTATAATAATTACAAACAGGCAAGAAACGACTATAAAAGAATAAGGAGGGAAGCCCAAAAACAGTTTGAGGAGGATATAATAAATAAAAGTAGTGTTCAACCAAAACTGTTTTACAGCTATATCAGAAGCAAAACCAAAGTAAAGGATATAATACAATCCATCACGGACGAGGGAATCACTTATACGCAAGAGAAAGATACAGTGCTCGTCAGAAGTATGGGGCGCCCTGCGTCCCTCCTGAGAAACAAACCTTTCAACATTGAAAAAACATATAAATAATGCATTTTATTTACCTTTAGTGCTTCGTAGGGTAGCCTTTACGTTTCTTCACGGACCTGAGACGTCTTGGAAGTGAAAGGGCGAGGCTCCTGAGGTGCTGGAGGGGTATTTTGTCCCAGGAGTCACGAATGGCGGCTTCCAGCTTAGGCAAAGAGCTCACGTCCTTCCCTTGGAGACTCTTCTTTACGAGGTACCAGAGGTTTTCAGTCGGGTTGAGGTCTGGGCTATTTCCTGGCCAGTCTGTCATGAATGATACCTCGCAGTCACGAAGCCAATTGGTGACCGATTTGGCCTTGTGAGCAGGTGCACCGTCCTGCTGAAACACTCGTGCACCTGTTAGCTCGAAGGAGTCTGGTAAATGATCACACAGAAGCTCCAGGTAAACATCCTGATTCACTCTGAGGTTCTTGGGAAGTACAACAAGCTTCCCCAAACCCTTCCCTGAAAAACAACCCCATACCATGAGTGAATCAGGATGTTTAACTGTGCTTTCTGCATACCGTGGGTCAAGTGGGTCACTACCTTTGCATGCTCCTCTGTTACAGGTAACACTAAACGTTGCCTCATCAGACCACAACACTGACAACCATTGCTCCTCACCCCAATTTAGATATTTATTAGCAAAGGCAAGCCTACGAATTCTCTGGCTGCTAGAGAGAAGAGGCTTTTTCACAGGCCTGTGACTTGTGTAACCAAGCTCATGCACCCTACGAGACACTGTTCTCACTGACACCTCACCAAACACTTCTGGGTTGCTCTCCTTAATTTTCCTTGCACTCACACAAGGATTGAACTCCACTGCACGTTTTAAAACATTAACAGACCTTGGGGAAGTTTTCCTAGGCCTACCAGACCTCGGTTTCTTTGTGGGAACTTCACCACTGTTGTCCTCCCGAAACCGCGCACACCAACGACGCACTGTCGATCGTGCCACACCAACCAATTCACTAATTTCCTTTGTCTGGTGGCCTGCCTCCTTTAGAGCAATGATCTGGGATATGATTTCACTCGATAGTTCACGGGTAGGTGCCATAACAAAGTTTTGAAGGCCAAAACACTGCGGGACACTCGGTAAAAAATGGCGCAATTTGAGAGGGACACTCGGCGGAGTTCCTCTCTCTCAGGCAGCCCGTGGGCGACTGAGGCGGGAACCAACCAGCGCATCAGAAGGCCTCAGGCTACCGTGACGTCATGCTCGGAGCTCAAACTTGTGGCTCAATTCTTACCCCCCAAAATGGGTGATTCTTTTTGGGCCATAAGTATTGCGCGCCCGGCGGACAACGCTGAATACTTCTGACGAGCACTGTATCTGTGAAGCACTAAATAAGAATTTCCAATTAGTTTTTACAGAAGAAAAAATTTTTGAGAGGGAATATGTGGAACACGCATGTCCACACATACTACCAGATATACAAATAGCAGAAAAAGTAATACAAGAGGAGTTAAGTAGATTAGACAGAGGAAAAGCAAGTGGTCCTGATGAAATTTCATGTTGGGTGTTACGAGAATGTGCAAAGGAGTTAAGTAAACCATTATTTTTAATTTTCAAGAAATCCTTGAGTCAAGGGAAACTACCTGATATTTGGAAAAAAACAAATATAGTCCCCTTATTAAAGAAAGGAAATAGACAAAATCCTCTCAACTACCGACCAGTATCACTGACCAGTGTTGTAAGCAAGGTATTAGAAAAACTTATAAGAAAAGCTTGGGTAAATCATCTAGAAGAACACAGTATGATAACAGAAAGACAGTTTGGTTTCAGAAAAAGAAAATCATGTGTTACTAATCTGTTGAGCTACTATGACAGAGTAACAAACACAATACAGGAAAGGGAAGGATGGGTGGCCAGTATCTATTTAGATTTCAAGAAAGCTTTTGACACAGTACCACACCAAAGACTTTTATGGAAGCTGTACCATCAAGGAGGAATTCGAGGCAAACTGTTTTGTTGGATGCAAGACTTTCTCATAAAAAGAGAAATGAGGACAGTACTAAGAGGAAACTACTCATCATGGAAAGAAGTGACTAGTGGAGTACCACAGGGTTCGGTGCTGGCACCAATCATGTTTCTAGTGTACATAAATGATATAAACAGTAACACTGGAAATGAGAGCTATCTGAATATGTTTGCAGATGATGCAAAAATACAAAGGTGAATTACTAGCACAGACTCTTGTAGGGAGCTACAAGAAGAATTAAATAAACTTCATGAATGGAGTAGTACATGGCAAATAGAATTCAATGTGGACAAGTGTCATGTAATCAAGTTTGGTAAAAGTGGAAAAAGACCTGATTGGGATTATAAATTAGGAAATAAAACCCTATACACATCAGAAAGAGAGAAAGACCTAGGTGTGATTATCAGTAACAGACTATCTCCGGCTGACCACATCAGCGAGAAGGTACGGAACATGTATACACTGCTTGCAAATATGAGAACAGCATTCACATACATAAATGAAGACATGCTAAGAAGGATAATAATATCATTCATTAGACCAACCCTGGAATATGCATCAGTAGTCTGGAGTCCTCATCTCAAAAAGCATATAGACAAGATTGAAAAAGTTCAAAGGGCCGCTACAAGATGGATACCAAGCTTAAGGGACCTAAGCTACGAAGAAAGACTAAATAAACTCAATCTACCAACACTACAGGAGAGAAGGAAAAGAGGTGACATGATAATGCTATATAAGTGCATATCAGGAAAGGAGAAAATAGACATAAATGATTACTTAACATATGGAGAAGCATCAGCAAGAGGACACTGCAAAAAACTGCATAAGAAGAGAGGTGATAAAGACGTAAGGAAATTCAGTTTCCCAAACAGAGCAATTGATCAATGGAATGCACTACCGAATAAAATAGTGTGTGCCAAAACAATTCACAAATTTAAGGATATGTACGATAAATATGGTCTAAGACACGGGACAATACGAGCTTGACTCATTCCTGTAAAGATACAATTAGGTAAGAACACACATACACATACACACCGGGGTGTTGTGAGAAACACTGAGGTGTTATCGTCACCGTTGCAGCTAGGAAGGGTCAGAGCTTAGTTGGTCACACAATGAAAGGGGGAGACAGTAATCTATTGGAGCGAAGACGGAGTATCGCCCTACGTGATAATGGTCTGTCAATACGGGCTATCGCTCATGAAGTTGGTGTATCTACCAGGACTGTGCAGAAATGGATACAAAGGTGGGAGGAAAGTGGCAACTTAAATGACTTGGGTGAGTTTATATTGGAGGACACGGGTGTCAATTCCTTTTATTTCTGCACGAATCCCAGCGCCACTGCTCGTAAGGTGTTGAGAATACCTACGACTTCATGCTAATGTGCCCGATGGACAGCAGGTAAAACGTCACTGGGACAAGCAGTTACTGTCAACATCTCGTACGATGAGCAGTTGCCTACGTGCAATGTTAACTGACATTTAACCCCTAAACAGCGGGGTTGTTTTGGCTCGACTTGCGTGTCCCGTGGGGGTATTCGCGTTCCAACAGACTATGTAAAAATATTTGCCAAAAATCAGTTATTAGTCCTAGAATATTATAATTATATATGCATATGGCACATACCTTTAGCTTTCTCCTGGGATGTTTGCTGAACCTTCGTCGAGTACCGTAGGACTTGTGGAGACTTCTGAAGTTGGGTAACGAAGTCTCCACTTTACACTTCCCGGCACCCCGTAATATGATTACCACAGCCTGATATTATCACTAGAAACACTATTCTATGATTTTCAAATAGTTTGGATACCATACTTGAAAAAAAAAAAAAAAACTGTGAAAGCAATGAAAATTACGAGTGTGTATGACCTTCCCACTTGCGCTCGTTCGCTGTTGGTATTCTGTCATCTATTATTCAGAAAAACACTCACACTTTATATTTCTATTACTATATAACATATATACTGTATATCTGCAGTCTTTATCCATAAGTGTCCTTCAGTAATAGTAGTTTATTGTCACTGTAGGCATTCAATTTCTCTTTCTGTAAAATACGTAGCATTCACTTTCTCGTCCTGTATACTTGCGTTGAGAGTGAATCTGTCACTTTCACTTCCACTTTCATAACTCGTAGTATTCATACATGCTAAAGTGAAAATTTCACATTCATTACTACTAGTAGGCTATATATACTCGTATTCTTATATTACTACTCATTTACATTTCTATTTACATTCTCAATTTTATTTACATTATTTACATTTCTATTTTATTTACAGTTATGCACTGTCACTTGCAGTAACTTATAAAACTATTTTCCACTGTTCACTTATATTTACATTCATTGCTTTCACTTGCTGTTTACACATTACACATTATTTACATTTCCACTTGCACTGTTTTACTCACCAGAAAGATCGTAGTCACTGTCCATCATTTTCATTGATAAATTAGCCAGTTCACGTTCCACAGCAGTCACTTAGCCCTTTACCCCTTTCCACACGAGGTTTAGTAGGGGTAGAGGTCACAGGGCCCTTTGCATGGGGCTAAAAAGTGGCGGAATTGGACAGGCGCAAATCCGACGTGGTTTCACCTTGAAAGACGACAGTAAACTGAATGCTGTGGTGGCCTAGGGGGAGTGCAACTCTGCCAATGTCAGCGTGGTGACAGCTGCTAATATATACGCTATGAAATGATTGGCAGGAAATCTAGACAATACATAATAAATTAGGTAGTTTCAGGTGAATGTAAATATCACATAGGCTTCTCCCTTCCTTTCTTATATATATTTTTATTACGAGAATAGATTATACGGCATATTTCATGGGGAAATAAACACAGAAAATTAGCGAACGAGTGCACGTGAGGTGTTGTCAGGTGATGATTAGCCAATTCCAGGTGTATGGCACTATCACTTACCTTATTTCTTTTTTGTATATATTATTTGGTATAAGAATAGGGCATAGGACTTATTTCAATGGATGAAATCAGTGGAAAATTTTGGGGAAGATTTACTTAGCGCAGCGTGGCCGGGCAGGCGAGAGGAGAGGGTAATGGAGGGGAGGTAGGGAGGGGAGTCAAGAACAGGGAGACATGGCTAAAATGTCAACAATGGATGGGAGTACAGATGAGATTAGGAGTGCTGACTAGTGTTGGACATTGGCAGTACTGATAGATGATACAAGCCACCACTTGAAAGCCAGGGCGAATTCAAAATAACACAGAATCACAACAAAGACGCCCCGCGGTATGATCCCTTGCTCCCAAGCGTCATGAAAGTGATGCCCCGCGGTTAAGGGGTTAAGTTGTTCGTGGTGCAGAGATAATGAGGTATTCTCATCCAATATGTTTATATTTTAATGCAGCAATACCTGTAATTTCTACAAATACAGACCATACCATACATGGTTATTGATAAAAAAATACGAAACTAATTTCACTGATAGCAAGTTAATGCCACTGCACATTCTCGTCATACCCAACATGAAATTTCATCAGGACCACTTGCTTTTCCTCTGTCTAATCTACTTAACGCCTCCTGTATTACTTTTTCTGCTATTTGTATATCTGGTAGTATGTGCGGACATGCGTGTTCCACATAGTCCCTCTCAAAATTTTTTTCTTCGGTAAAAACTAATTGGAAATTCTTATTTAGTGCTTCACAAATATCTTTCTCTTGTGTATAAGTGATTCCCTCATCCATAATGGATTGTATTATATCTTTTACTTTAGTTTTGCTTCTGATATAGCTGTAAAACAGCTTTGGTTGATCACTACTTTTATTTATTATATCCTCCTCAAACTGTTTTTGGCCTTCCCTCCTTATTCTTGTATAGTCATTTCTTGCCTGTTTGTAATTATTATATGCCCTTTCACTATTGTGTCTTCTGTATCTATTCCACAACAAATCTCTTCTTTCTTTTGATTTTTTACATTCTGTATTGAACCATTTCTGTATTTTCTTATCTGCTTCTTCGTGCTGTGGGATGTACTTCTGGACTCCTTTCATAAAATTCACAGAATTTTTTATATACAGCATTTAAATCTTGTCCTCTAAGCTCATTTTCCCAATCAACTTCTAAGAAATACTTCTTTAGGTCTTGATAATTTCCCTTTTTATAGTTTAGGCTCTTTTTGTAACTGTCATTGCTGTTTACTATGTCATATGCTACCCTGAAGTTATAATTCAGTACTGCATGATCGCTTTTGCCGAGTGGAGGGTGATATATTAAACTGTCAATATCATTTTCTTCCCTAGTAAATATTAGAACTAGCACTGAAGGTACGTCAAGTCCTCTTTTTCTGGTGGTTTCCCTCACATTTTGCGTTAGGAAAAACTCTTGTACGAGATCCCGGAGCTTTTGGTTCCAACAGCTTTCTTGGCTAATTATATCTAGAGTATTCCAATTTATATTTGTACTGAAATCCCCAGTTAGTATAATTCTTTCTGATTTCTCTTCCATTTTATGTAGTAATAATCTTATACTCTGAATTGTACTCTCTGCCAGGTCGTCATATTCGTCTCTTTCCCGTGTGTTTGATCTGGGTGGCATGTACAAATTGGCTACAATTACTTTACCTTCAGATGTGTTGATCTCTACTGCAATCAGTTCTACTTGTGATGGTATATCTAGTTTTATTTCCTTGACTTTTACATTTTTCTTAGTTAATATTATACCTTCTCCTTTTTATAAATTTCTGTCTCTTCTCCATATATTGTATTCCTCTAAATTTAGTATGTCACTGGATATCCTTGGTGTTAATTTTGTTTCAGTTAGGCATATTATTTGTGGTTCATTTTCTCTGATATAATCATTCATCTCTAGTAATTTAGATACCATTCCATCCACATATGAGTACATCAACTTTATCATCTTGTTTATATACTTGTCATGACATGGTTCTACTACCTTCCTCCTTTTTCTTCCATCCTGTTTGTGTACCACTTTCGTACCTGCAATCCTATTACTTTGCAAAAAAATTTCTTCTTCTCCTCTCCTGATCTTCCCTCATTTTTTGTTTTTGCTTCCTCCCTTTTCTCTTTCAGTAATTCCAGTTCCTCTTGTGTTAGGCATCTCTTTATCCATACATTTTTGAACTCCTCTTTTTCCATGAGATTCTTTGCATTTTTTAGTATCTCTTCCACAGTGTTTACACTCTGGAAAGTCACCTTTAGAGGTCTTGTCTTGCTTTTCTCATATTTCCCTAACCTTTTGTGTTCCTCTATGTCTTTACTACAGATTTCCTCTGATACTTCTTTCATTAAGCTCATTACATTTGCCATCTCTTTTTTGTCTCTTGTGATCTTGTTTTTCACTTCTTCCTCTTGTATACCAGTGATTACTATAGATTTGTTTATCTATACTGAATCTCTGACTAACTTTGGATTGTTTTGGATTATCCTTTTCACTTCCTTTTTAATGCTTTTTTCCTCCACCCTTGTTTCTAAGTCTTTCTTTACTTTCACCATTTCAGCATACTTGGATTCTACATCATTTTTGTAGCTTTGCACAGCTTCATTCACCTGTGTTATCTTCTCCTCAATATCACTGCTATGGTCCATAAGACTGCTTGCTTGCCTAATTGTCTCTGTGTCATTTTTGGACTCTTCATAACACTATCGTGATTGACTACTGTACTTGCCATTTCACTCACTTTCTTCCTAAGCGTACTCAATTCCACTGTTAGTTCACTGATGGTTGTGTCTTTCTTATTGGCCTCCCTTCCTAGTTTTTCTATCTCTTCCTTTTCCAAGTGCATTTGCTTCTTTATTTCATCAATTTCATTTTTGAAAGCCATTTCTAGTTTGTGTACACATTCAACCAGTCTATTGTGAGTCTCCACTTCAACCAGTTCTTGGTAGAAATCATCATTTTGCTTTTTACTTTTATCCCATTTCTTTTCCAAATTTGTTTTACTGAAGTATGTATCCATTTTGCAATACTAAAAGAACAGCGTATGTATTTACAGAGTATGTACACTTTCCCTGTGTTGCTGTAGTCTAAACAAACCCAGCTGACTCAGCGCATTTTTTCCTCGTGGTTCTTTTTTCTATTTGATCAAGGCTTGTTCAAACTTCTTATTTTTTTTCCTTTTAATAATGAAAAATCATTTAGTCTAACCTGGTACAGAGCTTGACTCATACAAAGATACTAATTTAGGTAATGCCACTGGCCGTGTTGGTTCGGTATGGAGCGCCGATGTCGGACGTCTGCCTCTGATGTGTTCTTACCTTACCTAATTGTTCTTACCTAATTGTATCTTTACAGGAATGAGTCAAGCTCGTACTGTCCCGTGTCTTAAACCATATTTATCGTACATAGCCTTAAATTTGTGAATTGTTTTGGCACACACTATTTCATTTGGTAGTGCATTCCATTGATCAATTGCTCTGTTTGGGAAACTGAATTTCCTTATGTCTTTATCACCTCTCTTCTTATGCAGTTTTTTGCAGTGTCCTCTTGCTGATGCTTTTCCATATGTTAAGTAATCATTTATGTCTATTTTCTCCTTCCCTGATATGCACTTATATAGCATTATCATGTCACCTCTTTTCCTTCTCTCCTGTAGTGTTGGTAGATTGAGTTTATTTAGTCTTTCTTCGTAGCTTAGGTCCCTTAAGCTTGGTATCCATCTTGTAGTGGCCCTTTGAACTTTTTCAATCTTGTCTATATGCTTTTTGAGATGAGGACTCCAGACTACTGATGCATATTCCAGGGTTGGTCTAATGAATGATGTTATTATCCTTCTTAGCATGTCTTCATTTATGTATGTGAATGCTATTCTCATATTTGCATGCAGTATACATGTTCCGTACCTTCTCGCTGATGTGGTCAGCCGGAGATAGTCTGTTATTGATAATCACACCTACGTCCTTCTCTCTTTCTGATGTGTATAGGGTTTTATTTCCTAACTTATAATCCCAATCAGGTCTTTTTCCACTTTTACCAAACTTGATTACATGACACTTGTCCACATTGAATTCCATTTGCCATGTACTACTCCATTCATGATGTTTATTTAATTCTTCTTGTAGCTCCCTACAAGAGTCTGTGCTAGTAATTCTCCTTTGTATTTTTGCATCATCTGCAAACATATTCACATAGCTCTCATTTCCAGTGTTACTGTTTATATCATTTATATACACTAAAAACATGATTGGTGCCAGCACTGAACCCTGTGGTACTCCACTAGTCACTTCTTTCCATGAGGAGTAGTTTCCTCTTAGTACTGTCCTCATTTCTCTTTTTATGAGAAAGTCTTGCATCCAACAAAACAGTTTGCCTCAAATTCCTCCTTGATGGTACAGTTTCCATAAAAGTCTTTGGTGTGGTACTGTGTCAAAAGCTTTCTTGAAATCTAAATAGATACTGTCCACCCATCCTTCCCTTTCCTGTATTGTGTTTGTTACTCTATCATAGTAGCTCAACAGATTAGTAACACATGATTTTCCTTTTCTGAAACCAAACTGTCTTTCTGTTATCATACTGTGTTCTTCTAGATGATTTACCCAAGCTTTATAAGCTTTTCTAATACCTTGCTTACAACACTGGTCAGTGATACTGGTCGGTAGTTGAGTGGATTTTGTCTATTTCCTTTCTTGAATAAGGGGACGGTATTTGCTTTTTTCCAAATATCAGGTACCGTAGTTTACCTTGACTCAAGGATTTCTTGAAAATTAAAAATAATGGTTTACTTAACTCCTTTGCACATTCTCATAATACCCAACATGAAATTTCATCAGGACCACTTGCTTTTCCTCTGTCTAATCTACTTAACTCCTCCTGTATTACTTTTTCTGCTATTTGTATATCTGGTAGTATGTGTGGACATGCGTGTTCCACATAGTCCCTCTCAAAATTTTTTTCTTCTGTAAAAACTAATTGGAAATTCTTATTTAGTGCTTCACAAATATCTTTCTCATGTGTATAAGTGATTCCCTCGTCCGTAATGGATTGTATTATATCTTTTACTTTGGTTTTACTTCTGATATAGCTGTAAAACAGCTTTGGTTGATCACTACTTTTATTTATTATATCCTCCTCAAACTGTTTTTGGGCTTCCCTCCTTATTCTTGTATAGTCGTTTCTTGCCTGTTTGTAATTATTATACGCCCTTTCACTATTGTGTCTTCTGTATCTTTTCCACAACAAATCTCTCTTTCTTTTGATTTTTTACATTCTGTATTGAACCATTTCTGTATTTTCTTATCTGCTTCTTTGTGCTGTGGGATGTACTTCTGGACTCCTATTTCATAAAATTCACTGAATTTTTTATATACAGCATTTAAATCTTGTCCTATAAGCTCATTTTCCCAATCAACTTCTAAGAAATACTTCTTTAGGTCTTGATAATTTCCCTTTTTATAGTTTAGGCTCTTTTTGTAACTGTCATTGCTGTTTACTATGTCATATGCTATCCTGAAGTTATAATTTAGTACTGCATGATCGCTTTTGCCGAGTGGTGGGTGATATATTAAACTGTCAATATCATTTTCTTGCCTAGTAAATATTAGATCTTGCACTGAAGGTACATCAAGTCCTCTTTTTCTGGTGGTTTCCCTCACATGTTGCGTTAGGAAAAACTCTTGTACGAGATCCAGGAGCTTTTGGTCCCAACAGCTTTCTTGGCTAATTATATCTAGAGTATTCCAATTTATATTTGTACTGAAACCCCCAGTTAGTATAATTCTTTCCGATTTCTCTTCCATTTTATATAGTAATGATCTTATACTTTGAATTGTACTCTCTGCCAGGTCCTCATATTCGTCTCTTTCCCATGTGTTTGATGTGGGTGGCATGTACAAATTGGCTACAATTACTATACCTTCAGCTGTGTTGATCTCTACTGGAATCGTTCTACTTGTGATGGTATATCTAGGTTTATTTCCTTGACTTTTACATTTTTCTTAGTTAATATTATAATTCCTCCTCCTTTTTTTTAATTTCTGTCTCTTCTCCATATATTGTATTCCTCTAAGTTTAGTATGTCATTGGATATCCTTGGTGTTAATTTTGTTTCAGTTAGGCATATTATTTGTGGTTCATTTTCTCTGACATAATCATTCATCTCTAGTAATTTTGATACCATTCCATCCACATTTGAGTACATCAACTTTATCATCTTGTTTATAAACTTGTCATGATATGGTTGTACTACCTTCCTCCTTTTTCTTCCATCCTGTTTGTGTACCACTTTCGTACCTGCAATCCTATTGCTTTGTAAAAAAAAATTCTTCTTCTCCTCTTCTGATCTTTCCTCATTTTTTGTGTTTGCTTCCTCCCTTTTCTCTTTCAGTAATTCCAGTTCCTCTTGTGTTAGGCATCTTTTTATCCATATATTTTTGAACTCCTCTTTTTCCATAAGATTCTTTGCATTTTTTAGTATCTCTTCCACAGTGTTTACACTCTGGAAAGTGTGTGTAATTCACCGGGTCGGTCAGGATCACTTGATGGTCGTGATCGTCAGCTTTTACCCTCCCGGAAGGGAGCTGAGAGCTCATATTGTCCAATCTAAAGGCAAGGCTGTGACCTTCACACACGCACACACCCGTCCCCTTGCTCAAGGGGGACAGTAACCACCCACTTCGTCAGTGAAACTTTTCGCAACCTGAGCGAGGCGCGAACTCCTGTCCACCAGTTGGCAAGCGAGAGCGTTACCACTGCACCAGCAGTGTGTGTGTGTGTGTGTGTGTGTGTGTGTGTGGAGAGAGAGAGAGAGAGAGAATCTTTACTGTTTCCCTATTATTTTATAATCACACATGGGTTTCTTACTCAGATACGACCCCACAAACATCATTCAGGTAGCCCGTTCCGGTCACACCACCTGCAAGGTATGGGGTTGGGTGTCGCTACATGTTATTGGGGACATCTTCTGCACTGGGGGATGATTTACAGCAGCAAAATATGTGGAGCTGTTACAAACCTCCTTGCCATCTCTTAGGGAGAAAGATTACCCTTTCCCAGATGAACCCATTTTATTCATGCATAACAGGTGCCCCATTCATGAGGCTCATCTTGTTCAAGAGTGGTCTCAGGAACAAGATAACATTCAACTTCTTGACTGGCCAAGCAAAGGAGCTGATATGAATGTTATTGAACATATATGGGCTCAAATGGTAAATACCTGGACAATGGGGCACGAGCGAACACCCCAGCAACTCATAGATCACGTTAATGCCCAGTGGGAAATTTCCAGGAACAGACCTGAACAGATCCACAACCTTGTATATTCCATGCTTGACAGACTGAGGGATGTTATTGAGAAAGGAGGTGGATGGGCAAAATATTAGTATTACAAATGAAGGTTGCATTTTGTTTTACTTAACCGCTGCAGTTACAAAGGATTTCCTTGGGAATTAAATATTACTGTCTGTACAGAAGTTATGTAATCCTTTTCACAGACATTAAATTTGTTTCACCCGTGTTATGAGGTATAGATTGTCACCCTTCATATGATTATATTCAATAGATGTCTTGATTCGGTTCACACTGTCCCGTAAAGAGTCTCGACTGTGTGAACTGGTGGACGGAGCTAAACACATGTACTTGCCGCGCAGCAAGGATGGACCGGCTGCGTTGCCTCGATGTGAAGTGTGGTACCAATTTCTGTGTTCAACTGTACATCAGCTGGTACTTCCAAAACCTAACAGGCAAAGAATTACAGTAGAACCCCGGAATTCGTACACAATTTGTTCTTGGAGGCTGTACGAGTTGCGAATTGTTCGAAAACCGAATCATTTTTTTCCATATGAAACAATGTACAGTATTTTGCATTAATCCGTATATAAAACCTTTAAAATAAAGAAATATACTCTATAGATGATATAAATGATAATTTTACTGCATCATATCTGTACCGAGGAGAACTTAAGTGGATGGATGTGGAAAGGAGGAGGAAGGGTGTTAGTTTTGTGACAGGGAGTCACCTTCCATGAAAACTGTAGGTAACTGCCCTTCTGGTGCTTTTTCTCTTATCTGTCTCTTTGGATGAGGAGATTCTTGGGATTGGGGAGATGCTTGGGGCTGGGTAGATGCTTGGGGTTGGGGCATTGCTTTGGGTTCTTTAATGATAAAGAACCTGATTATGTACAATTTTCTAACGAAAATACGTTAATTTATCACAAAGTTTAATGGAGCCTGTAAGACTGATGCGTTGCTGGTGGAAATTAAAGTGGGACTGGCGACCACGTGGCACTTATGACACCGTGTCTCTTAGTGCTAATAGCGGGTCATTGTACAAAAACTGGAACGATTTTTGGGCGAGAAAGCTGTACAAAAACCGAGTTGTACGAGCAGAGAGGCGTATGAATTCCGGGGTTCCACTGTATGTCCACTACTCATGACTCGTCCTGAGCAGGACACTTAGAGGAGAGGAAGACTCTCTCCCCCATCTGGCAGTATTTATACTGGTCTGGAATCAGTCGAGATGTCTCCCTGTTTTGCAGGTCATGTCACACCTGTCAACTAGTCGGTAGGACCAATAACCCCATCCTTTGTGGCTCCTTTGATTCCTCTACCTGTGTTTAAGGCACCATTCACAAGAGTCCTTGTGGACATTATACCCATTTCCACTTTATATAACTGTTATTACATATTTACAGGCCTTACGATTATATTTAGCGTAATGTTAGCGTATATTTACATAGTATGCGCACTCGCTGTGACTGTTGTTTCAACGTACAATACATTTCATTTTTTGAACTTACATAATACTTTTCCAGTAACATTATACCCGTTTCCACTTTATATAGCTGTTATCACATATTTACAAGCCTTACGATTATATTTAGCATAATGTAGGTGCATATTTACATAGTGAGCACACCTGCTATGACTGTTGTTTCAACTTACATTCTATTTTTCCACTTATATTATACTTTTCCACTAACATTACACCCATTTCCACTTTATATAACTTATCACATATTCACAGGCCTTACTATTATAGTGAGCATCAGATTATCACATATTTCTTTAGTGAGGGAACTTGCTATGACTACTGTTTCAACTTACATTCTATTTTTCCACTTACATTATACTTTTCCACTTACACTATACCCGCTTCCGCCTTATATTACTGTTATTACATACTTACAGACCTTAGTATTATAGTGAGCGTCAGATTATCGCATATTTACAGCACTTAGAGCATCATATCACAAGCATGCACAGCATCAGTAATGCACTAAGGTGTGGTATTCTTTGAAGCAAGGCTCAACGCACAAGCCAATGTTGCAGTCCACACACTTGTACCTCATTTCTTTTCTTTGAGTCGTTTGTCTCACTTTAGAGTTACTGCAGATTTGACACTGCCGCTGGGGTCTAGGGCAGTTCGGTTGAGGAAGGATGATGCTGGGGAAGTGGCGTGCGGTGAGGCGTAAGGAAGTCTCTGCGGCAGTGGCGGGGCGGAGGCGGTGGTGGGGCCTGTCCTCTGAATATTTCGTAAGGATTTCGCGAGACAGCTCCCTCACAGACTCCTCGAAGGTCTCTGAGGTTTCCGTAGTCATGGTGTGGAGGTAGTGGCAGTTTAGGACCGTGATATCAAGCATGTGGAAGAAGAGCTTTTTGTATCACTTCATCGTGGTCCTGGCACACTCCACACTGGAAATCATGCAGTCAGACTGGTCCACTTGCCTCATGTTGATATTGTATTCCACTACCGACTCAGGTTTCCAGACGTGGCGTCTCCTCTCACTGAGGTAATCCACGGAGTCTGTGTGGTGCATGAGGGGGTGGTGTACCACTGATAGGAGGCAAACTTCCCTGCTGTGGTTCCACAGGGTGGCAAGAATGTTATCTGACTTGAAAAAAAAAACACCTCATTCTTGTCAAGTTTCCTCCCAACCTTGACCATATGACGACAGATTTTCTTTACAGTGCCACAGACTCCGGTGTCATGCAGGTGTAGGTACTGTGCGAGAAGGGGGTTAGCGTACCAGTTGTCCAGGTACAGCACGTGACCACGATGAAGGTACTTCTCTATCATTGTCTTTATCATGGCCCCTGAGAGTCCAAAACTTCAATCTTCTATTATGTCTGTCTGTGCGCTGCTGTACAAGACTATGTCTTGCACATAACCAGTCTTATAGTCACACATAACAAAGATCTTGAATCCAAAATGGTGTCTCTTGTTAGGTATGTACTGCCGAAAAGAAATACTGCCTCTCCACAACACGAGACTCTCATCTATGACAAGGTCTTGATAAGTACAGAAGATGAGCAGAACTTTTCCCACAGGTGATCAAATACCATTCTTATTCTCATTCTATCTGTGTTATTTGCATTAGCAGGATCGTCGGCATCGTAAAAGTGGAGGCAGCTCAGAATTTGCTGAAATCTATTCCAGCCAATTACCTTCCCAAAGAAACGTGTGTTGGTCATAAGGTTCGCTGACCAGTATGCCGGAATTTGTCTTTTCCGTACAATACCCATCAAAAGAACCAGGGCTAGAAAGGTAAACATCTCACCTGTGGTAACTGGGTAATCATACTGGATGGAGTGCCTGCTTCTTGTACCTTCATGCTCGCTTTCACAGTGCTGGCTGCTTGCGAATGTGTTAGTCTGTTCCACAATGCGCTCCACAAACTCCTCACCAAAGAACAAGTGGAAGAAATCTACCCTGGTGGAGCCGGCGTGGATTCCTGGAACCGTGCAGCTAGACCGCCACTCCTCAGTTAAGGGGTGAATGATGGGAGCGAAATTACTCCCATCTTCCCAGTCCCACGATGCACTACCGTCTCCAGCCTCATCCCCATCGTCGCCTTTGTCAGGGTGGGGAGGAGAGGATGGTGGGGGAGGTTGGGGAGGTGGAGAGCAGTGCCCTTCCCCACTCGTGCTCCTCTTCCCTCTCCCTTTTCCATTCCCCTTCCCTTTCCTTCCTTCCCCCTACATCACAGGGCTGTGGGGAAGAAGCTTGGCAATATTGAGGGGCGAAAGACGTGCTAGGGAGCAGCTCCTCCTCACCTCCCCGCTGCCCATGTACACCACGTGCTCGTGCTGCCTTCCTCCTACCACTTTCACTTTCACCACTCACTCCTGCCACACCACTTTCCCTTTCACCACTCACTACCGCCACACCACTCCCACCTTCCCCATACAAAGCACTAGGCCCATACCTGATTCTCCTTCTCGCCGCCCCTTCAGCTCTCTGCAGCGAAATCCTTTCTCCCCTGAGCCACGAGGTAGCACCACATCCCACGGCTCTGTCCTTGTCCTCGTCCTCATCCTCGCCCTCCCATTCCTCTAGGGACTGGAGAGAGGTGCGTGCATGTGGTTGGGGTCCAGGCTGGCCTTCTCTAGCCTCATGATAAGTCATGTATCGCCGCTTCCTAGGAGGCAGTACTTCCTTGTCACTGGATGCTTGTCTCGTCCTTGGGAAGCATGTAGTCTTTGTACGCCACGTTGTCATCAAGTGGGGGATCGCTGTCACCTGTGAAAGTGTCCAGGGCAGCTTGAATTTCAGCGCCAGAGAGACCTCGGCACGCCATGTCTGTGCTGGGTCACTGCTACAAGGTGAGTGACCGAGACAGGGGAGCGCATGGGTCACACGGGGTCGGGGAGTGTCCCAGTCTGGGGACGGATTTAGGAAGATGTCCCACGCCTACGTACCAAAAAAACATGCGCGAGATTTGAAAAATGTACAAATGATGGACCTTGCAATTGCAAAACGTATGGATACGTCGTCGGGTGTTACCAAGACAAAATGTTGCAAAGTATCCATACGTTGACGGGACGCCTCAGGTTAAAGAACAATGGGTCAAGGATGATGACCAAATTAACCTGCTAAAGTACGTGTCAAAATTTAAAGAGAGACTGGCTTATAGTATGGAAGAAGCCAGGGCACACTTGGAGTTGTCTCAAGAGAGGATGAAGACATGGTATGATCACTTCAAGAAAGTCAGGAACAAAGTGTTTCACCCCAGAGATCAAGTTCTTGTCTTGCTTCCTATTCATGGTCAGCCTCTGCAGGCAAGTTTTGCAGGCCCTTGTGCAGTAGAGAAGTGTGTAGGTGAAGTTAACTATGTCATCTTAACCCTAGGCCGGAGGAAGGAACAAAGATTGTGCCATATGAATATGTTGAAGAAGTACCACCAGCGAGATGTGGACACCCCTAGTACTGAGTGCGTGGTGTCAGCTATCAAGCTAGTGGAGGACGAAGGCTGCCCTTGGCTCTGGACCAGATGACTAGCTGGAGGGGGAACCAGATGGCATGGAATACATTAAATGACAAACTCTCCCATTTGACAGCAGAGCAGTATGCCGAACTTGTTGCCCTTCTCAGGAAATTTTCTGATGTCTTCTGGGACACCCAAGGACGGCCAGAAGCAGCACAGCACGGCGTAGATGTTGGAGACACCAGCCCTGTAAAGCAATCACCCTACCGTGCTTGTCCTCTGGAGCAGTCCATAATCCATGAACTGACCCACTTGCTGCAGCAGGGGTTGATCGAGCCATGTCAAAGCGTGTGGTGTTCCCCAGCCATAGTAGTCCCAAAATCCAGTGGGTCATACTGTTTCTGTATTGATTATCGTAAAGTCAACTCCCTTTCCAAGACTGACACCTACCCACTTCCTAGAGTGGATGATTGTGTAGATGCTACAGGCAGTGCAAAGTTTATAACAAAGCTAGATCTGAAGAAGGTATACAGTATTGGCAAGTCCCACTCACAGAAAGGACCCAAGAAATTTCCTATTTTGTGGTTGATGGTAATACTTATAAATGTAAAGTCATGCCCTATGGTATGGAGAATGCTCCTGTTACCTTCCAGAGGCTGATGAATAATCTCACAAGGGATCTTAAGGGATTTGTCACTCATACTGATGATGTAGCTGTTTTTTGTAACTCTTGGGAGGAACACTTGAAACAACTAAATGTCTTGCTGTAGTGACTGTCCTCTGCTAATTTAGTGCTAAATTTAACTAAATATGAATTTGTAAAGGTTCAAGTACAATACCTCAACTATGTGGTGGAATTAGACCAAGTGAGCCCACCTGATGTTAAAGTTCTGGCCATAGTCAATTCCCCCCCAACCCAAAAATAAGAGAGAGTTGCAGTGATTCTTGGGTATGGTAGGGTACTCTAGATGCTTTGTCCTGAACTTCTCTGATCTTGCAGCCCCCCTTACTGATTAAAAAAGGAACCGAGTCAAGTATGAGTGGAAGTCAGAATGTGAGGACGCCTATTCTAAAGTCAAAGCAATTCTGGCAGACTATCCAACTACCTGTCCAGGATTTAATTTTGTACAATATCCAGAAATTTCTCCTTGGTAAATTTCCTTCCTCATGAAAGGAGGTGTCACTAGCTTGGTTACCCAGTGTAGAAGATGGGTAGAACAGGGTCCGACAAAAGAATGACGAGAAGTGACCAGATAATGGAGAGAGATAAGATGCTGTCAAGAACACTAAATTTTTTTTCCTTGTCTGTTTTGCCTCACCCAAGCGTAGAAGTATCATTTCACTATTTGCCCAGCTGTCAGAAAGATCACTAACTCTTTTTCATGTATTTATGTTTCTGGGCAGAATAACATTAAATGTTTTTCATGTATTATGCACAGTGAACTTGTCCTTGACCAAAAGTGGGTATGACATATTGTGTGGGAGGAGCAAATGAGAATGTTTTCTAATAACTGACCAGCTCCGCCTTCTTAACGACTCTTAATTGGCAAGGAGTTATGTGTTAGCTTGTATTTGGCAGCTCATGGCTGTATGTGTAATAGGCTGGAGATTATACATAAGACCTGACACTGGCTTCTTATATCTAAGGCAGAGTAAACTGTTATATAAGCTTCAGGAACAAGCAAGAGAGAGACATTTCATCACCAGACACATTTTCAGAGTTTATTACTAGACACGTTACTCTGATTACAAAACACACTGTTTGTGCACCATTTCTCCTTTTGGTTTACCTCTCCATACCATCCAGGTTAAATTACCAGCGAGTTCTAATTCCTCAAGCTGTGAGTATTTAGCTTCCACTTATTGTAACCTGGCTAGTTAAGAAATATAATTTATTGTTTTATTACCCGTCCCTGCCCCAGAGGGGCTCGGGGACGGGTATTGTTTTCACATGGTTTATCTGTTTGTTTGTCTGTTAACAACCTTATGCAAAAACTACCAGTGAAGTTTTGACTAAAAGTACAGGGATGATGGGCTATGACCTTCTGATCACCTGATAAAATTTTGGGTCAAATTAGGCCAAGGCCCAGGCTGCAGAACCAAAAAATGTAAAAAAAAAAAAATTTTTTTTTGTAATAACTTCTTTCAAATTCGCCATATCGACATGAAATCAAAACCTAGAAGTGCATCTTTCAAGTCTGCAACCTATAACATAATTCCTTACATCACTGTAGGGGGGTCAGTGTCACGTGGGTCAGACCTAAAATTTTAAATGGACATAAAATCGTCAGTTTTCACCCGATTTACTCCAAATCTGATATGTGACATCTATGACTATATATCCTGTTGTGTTTATATGTCAGCAATAAACTGACTGCCAGGGATGGGTTTGCAGTGCCTTGGCACCGCTTCTTGTATTTGTATTGTGAGGACCACAGTATGTGAATCCCCTTTTGATATACGGTACGAATCTGATTTTGTTTTGTGTGTATGTTACAAAGTAAAGTACAGTAAGTTAGTTTTCTTGTTACGTTTACCCTACCCTTTTGGTGATTGATAAGAGGTTAGGTGTGCATCGTAATATAAACCCATAACACTATATATAGACTAGTGGAATATCTGGAAAATGTGGCTGTATAAAAATCCTCAGGCATTTTAGAGTCAAAGTTGGCAAATAGGCTATCCTAGGGTGTTTTTTTTTTCTGAATCCATTTTTGCTGTTTGCCAAGCTGTATCTCGTGCGGTTTTGCTCCTAGCGGACAAAATCCAAGATGGCAGCCATTTTTCTAGAAAATGCATATTTTGAAGAATTGCTTCAAATATAAAATATATTAATGGATATAATGCATTGCACAAGCTCCTAATGTACATATTGATAATAAAATACGTAAAATGTGTGTCTTTGTGTGTAAATAAAGCATCATAAACAGTGAAAATCCAAGATGGCCGCAGTTTTATCTGACTGTCGATATCTTTGCTTCCGGGAACAATGTATATATGTTTTTGTTTTATTCTTGTCCCTTTCTCAACATTACAGTACTCTCTGAAAAGGAGGAACCAACACTGATACCAAAATATCAGGCTCAAGAAGGATTTATTGAGATTATTCATGTGGCTTTGAGACTGAGAGGTGATATACTGGCACATCCCATGTACAAGGGATTTGTTGTCAATGAAGATGAAATGATATCCTGCGTCCCAAATAGCCTTTTTATGTTCCTTCGGTTGATGTTTGGTGGACAGAGTCTTTTGGAAGCAGACCCAGACGACGTAGCAGACGATACAAAACAGGATGACAGTCAAGCAAAAGTTCTTAGTATTGCACAAGACTTGGTTTACAACGTCACTGGAGGTAAGCACTGGACTCCTAAACATCTTGGGCTTGCCAGCACTTTGCACCAGGCTACACGGTCTAAAGAACTTGTTGAACTATTTCACAAAGCTGGACACATTATAAGTTACCCGAAACTACTGCAGGTTGACACATCCCTGGCTGAGAGTACACTGAAAATAATGGATGCAGAAACAGGAGCAGTGATTCCACCAAACTTTGTACCAAACAGATTCGTGCACTTCACGTGTGACAACACTGACATCAACGACAACAGTTTTGATGGTAAAAACAGCTTCCATGCCACACAGATCGCTGGATGGCAAAGAGGTCCCGAAGCAGACATAGGACTGAAGGACCTTCGACCTTCCCCAAACACGAGTCTGAAAGTTCCCGATGTCATGGATCAACTTTCACCTGCTGCAGTGGTGACAGGAAGACTAGAACCTAGAGCAACTGAGAGCATCAACAAAGAATGGTACAATGAATCAAATGATGACAATCCATCAGCAGCTCATGCCATTGCCAAGGACATGGCCTTTTTCCTGAAACAACAAGATGTGGACATCAAGACAGGCTGGACACATTTTAACCAAAGCAATTGTGGCGCCAATCCTGAAATGACGAGTGTTGGTTACATACCAATTGTCCAGGCCCCAGCCCATGAACTTGACACTCTCCATACGGTGGTTCAGAGATGCAAACACATTGCAACACAACTCGGACAACACCATGTCGTACTTACAATTGATGAAGCCCTTTACTGTAAGCTGATGGAGCCCAAGTGGGCAAAGGACGAATACCAGGGGTTCCTGAACGTCAGAATGGGTGGGTTGCACATATCGCTGAACTTTCTGAAGGTCATTGGGAAACATGTTCAATCATCTGGTCTACTGGAGGCTTGGGTTGAAAGCAAAATCCTTGGTCCTGGTACAGCAGAACAAGTCCTCACGGGCAAAGACAAGTCATACTCCAAAGCAATGCAAGCACATAAGCTAACCATCCAGGCCATGTGGAGAATCCTGATGCCAAAACTCCTGACCTTCATCCAAAACGAAGCACAAGGGCTGAGGGCTGAAATAGAGGCAAAAGCAAACAGTGAAGACACTGAAGAACTTATTGCATCACTGGTGCCAATGCTGATGTCCCTACCCCCAGTCCCAGACTCATGTGTGGAACTGATCACCTACAACTGCGCCAACCAATGTATGAGTGCACGTTGCAAATGTAAAAAGTCCCACTTGCGTTGTACAGCAGCATGCAAATGTAGAACATCCGATGACGACTGTAGCAATGTCGAAGCCCAACAATGACACTGTGTAAAACACACTGCCACTATGCCTGTTCATCAATTTGCAATCTGCAACTGGTTGTAATATAAATGTGTTGTCAGCCATCCTGGATTTATGTTTATGTTTATTACTTAGTTACGAGAAAAGTAATATCAATAAAATAATTAATGTACAATGACTTTATAGTGGGTTTTAATAAGGTTTTACGGTCGTCATAATGATATACGGACGAGGGACCACTTGTAAAAATGATGCTTTTGAGTTTAAGGCAGCCATCTTGGATTTACCCGTCTGACAGTGTCAGCTTGAGAGATACAGCTTGGCAAACAGCAAAAATGGATTCTGCACAAAAAAACACCCTAGAAAATCTTATTTTCCAACTTTGACTCCAAAATGCCTGGAGTTGTCCAAATACCTGAAAACCGGACTAGACTAATACAGCATAGACAAGAACATGTGTGTGTCTTATGTTAAATTAACCTGATAACAAAGAGGTGTCAGACTGCCTCCTGAACTGACGAGAAAAAAAAAAAAAAAACAGTCATGAGAAAACGCAGGAAAAAGATAGACAAGAGTACGAATCGAAGGGAAGCTAGAACGCCCACTAAATGGATGACAGCCTCCTGCATGGGGTAGATCCCTTTTCAGTGCAGTACCACTGGCCTTTTGATTCATATTATAATCTGATCTAAGTAGGGTCAACAGCTCCTAACCTAAAAGAACCAAGGTATGTAGATTCATGCATTCAGGGTTACAGTCTGAACCGACAGACGCAGCCAAAATCATTATAATCCATTATCTACTAGGAGAAGTGACGTAAGACAGACAGCAAGGTTCAAGAGAAGAAGAATGGGTTAAAAATGAAAATAGTAATAAAGAAGAAACATACGATAAGGTGAAACAAGAAGAGAACAACTCATGAAAAAAGATTATGTGAAAGAGAAGTGCATAAATAATGAGAAAATATAAAACAAGGTGAAAGAAGACAAATAAGCAAGTTGGCGAAAAAGAGGAAATGATGACAGGACAGAGCAAAAAAGGGTTATGTAAAGGAAATAATGGGGAAGGACAGAAAAGGAGAACAGAGAGGAAGAGGTGACTGACGGAAAAGAGGAAGAAAAGTGAAAATGGGGGAAAGAAAAGAGCAAAGTAACAGTACGGAAAGAAAGGGAGAGGAAAGACTGGAAATTAAAGGAAATAATGAAGGAAGATAGAAAAAGGAAAAGGCAGTGTAAAGTAGGAATGATGAGGAATGAAAAGGAAAACTAAGAATGAGAAGGAAAAAGGGTAGAAGTGAAAAAAAGAGCACGAGAAATTTACAATAAAAGAAAAAATGAAAGCAGGAATGGTATTGGGAACTCAGATAGGAAAGTCAAGAAAAAATTGATGGACATGAAAAAAATGCCAGAGGAAAGTCAAAAAAAGAGAAATAGGAAGAAAGTGAGAATAAGGATAGAGTAAGATTAAAATAAAGAAGAGGGGGAGAAAGAGGAAACACTGGAGTCAAGAGAAAAGAAAGAAAGAGAACAAGGGAATATAAAAAAAAATGAAAGAGTAACGACAGCAGGAGTAAAAATTAAGGGCAGAGAAGTAGGGGAGAGAGAGAAAAAAGGGGGAGTGTGAAAGAAGAATGGCAACAAGGGAGAGTTAATCCTTCACTCCAAGGAAATATTTCGCATTCCATTCTTGTTGCTATAAGACAAGTTTATTATTTTCAGAGGAGACATTGCAGTGAAACTAGGGTGCAGGCCAAATTATAACCATTTCAGTTCAATATATCTCTTATAATCTGAGTAAAATCGTATGTAGACAATAAGAATACCAACAAAAATACGCTATCGGACTGCATGTAATGAAGAGAAAGATACTGAACGAATAGAAAAAAAAAATCACGAACTGCTCTTCATTCCGATCTGCTGCGGCCCGATAGTACAACTCCTCACATTCCTCGACAGAAAGAGTAAGAGACCAACCTGATTTTGACCTCCTTAGAGAGCCAGTCACTGTGGCGGTCGAAGCTGATGAGAAGTGAGGCAATCTCCTGTAAAGAGAGAGAGAGAGAGACGAATGTTATACACACAACAATCGTTTACAAATTAACTGTAACATCTGACACGTACCCTAAGCTCCTTCAGTCCGCAAACGTTATACAGTAGTTTACAATAGTTTTGCCTTGACGATTTTATAATTTTATTAAGCTCAGGAAAGACTTTCCAAGTGGAAGGGTTAGATGTAACCTTCAATATGCAACTCAGTACTAGATCCTTTCATAAGCCGAATAAAATCCTCAACAGGTAGAACGCAATAAAACAGACTAAAGGCGAAAGTAAACGTCAGGACAGAAGCCATGTAGTGCTTAGGCGTGGTGGCGATCTCTGTAATCTAGTCTTTTGAGACTGAGGTGGATTATTCAGCCACTAGCTATTATGAGATACAAGGCCACCGTATCACCCAGGTTACCACAATTACTTCCCCTAAGTGTTACTCGAGGTACTCATTTTACCAAGTAACATACAAATGGAGGATTCGAACCATGATGGTATCGCGCTGGCTGCTTCACAGCTAGCAATGCTAACCACTCGGCCATCACGGTAGTGGCACGACTTTAAATGTTTTCCTCTTTCACTGCATTGACATCTTTTATATTATATTCTTGCTGTCTTGAGAAAATCTTACGGCACCAAAGGGAGACCAACTGCTGTTAAGGGGTGAGAAACAATTCAATAACCCCTTCAATGCGATGACATTTTAATACATTTTATTCTCATTACTATCAGACCTTTTAATTCAGCACTGGGAGATCTCTTTTGAAGCAGTATGCTCTAACCGCACGTTATGTTCTTTACTGATTTTGATGCTTTGCGATTGAAACAAAACTACCGTTCTAGAGGACTACCGTACTTAATCCTTAGTGGGAAATAATGTCAAAATCAGATGAGAAGTATTAACCTTTTTGCAACGGTTCGTGCTACTAGGTGTAATATTCAGACCAACAAGATAAATTTTTATTTAACTGAGTGATATCCTAACAGGCAAACGCTTGGTTGCTATGCACGGCCCAACAATGTCAGAGTTTTAAAGGCAACTGGTGCTACTCGACTCCGGTGTTCAACTATCTTTTGTTGGTCGGCAGATAACATGAGTACCTAGGGTAACACATACGTGAGGCTAATGTGATACCTTTGATGATGCATCTCTGAACAGTGGTGAATAACCTGCCACAGGCTCAAAGCCAAGTTACGGAGATGGCTTGGGACCTCGTGCCGTCTTTCCCTACATTTAAAAGTCTCAGACGATTTTTCCAGCTAACCCTTTCTTTGTTACTGATACACCTAGCAATAATATTTACGATAACGGCAGACGATTTCGTTCCGTTGAGAGAAAACTTTGAATCAAAGTTCAGATTCATCGGACAATGCACATGTAAAATGATAATGGTGTACGTTCTTTCAAATCATACATGCTATAAACAACACTCTTCCCACTCCGTAAATTGCGCAAAGAGTGGGCAAGGTATACCATTTATATATGCTGAGGAGGGGAGAAGGAGGTTCTACGAGGAAGTGTTGCCAAACCCAGCGGGAGCGTCACAGAATACCTTCAGCATTAACTGCGGTAAATACATGTTGGCGATGCGCCTCATTCTTCGCTGCCCCAGGTCTGCCAGAGTAGTTAACATGCTCCATGAACTCAATCTATGTCCCATCACCGATTGCATTCATATGCTTGGAGTCTGCTTCGCCACACAGTGTCTGACTTCATTACCGTCTCCTGCTTCATCCTTTTCATTCCGACTGGTTGACATTCTCTCAGATACCACTCACCTGGATCGGATCTGGCATACTCACGTACCAGGCCTGGCATTCTGGCTAAAACGAATTCGTTCAGCACTCAACTGTCCTCTCCAGCTTTCTGGTCGTGATCCCGCCAGCATCCGTGCTGATCTTGTCACTCCAATCTCTACTGACCCTTTGCCCCCTACCTGGACACGTACGACTCCTGCTGTGCACTACACACATTCTGCCACTGCTTCTGATCGTTTACCCATCCCCTCACAGCTTTCCATCACTGAAACCCTTCACTCCGTAGCCCGCACCTACCCTTTCCCTCCTATTCATGTCTACACTGACGGTTCTGTCCTCGCTAACAGCCGGGCGGGAGCTGCTTGCATTGCCTTTACTAACTCTGCATTCCCCGTCTTCTCCACCTCCCACCGCCTTCCCAACTGGGCCAGAAGTACGGTACCCAGTGTGAACTATCTGCTATATGCTCTGCCCTTGACTTCCTTATCTCTCGTCACCTACCAGGTCTAATCATCAGCGATTCCCAAGCTGCCCTTGCCTTACTTTGCACCCCCCCCCCCCGACATCCCTCCCCTCTCTTCGCCTCCCTCTACTCTCGTCTCCATCAGGCTCATGCTCTTGGTCTCAGGGTTTCTTTTATTTGGATCCCATCTCATGAGGGTCACATCCGCCATGACCAGGCAGATCGCCTGGCCCGAGGTGCCTGCAACCTCCCCCTAGTTGCCATCCGCCTCTCCTTCTCGAGGAGTCCAGGGAGGACCTAGCCATGCGGACCAATGCTGAACGTCTCACTAGTGTCACCACCCAGCACTATGACACCTACCGTGGCATGAGACACACCTATGGCAAGCACCCCACTGGCAAGCACCCCACCCACACCCGCCGCTGTGATGTGGCCGTCACCCGCATTCACCTGGAGGTATCACTCCCCAGAGGAAATCACCGGACGACCAACCGCCAACAGGCCATGTAAACTCTGTCACAATCCAATGGATGAAGCATTATCACATCATATCGTTACCTGATCAGCTATTGCCCCCTTCAGACCCCCTGGACTACTGTTTTCTGCTTTGCGTACCTACTTCATCACACATCTTGATGTATTCGAAGACATTCTCACCCTTTACCTCGGCTTCCTTTCATTGTAATGCTTTGACACTAGGACAATGATTGGGCATTTAGGTGTGTGTGTGTGTGTGTGTGTGTTCTTACCTAATTGTTCTTACCTAATTGTATCTTTACAGGAATGAGTCAAGCTCGTATTGTCCCGTGTCTTAGACCATATTTATCGTACATATCCTTAAATCTGTGAATTGTTTTGGCACACACTATTTCATTCGGTAGTGCATTCCATTGATCAATTGCTCTGTTTGGGAAACTGAATTTCCTTACGTCTTTATCACCTCTCTTCTTATGCAGTTTTTTGCAGTGTCCTCTTGCTGATGCTTCTCCATATGTTAAGTAATCATTTATGTCTATTTTCTCCTTTCCTGATATGCACTTATATAGCATTATCATGTCACCTCTTTTCCTTCTCTCCTGTAGTGTTGGTAGATTCAGTTTATTTAGTCTTTCTTCATAGCTTAGGTCCCTTAAGCTTGGTATCCATCTTGTAGCGGCCCTTTGAGCTTTTTCAATCTTGTCTATATGCTTTTTGAGATGAGGACTCCAGACTATTGATGCATATTCCAGGGTTGGTCTAATGAATGATGTTATTATCCTTCTTAGCATGTCTTCATTTATGTATGTGAATGCTATTCTCATATTTGCAAGCAGTGTATACATGTTCCGTACCTTCTCGCTGATGTGGTCAGCCGGAGATAGTCTGTTATTGATAATCACACCTAGGTCTTTCTCTCTTTCTGATGTGTATAGGGTTTTATTTCCTAACTTATAATCCCAATCAGGTCTTTTTCCACTTTTACCAAACTTGATTACATGACACTTGTCCACATTGAATTCCATTTGCCATGTACTACTCCATTCATGAAGTTTATTTAATTCTTCTTGTAGCTCCCTACAAGAGTCTGTGCTAGTAATTCTCCTTTGTATTTTTGCATCATCTGCAAACATATTCAGATAGCTCTCATTTCCAGTGTTACTGTTTATATCATTTATGTACACTAGAAACATGATTGGTGCCAGCACCGAACCCTGTGGTACTCCACTAGTCACTTCTTTCCATGATGAGTAGTTTCCTCTTAGTACTGTCCTCATTTCTCTTTTTATGAGAAAGTCTTGCATCCAACAAAACAGTCTGCCTCGAATTCCTCCTTGATGGTACAGCTTCCATAAAAGTCTTTGGTGTGGTACTGTGTCAAAAGCTTTCTTGAAATCTAAATAGATACTGTCCACCCATCCTTCCCTTTCCTGTATTGTGTTTGTTACTCTGTCATAGTAGCTCAACAGATTAGTAACACATGATTTTCCTTTTCTGAAACCAAACTGTCTTTCTGTTATCATACTGTGTTCTTCTAGATGATTTAACCAAGCTTTTCTTATAAGTTTTTCTAATACCTTACTTACAACACTGGTCAATGATACTGGTCGGTAGTTGAGAGGATTTTGTCTATTTCCTTTCTTGAATAAGGGGACTATATTTGTTTTTTTCCAAATATCAGGTAGTTTCCCTTGACTCAAGGATTTCTTGAAAATTAAAAATAATGGTTTACTTAACTCCTTTGCACATTCTCGTAACACCCAACATGAAATTTCATCAGGACCACTTGCTTTTCCTCTGTCTAATCTACTTAACTCCTCTTGTATTACTTTTTCTGCTATTTGTATATCTGGCAGTATGTGTGGACATGCGTGTTCCACATATTCCCTCTCAAAATTTTTTTCTTTTGTAAAAACTAATTGGAAATTCTTATTTAGTGCTTCACAAATATCTTTCTCTTGTGTATAAGTGATTCCCTCGTCCGTGATGGATTGTATTATATCTTTTACTTTGGTTTTGCTTCTGATATAGCTGTAAAACAGCTTTGGTTGATCACTACTTTTATTTATTATATCCTTCTCAAACTGTTTTTGGGCTTCCCTCCTTATTCTTGTATAGTCGTTTCTTGCCTGTTTGTAATTATTATACGCCCTTTCACTATTGTGTCTTCTGTATCTATTCCACAACAAATCTCTTCTTTCTTTACATTTTTTACATTCTGTATTGAACCATTTCTGTATTTTCTTATCTGCTTCTTTGTGCTGTGGGATGTACTTCTGGACTCCTATTTCATAAAATTCACAAAAATTTTTATATACAGCATTTAAATCTTGTCCTCTAAGCTCATTTTCCCAATCAACTTCTAAGAAATACTTCTTTAGGTCTTGATAATTTCTCTTTTTAGAGTTTAGTCTCTTTTTGTAACTGTCATTGCTGTTTACTATGTCATATGCTATCCTGAAGTTATAATTTAGTACTGCATGATCGCTTTTGCCGAGTGGGGGGTGATATATTAAACTGTCAATGTCATTTTCTTGCCTAGTAAATATTAGATCTAGCACTGAAGGTACATCAAGTCCTCTTTTTCTAGTGGTTTCCCTCGCATGTTGCGTTAAGAAAAACTCTTGTACAAGATCCAGGAGCTTTTGGTCCCAACAGCTTTCTCGGCTATTTATATCTAGAGTATTCCAATTTATATTTGTACTGAAATCCCCAGTTAGTATAATTCTTTCCGATTTCTCTTCCATTTTATGTAGCAAGGATCTTATACTCTGAATTGTACTCTCTGCCAGGTCCTCATATTCGTCTCTTTCCCATGTGTTTGATCTGGGTGGCATATACAAATTGGCTACAATTACTTTACCTTCAGATGTGACGATCTCTACTGCAATCAGTTCTGCTTGTGATGGTATATCTAGGTTTATTTCCTTGACTTTTAGATTTTTCTTAGTTAATATTATAATTCCTCCTCCTTTTTTTAAATTTCTGTCTCTTCTCCATATATTGTATTCCTCTAAGTTTAGTATGTCATTGGATAACCTTGGTGTTAATTTTGTCTCAGTTAGGCATATTATTTGTGGTTCATTTTCTCTGACATAATCATTCATCTCTAGTAATTTAGATACCATTCCATCCACATTTGAGTACATCAACTTTATCATCTTGTTTATATACTTGTCATGACATGGTTCTACTAACTTCCTCCTTTTTCTTCCATCCTGTTTGTGTACCACTTTCGTACCTGCAATCCTATTACTTTGTAAAAAAAAATTTCTTCTTGTCCTCTTCTGATCTTATGTTTGTGTGTGTGTGTTGTCCATGCACATGCACACACATCAAGTGCATGTGCATGTAGTGTCCTACTGCTGGGATTTTGAATCAAGAGGTTATTTTACTGTATAATGCATATCGTGTTTCTTTTTTCTCTCTCTCTCTATCTACCCCACTTGTGTATGTGACTATGTATATGTACCTACTTAGGGTGTGTGTATATATATATATATATATATATATATATATATATATATATATATATATATGTCTCCCTGTCTATGTATATATGAATATATCATATACTGTATATTGGCATGATGCATAAGTATATGTATGTACGCCTGTACCCATACTCATATCTTTATACATACGTACACCTATCCTGTACATGCAGTATGTCTGTTGCTACATGTGCATGAATATATACATGGATGAATAGATATCTACATATATGTATGTGTACATATGTGCCTCTCTCTGCATATGTATGTACATACGTGTGTCTCTATGTACCGCTTCATTCATATCATGTAATGATAATTACTGTGCCAACTTTGTACCATGTATGTATCATTGTATGCCTTTGTTCATTACTGTGCTTGTAATGATAATTCCTTCTGTATCTTCTATGCCCTGTGATACCAATTTTGTTTTCCTCATGTATCCCTCCCTGTTAGGCCTTCAGGGACAGTGTTCCTCAGTGTGTTGGGGCTTGTACTGAATGGTAAATAAAAAACCTAAATAAAAATAAAAACCCATTGGGTGGTTAGTGATTACCGACCCTTCAATCTTGGCACACCTCAGGGCGGGGTACTTAGCCCCTTTCTCTTCAATCTTCTCATGAACAGACTCCTCTGTCTTTTAGGTCCTATCGCTGACTCCTCTCTGATCCTAACCTATGGTGATGATATCTGCATCCACTCCCCTTCTCCCACCACAATTCAATGTCTCCTAGTCAAGTTTAGCCAGGCTGCATCTGCTTCTGGGTTGATTATTAACACCACCAAAACCAAACTGTTTACACGATCCCTCACTCATGGGCTTGCTTGCACAACTATAACCCTCCTCGGCTCTCATCTTGAGGTAGTGCAGGATTGTACATATCTCGGAATTCCCCTCTCTTCCCTCTTTAACTCCCTCCCAGGATGTCTCCACTATCTGCACACACCTTCACCGCAGACTTAAACTCCTTGGCACACTCACTTGTGACTAGCACGAGGTTAGCATCCCCGTCGCTCGATCACTTTACCTGTTATATATTCGCTCCCTTCTTGATTATCATGCTATCTCTCTCTCCCTTCTCCCCCAAGCACAGCTCCGACAACTTGAAGTGGTACAAAATCAGGTGATGATTCTCATTCTTCGCTGCCCCAGGTCTGCCAGAGTAGTCAACATGCTCCATGAACTCAATCTATGTCCCATCACTGATCTCATTCACGTGCTTGAAGTCTGCTTTGCCACAGAGTGTTCTTACCTAATTGTTCTTACCTAATTGTATCTTTACAGGAATGAGTCAAGCTCGTATTGTCCCGTGTCTTAGACCATATTTATCGTACATATCCTTAAATTTGTGAATTGTTTTGGCACACACTATTTCATTCGGTAGTGCATTCCATTGATCAATTGCTCTGTTTGGGAAACTGAATTTCCTTACGTCTTTATCACCTCTCTTCTTATGCAGTTTTTTGCAGTGTCCTCTTGCTGATGCTTCTCCATATGTTAAGCAATCATTTATTCTATTTTCTCCTTCCTTGATATGCACTTATACAGCATTATCATGTCACCTCTTTTCCTTCTCTCCTGTAGTGTTGGTAGATTCAGTTTATTTAGTCTTTCTTCGTAGCTTAGGTCCCTTAAGCTTGGTATCCATCATGTGGCGGCCCTTTGAACTTTTTCAATCTTGTCTATATGCTTTTTGAGATGAGGACTCCAGACTATTGATGCATATTCCAGGGTTGGTCTAATGAATGATGTTATTATCCTTCTTAGCATGTCTTCATTTATGTATGTGAATGCTATTCTCATATTTGCAAACAGTGTATACATGTTCCGTACTTTCTCGCTGATGTGGTCAGCCGGAGATAGTCTGTTATTGATAATCACACCTAGGTCTTTCTCTCTTTCTGATGTGTATAGGGTTTTATTTCCTAACTTATAATCCCAATCAGGTCTTTTTCCACTTTTACCAAACTTGATTACATGACACTTGTCCACATTGAATTCCATTTGCCATGTACTACTCCATTCATGAAGTTTATTTAATTCTTCTTGTAGCTCCCTACAAGAGTCTGTGCTAGTAATTCTCCTTTGTATTTTTGCATCATCTGCAAACATATTCAGATAGCTCTCATTTCCAGTGTTACTATTTATATCATTTATGTACACTAGAAACATGATTGGTGCCAGCACCGAACCCTGTGGTACTCCACTAGTCACTTCTTTCCATGATGAGTAGTTTCCTCTTCGTACTGTCCTCATTTCTCTTTGTATGAGAAAGTCTTGCATCCAACAAAACAGTTTGCCTCGAATTCCTCCTTGATGGTACAGCTTCCATAAAAGTCTTTGGTGTGGTACTGTGTCAAAAGCTTTCTTGAAATCTAAATAGATACTGTCCACCCATCCTTCCCTTTCCTGTATTGTGTTTGTTACTCTGTCATAGTAGCTCAACAGATTAGTAACACATGATTTTCTTTTTCTGAAACCAAACTGTCTTTTTGTTATCATACTGTGTTCTTCTAGATGATTTACCCAAGCTTTTCTTATAAGTTTTTCTAATACCTTGCTTACAACACTGGTCAGTGATACTGGTCGGTAGTTGAGAGGATTTTGTCTATTTCCTTTCTTGAATAAGGGGACTATATTTGCTTTTTTCCAAATATCAGGTAGTTTCCCTTGACTCAAGGATTTCTTGAAAATTAAAAATAATGGTTTACTTAACTCCTTTGCACATTCTCGTAACACCCAACATGAAATTTCATCAGGACCACTTACTTTTCCTCTGTCTAATCTACTTAACTCCTCTTGTATTACTTTTTCTGCTATTTGTATATCTGGTAGTATGTGTGGACATGCGTGTTCCACATATTCCCTCTCAAAATTTTTTTCCTCTGTAAAAACTAATTGGAAATTCTTATTTAGTGCTTCACAAATATCTTTCTCTTGTGTATAAGTGACTCCCTCGTCCGTGATGGATTGTATTATATCTTTTACTTTGGTTTTGCTTCTGATATAGCTGTAAAACGGCTTTGGTTGATCACTACTTTTATTTATTATATCCTCCTCAAACTGTTTTTGGGCTTCCCTCCTTATTCTTGTATAGTCGTTTCTTGCCTGTTTGTAATTATTATACGCCCTTTCACTATTGTGTCTTCTGTATCTATTCCACAACAAATCTCTTCTTTCTTTAGATTTTTTACATTCTGTATTGAACCATTTCTGTATTTTCTTATCTG
Source organism: Coenobita brevimanus (assembly GCF_032717465.1). NCBI lineage: Eukaryota > Metazoa > Arthropoda > Malacostraca > Decapoda > Coenobitidae > Coenobita > Coenobita brevimanus. The sequence continues at coordinate 14,422,346 of NC_137040.1, read as the reverse complement.
CTTCTTTGTGCTGTGGGATGTACTTCTGGACTCCTATTTCATAAAATTCACAAAATTTTTTATATACAGCATTTAAATCTTGTCCTCTAAGCTCATTTTCCCAATCAACTTCTAAGAAATACTTCTTTAGGTCTTGATAATTTCCCTTTTTAGAGTTTAGTCTCTTTTTGTAACTGTCATTGCTGTTTACTATGCCATATGCTATCCTGAAGTTATAATTTAGTACTGCATGATCGCTTTTGCCGAGTGGAGGGTGATATATTAAACTGTCAATGTCATTTTCTTGCCTAGTAAATATTAGATCTAGCACTGAAGGTACATCAAGTCCTCTTTTTCTAGTGGTTTCCCTCACATGTTGCGTTAAGAAAAACTCTTGTACGAGATCCAGGAGCTTTTGGTCCCAACAGCTTTCTCGGCTATTTATATCTAGAGTATTCCAATTTATATTTGTATTGAAATCCCCAGTTAGTATAATTCTTTCCGATTTCTCTTCCATTTTATGTAGCAAGGATCTTATACTCTGAATTGTACTCTCTGCCAGGTCCTCATATTCGTCTCTTTCCCATGTGTTTGATCTGGGTGGCATATACAAATTGGCTACAATTACTTTACCTTCAGATGTGTCGATCTCTACTGCAATCAGTTCTACTTGTGATGGTATATCTAGGTTTATTTCCTTGACTTTTAGATTTTTCTTAGTTAATATTATAATTCCTCCTCCTTTTTTTAAATTTCTGTCTCTTCTCCGTATATTGTATTCATCTAAGTTTAGTATGTCATTGGATATCCTTGGTGTTAATTTTGTCTCAGTTAGGCATATTATTTGTGGTTCATTTTCTCTGACATAATCATTCATCTCTAGTAATTTGGATACCATTCCATCCACATTTGAGTACATCAACTTTATCATCTTGTTTATATACTTGTCATGACATGGTTCTACTAACTTCCTCCTTTTTCTTCCATCCTGTTTGTGTACCACTTTTGTACCTGCAATCCTATTACTTTGTAAAAAAATTTCTTCTTGTCCTCTTCTGATCTTTCCTCATTTTTTGTTTTTGCTTCCTCCCTTTTCTCTTTCAGTAATTCCAGTTCCTCTTGTGTTAGACATCTTTTTATCCATACATTTTTGAACTTCTCTTTTTCCATAAGATTCTTTGCATTTTTTAGTATCTCTTCCACAATGTTTACACTCTGGAAAGTCACTTTTAGAGGTCTTGTCTTGCTTTTCTCGTATTTCCCTAACCTTTTGTGTTCCTCTATGTCTTTACTACAGATTTCCTCTGATACTTCTTTCAGTAAGCTCATTACATTTGCCATCTCCTTTTTGTCTCTAGTGATTTTGTTTTTAATTTCTTCCTCTTCTATACCAGTGATTACTATTGATTTATTTATTTCTACTGAATCTCTGACTAACTTTGGATTGTTTTGGATTATTCTTTTCACTTCCTTTTTAATGTTTTTTCCCTCCACCCTTGTTTCTAAGTCTTTCTTTACTTTCACCATTTCAGCATACGTGATTTCTACATCATTTTTGTAGCTTTGCACAGCTTCATTCATCTGTGTTATCTTCTCCTCAATATCACTGCTCTGGTCCATAAGACTGCTTGCTTGTCTAATTGTCTCTGTGTCATTTTTTAACTCTTCCATGACACTCTCGTGATTAACTACTGTACTTCCCATTTCACTCAATTTCTTCCTAAGGGTATTCAATTCCACTGTTAGTTCACTGATGGTTGTGTCTTTCTTATTGGCCTCCCTTCCCGGTTTTTCTATCTCTTCCTTTTGCAAGTGCATTTGCTTCTTTATTTCATCAATTTCATTTTTGAAAGCCATTTCTAGTTTGTGTACACATTCAACCAGTCTATTGTGAGTCTCCACTTCAACCAGTTCTTGGTAGAAATCATCATTTTGCTTTTTACTTTTATCCCTTTTCTTTTCCAAATTTGTTTTACTGAAGTATGTATCCATTTTGTAATACTAAATGAACAGAGTGTGTACTTACAAAGTGTGCACACTTTCCCTGTCTTGCTGTAGTATAAACAAACCCAGCTGACTCAACGCATCGTGGTTCTTTGCTGTTTGAACCAGTCTTATTTAAACTTATTATTTCTTTTCCTTTTAATAATGAAAAATCATTTAGTCTAACCTGGTACAGAGCTTGACTCATTCAAAGATACTTATTTAGGTAATGCCTCTGGCCGTGTTGCGCTGGTATGGAGCGCCGGTACAGACGTCTACCTCCGACGATGCCGTGTGTGTGTGTGACCACATTTCTGTCTCCTGATTCATCCTTTTCCTTCCGACTGGTTGACATTCTCTCCTAGATCAGATCTGGCATACTCACGTGGCAGGCCTGGCATCCTGGCTAAAATGAATTTGTTCAGCAGTCAACTGTCCTCTCCAGATTTTCGGACATGATCCCGCCAGTATCCATGCTGATCTTGTTACTACCACCCCTACTGACCCTCTGCCCCCTACCTGGAGATGTATGACTCCTGTTGTGGACTACACACCTTCTGCCACTGCTTCTGACCATTTACCAATCCCTTCACAGCTCCTCATCACTGAAACCATAAACTCCGTTGCCCACACCTACGTTTCCCATCCCATTCACGTCTACACTGATGGTTCTGTCCTCGCTAATGGCCAGGTGGGAGCTGTTTGCATTGCCTTTACTAACTCTGCTTCCCCCGTCTTCTCCACCTCTCACCGCCTTCACAACTTGGCCAGCAGTACCCAGAGCTATACGCTCTGCCCTTGACTTCCTTATCTCTCATCACCTACCAGGTCTCACCATCAGCGATTCCTAAGCGCCCTTGCCTTACTTTGCAAACCCCCCCCCCACAATGCCCTTCCCCTCTCTTCGTCTCCCTCTACTCTCGCCTCCATCAGGCTCATGCTCTTGGTCTCAGGGTTTCGCTTATTTGGATCCCAGCCCATGTTGGTCACATCCGTCATGACCAGGCAAATCGCCTGGCCCGAGGCGCCTGCAACCTCCCCCTAGTTGCCATCCGCCTCCCCGTGTCCACGACAATTGCTCGGAGAATCCTTCTCGAGGAGTCCGGGGAGGACCTAGCCCTTCGTACCAATGCTGAACGTCCCACTAGTGTCACCATCCAGCACTATGACACGTACCGTGGCGTGAGACACACCTATGGCAAGCATCCCACCCACACCTGCCGCTGTGATGTGGCCATCACCTGCATTCACCTTGGGTATTGCTCCCCAGGGGAAACGGGAAATCACCGGACAACCGACCACCAACAGGCCATATATACTCTGTCACAATTCAATGGACGAAGCATTATCCCATCATATCATTAACTGCCCAGTTATTGCCCCCTTCAGACCCCCTGGACTCTTGTTTTCTGCTTTGTGTACTTACTCCATTGCACATCTTGATGTACTCGAGCACATTCTCACCCTTCAACCCGACTTCCTTTCATTGTAATGCCCTGGCACTGAGACAATGATACGACATTTTGGTGTGTGTGTATATATATATATATATATATATACAGTATATATATAGATAGATAGATAGAGATAGATAGATATACAAGCCTGTGTGTATGTGTGTGTGTGTTCTTACCTAATTGGATCTTTACAGGAATGAGCCAAGCTCGTACGGTCCCGTGTCTTAAGCCATATTTATCGTACATATCCTTAAATTTGCAAACTGTTTTGACACACGCTATTTCATTCGGTAGTGCAGTCCACTGATCAATTGCTCAGTTTGGGAAACTAAATTTCCTTACGTCTTTATCACCTCTCTCTTCTTATGCAGTTTTTTTCAGTGTCCTCTTGCTGATGCTTCCCCATACGTAATCATTTATGTCTATTTTCTCCTTCCCTGATATGCATTTATACAGCATAATCATGTCACCTCTTTTCCTTCTCTCCAGTAGTGTTGGTAGATTCAGTTTATTTAGTCTTTCTTCGTAGCTTAGATCCCTTAAGCTTGGTACCCATCTTGTAGCGGCCCTTTGAACTTTTTCAATCTTGTCTATGTGTTTTTTGAGATGAGGACTCCAGACTACTGATGCATATTCCAGGGTTGGTCTAATGAATGATGTTATTATCTTTCTTAGCATGTCTTCATTTATGTATGTAAACGCTATTCTCATATTGGCAAGCAGTGTATACATGTTCCATACCTTCTCTGATGTGGTCAGCCGGAGATAGTCTGTTATTGACAATCACACCTAGGTCCTTCTCTCTTTCTGATGTGTGTAGGGTTTTATTTCCTAATGTATAATCCCAATCAGGTCTTTTTCCACTTTTACCAAACTTGATTACATGACACTTGTCCACATTGAATTCCATTTGCCATGTATTACTCCATTCATGATGTTAAATTAATTCTTTTTGTAGCTCTTTACAAGAGTCTGTGTTAGTAATTCTCCTTTGTATATGAGGGAGGGGGGGGTGAGTTGGGGGGAGGGGAGTCAAATAGTGGGTGACAGAGTGACTTGGAGGCATTTTGTCTGCGGCCACCCTTTGCAGGATTAGGGCGTCGGGCTATAGATAGATAGATAGATTTTTGCATCATCTGCAAACATATTTAGATAACTTTAATTTCCAGTGTTACTGTCTGTATCAAATATATACACTAAAAACATGATTGGTGCCAGCACTGAGCCCTGTGGTACTCCACTAGTCACTTCTTTCCATGATGAGTAATTTCCCCTTAGTACTGTTCTCATTTTTCTTTTCATGAGAAAGTCTTGCATCCTACAATACAGTTTGCCTCGAATTCCTCCTTGATGGTACAGTCCATAAAAGTCTTTGGTGTGGTACTGTGTCAAATGCTTTCTTGAGATCTAAATAGATAATGTCCACCCATCCTTCTCTTTCCTGTAATATGTCTGTTACTCTGTCATAGTAGCTCAACAGATCAGTAACACATGATTTTCCTTTTCTGAAACCAAACTGTCTTTCTGTTATCATACTGTGTTCTTCTAAGTGATTTACCCAAGCTTTTCTAATACCTTGCTTACAACACTGGTTAGTGATACTGGTCGGTAGTTAAGTGGATTTTGTCTATTCCCTTTCTTGAATAAGGGAGCAATGTTTGCTTTCTTCCAAATATCCGGTAGTTTACCTTGACTCAAGGATTTCTTGAAAATTAAAAATAATGGTTTACTTAACTCCTTTGCATATTCACGTAGCACCCAACATTAAATTTCATCAGGACCATTTGCTTTTCCATTGTCTAATTTACTTAGCTCCTCCTGTATTTCTTTTTCTGGAGGCGGATGCACTAACACGTCCCCGTAAGGTCCCCGTAAGGCCGCTGCCGCTACGGTCCCCGTACGATAGTCGGTGTTTTGTTATGTACTAACATTTCTCCCACCATCGTATGGTGACCGTAAGGCTAAGGGCGGGGAAAAACTCGCTGTGTTTGAGGGAATTTTTCCCCGCTCAGCTGATGGTTGCTTTGGCCAATCACAACGCAGGATGCTTCTCTGCCTAGATGCTTCAGCCAATCATCGTGTTTGGTGACACTGACTCTCAGCTGAGAAGAACTCAAAAACAAAACAGTGGACAGGCTTGACTGAAATATATGAAGTGTTTGCCAGTTTGGGAAGTGCAGTTAGCAGAAAGCATTACTCACATTATTACCAGCATACCTACTGCTGCATGTTGTGCAGCAGTACTGCACATTACTATTATACAATAATGTACGAGTACATTAAAGTGCCATCAGTATACTGTACAGACTGAATCACTCTCATATTTAACATTTCTGCCGTACAACACTTATTACATTAATGTGCGTTCTGCAAAACTCAACTGACACTGTTGTACACTGTACAGTACTGTACCTGACATTTTATGTTGAACAAAAGCACCCTAGAAAAAGCACCCTGGGATAAAAGCTCCAGCAAAGAAAATAAATTTGTGTAGTTTTTTATTTTATTTTTTGCTTAACAGTAACCTGACCTAAGAACCTAAAGTAACCTGACCAATGGTAACTGAACAGCCTAAGCTAAGCCAATGAGCCAAACCTAACCAAACCTTAACTAAACAATTTCACCTTACCTAACAACCTAACAATACCTAACTAAATAACCAAACCTAACAGAACTTAGCTGAAGAAACATAAGAGCCACATAGAACAAGCTAACCTAAGCCAGCAAAAAAAATAATAATAATAATAATAATAATCGACTTAACAAGCTAAATTTATCCAACCCTAACCTTGCTCTGAGATTCACATATATACTGTTCTCAGTCATTCTTCACTTTTGCCAGAAAATACTGAATAATTCCTAAGTCCCAAGAGGGATTCCATCCCTCCTTTGAAGTTCTGAATAAATATATACTCTGGTTAATCTTAAATTTTTATGGCATGGAATTTAGTGGTTTTGGTGATAATTTTGGTATAATCTGTTTATATAAAGATTTTGTACTTTTATGTGGCCATAATTATGTGAGGATCCAAATTTTGTCCTTACTCTCAGAAGGCACAAATCAAAAGCCAAAAACCATAAAATCAAACCAACATAACACTTTTATGACCGTTTTGGCTTTTTTTTTTTTTTTTAATTGCCCCCTTGAAATGTCAAAATTCCCCTTGCCCTGTTCACACAACTATCTTATGCTAACTCAACATAACCCTAAACTTAAATTAGCCTAGCTTAATAAATTAACATAATTTTAACCCACCCCATTCCAGTTATAAACTACCCTAACTTAAATACCGGTAACCTAAATTTAAAATAATCAAGTTTAAGCTAAAAGTAACCAAGGCTTAACCCAATTCTTACACCAACCTAATCTTACCTAACCTTAAATTAGCCTAACATTAGTTTAACATAGCTAACCTTATCAATACTCAATCCAAAAATAAACAAATCTTACCTAACAAAAATAAACCTAATCTAACCAACATTTAACCTAACCTAACCTAATTCTTAAATGAACCTAACCTAGCCAAGTGCTAACCTAACCTTACATGAGCCCAAATTAAACTAAGCTAACCTTACAATAATCCAGTCCACATATAAACAAACCTAACCTAACAAAAATTAACCTAATCAAAAATAACCTAACCTTGATTCTAAATTAACCTAACCTATCTTGAAACTATATTAGAAAAGGGATTTTTTTTTCTAGGGGCTTGACCTATTAGGCTATTCTCCTAGAGGTTCTTGTCCTGACGGTGTACTCTACTGCACAACAGAACATATTATACTACTCTACAGCACTACACCTTACACTATTTCACACTAATATTGCTGTACACTACTATAAACTACATTAAACTACACTATAATTTTCTACCAACCTAAACCATACGTTAATACTGTAAAACACTAATTTATAGTACTACACAACACTGATGAGCATATAATACAGTAGAACACTAATGAACACATACTGAAACCACCAATTTACACTAATGTACAATTCAGCGCACTGTATATTGTTGTACAGCACCTCTATTAACTACCCAGTTCAGTGAAATAATTCGTTTACACGAGAGAATGCTTAATTCAATTTATTTTCAGGTGTCTGAAAGATACGGGAGACGTTAAGGTTGGTCGGGCCCAACCTTAGCGGCGATCGTAACTCCGGTTCCCGTAAGGTCTCCGAAAGTGTTTAGTGCATGTCAACATCCGACGCCGCTCCCTTTTCCCCCGCCCGTAGCGAGTTACGGGACCGCAACTGCGTTAGTGCATCCGGCCCCTGATGTTTGTATATCTGGTAGTATGTGTGGGCATGCATGTTCCACATAATCCCTCTCAAAATTTTTTTCCTCTGTAAAAACTGTACTTCACAAATATCCTTCTCTTGTGTATAGGTGATTCCATCGTCCCTAATGGATTGTATTTTATCTTTTACTTTGGTTTTGCTTCTGATGTAGCTGTAAAATAGCTTTGGTTGATCACTACTTTTATTTATGATATCCTCCTCAAATGTTTTTGGGCTTCCCTCCTTATTCTTGTATAATCGACCTCGGACCTCAAACACAATCCGTTCTGGAAGGCTATTCCAGGACCCAATTGGTCGAGGACCGAACTAATTTTCCCCATAAGAAATAATGTAAATCATTTTAATCCGTTCTAAGACCCCAGAAGTTTACTTATTTTATTTTTTTTTGTTATTTCATACATAAAATTGCATGGTTAAACAGTAAATACGACATAGAAAGTAAAACAATACATAAAATATTGCACAAGAAGACTAAACTGAACTAAATTCGATATTATTTACCTTTTTGGTGGCGAGTTTTTGGCACACATAGATGGTGGTGAGGGAGGGAAAGGGAGGATGGAACTTATTGCTTGGAAGGGGAGTCCCCTTCCATAAAAACTTGGGGTAATTGGCCTTCGGCTGTTCTCTCTCTTTTGACTCTCTTGGGTTTGGGTAACTCTGCTTTAGGATTTTCTTTTCTTTTACTGTCTTTGACCAGAAACCTGTCCAATGTGATTTGTTTTTGCCTACGTTTTAACACTTTATGGAAGGGACTCATGAGAGTGTCATTGAAAAGGTTTAGTGTTCTGTTGGCTTCACCATTATCAGGGTAATATTTTTCCATAAAACTTCGAAGATCACCCCACTTTCCACACATTTCTTGGATCAATGAAGTTGGTGCATCCTCCCTTGCATCCTCTTCCCCTGAAGACATTTCATCCACCAAAGTCTTCTTCTGCTCATTTTGGAGGTGTACGAGTTCTTCGGTGGTAAGCTCAGCACAATGTTCCTCCAAAAGCTCTTCCACATCATCATTGTCAATCTCCAAGCCCAGAGACACAATATCCTCAAGAATTTTATCATCATCAATATCCTCAGCAACTCCAGCACTCGTACCCGTAGCTTCAGCAGCCTGGAAGCCTTCAAAGTCTCTCTCTGTAACACAATCTGGCCACAGTTTCCTCCATGCTGAGTTCATTGTTCTATAACTCACTTCGTTCCAGGCTTGATCAACAACATTTATGCAACGAAGGATGTTGAAGTGATTTTTCCAGAAGTCTCTGAGAGTCAGTTCCGTGTCACTGGTCACTTCAAAACACCTTTGAAACAGGAATTTTGTATACAGCTTCCTGAAGTTAGAAATCACTTGCTGGTCCATGGGTTGGATTAAAGGTGTTGTGTTAGGGGGCAGGAACTTTACTTTGATGAAATCAAACTCTGCACCTAAGTCATCCTCCAAACGAGGGTGAGCAGGAGCACTGTCTATCACAAGAAGGCATTTCAAAGGCAAATTTTTTTCTTCCAAATATTTAACACTGGGTGCAAACACTTCGACAATCCAGTCAGTAAAATATTGCCTGGTCGGCCAAGCCTTGGGATTAGACCTCCACATAACAGCCAATTTACTCTTCATAACATTGTTTGCTTTGAAAGCCCTCGGATTCTCTGAATGATACACAAGCAGTGGTTTGACCTTAAAATCACCGCTTGCATTGCCACAAAGCAAGAGTGTGTGAATCTATCCTTCATTGGCTTGTGTCCTGGCAGTGTTTTTTCTTCACGAGTAATGTAGGTCCTTTTGGGCATTTTTTTTTCCAAAGTAACCCCGTTTCATCGCAACTGAACACTTGTTGCGGAACATAACCCTCAGCCTTGACATAATTGCTAAACTCGACCTTAAATTTCTCGGCCGCTTTTTGGTGTGCACTCGACGCCTCCCCATGACGAACCACACTGTGTATGCCACTTCTCCTTTTGAACTTTTCAAACCACCCTCTGCTTGCTTTAAAATCAAAAGTTTCAGCACTGGTACCAGGGCTTTCCTTTACGAGGTGACTGTATATTTCTCTTGCCTTTTCACAAATTATATCCTCACTAATACTGTCTCCTGCTAACTGTTTCTCACTGATGAAGATAAGCAATAATTTTTCCACTTCTTCAATTATTTGTGGTCTTGGCTTAGAAACTAAAAACGATCCTTTGGCAACATCGGTTGCTTTAATAGCATCTTTGTTTTTCAGTATGGTACTAATGGTCGATTTGGCCATGCCATACTCTCTGGCCAGGTCAGACACTCAAACACCCTCTTCGTACTTTGCGATTAATTCTTTCTTAAAATCTATTGTTTTCCGCACTACTTTCCTCTTTTCACTGCCAGTAGCGGTACTGGATGAACTTGCTTTCTTTGGAGCCATTATTAGGGGCTAATACTGCACTGAATCAAGAAAAATGTGAAGCACAGCAGGATGACCACGTTGACGAACAACAAAGGTGGACGCGTGACTGTCGCTCGGCTTGTCGCTCGGGTCCTCCGTCGTCCAGCTTCCCTTCGTTCGGCTACGTTTGGGTTGGTCGAGGTCCGATATTTTGGTCGACCTCTGGAGCAAAAATTTCTTGAATTTTTTGGTCGAGGTCCGATTTGTTTGACATGTGAGACGTTCGAGGTCCGAGGTTCCACTGTATTATATGCCCTTTCACTATTGTGTCTTCTGTATCTATTCCACAACAAATCTCTTTTTTCTTTTGATTTTTTACATTCTGTATTGAACCATTTCTATATTTTCTTTTCTGCTTCTTTGTGCTGTGGGATGTACTTCTGGACTTCTATTTCATAAAGTTCACAGAATTTTTCATATATAGCATTTAAATCTTGTCCTCTAAGCTCCTTTTCCCAAGCAATTTCTAAGAAGTACTTCTTTAGGTCATGATAGTTTCCCTTTTTATAGATTTAGGCTCTTTTTGTAACTTTCATTGCCGTTATCTATGTCATATGCAATCCTGAAATTGCAATTTAGTACTGCATGGTTGCTTTTGCCGAATGGAGGGTGATATATTAAATTGTCAATATCGTTTTCTTGCCTAGTAAATATGAGATCTAGCATTAAGGGCACATCGAGTCCTCTTTTTCTGGTGCTTTCCCTTACATGTTGCGTTAGGAAAAACTCTTGCACAAGATCCAGGGGCTTTTGCTCCCAACAGCTTTCTTGGCCTATTATATCTAGAGTATTCCAATTTATATTTGTATTAAAATCTCCAGTTTGTATAATTCTTTTCGATTTCTCTTCCATTTTATGTAGTAATCTTAAACTCTGAATTGTACTCTCCACCACGTCCTCATATTCGTCTCTTTCCCATGTGTTTGATCTGGGTGGCCTGTATAAATTGGCTACAATTACTTTCCCTTCAGATGTATTTATCTCTACTGCAATCAGTTCTACTTGTGAGGGTATATCTAATTCTATTTCTTTGACTTTTAAATTTTTCTTAGTTAATACTATAATTCCTCCTCCTTTTTTTAAGTTCCTATCTCTTCTCCATATATTATATTCCTCTAAGTTTAGGATGTCATTCGATATCCTTGGTGTTAGGCTAATTTTGTTTCAGTTAGGCATATTATATGTGGTTCATTTTCTCTGACATAATCATTCATCTCTAATAATTAGATACCATTCCATCCACATTTGAGTACATCAACTTAATCATCTTGTTTATATACTTGTCATGATTTGGTTCTACTACCTTCCCCCTTTTTATTCCCTCCAGTTTATGTACCACTTTCGTACCTGCAATCCAATTATTTCGTAAAAAAATGTATTCTTCTCCTCCTCTGATCTTCCCTTATTTTTTGTTTTTGCTTCCTCCCTCTTCTCTTTCAGTAATTCCAGTTCCTCTTGTGTTAGGCATCTTTTCATCCATACATTTTTGAATACCTCTTTTCCATAAGATTCTTTGCATTTTTTAGTATCTTCTCCATGGTGTTTACACTCTGGAAGGTTACCTTTAGGGCTCTTGACTTGCTTTTCTCGTATTTACCTAACCTTTTGTGTTCCTCTCACTACAGATTTCCTCTGATACTTCTTTCAATATGCCCATTACATTTGCCATCCTCTTTTTGTCTCTTGAGATCTTGTTATTTACTTCTTCCTCTATACCAGTGATTACTATAGATCTGTTAATATCTACTGAATCTCTGACTAACTTAGGATTGTTTTGGATTATTCTTTTCACTTCCTTTTTATTGCTTTTTTCTTCCACCCTTGTTTCCAAGTCTTTCTTTACTTTCACCATTTCAGCATACGTGGTTTCCACATCATCTTTGTAGCTTTGCAGCTTCATTCACCTGTGTTATCTTCTCCTCAATATCACTGCTCTGATCTATCAGACTGCTTACTTGCCTAATTGTCTCTGTATCATTTTTTAACTCTTCCATAATACTCTCGTGGTTGACTACTTGCCATTTCACTAATTTTCCTCCTAAGTGTACTCACTTCAACTGTTAGCTCATCTATGGTTGTGTCTTTCTTGTTGACTTCCTTTCCTAATTTTTCTATTTCTTCCTTTTGCAAGCGCATCTGTTTCTTAATTTCATCAATCTCATTTTGAAAAGTCGTCTCTAACCTGTGTACTCGTTCCACCGGTTTGTTGTGAGTCTCCATTTCAACCAGTTCTTGGTAGAAATCATTATCCTGATTTGTACCTTTATCCCTTTTCTTTTCCAAATTTGCTTTACTGAAGTATGTGGTCATTTTGCAGTACTAAAAGCGCATATAGTACTTACATTCCCTGGGTCAGATTGTAGACTAAACAACGATCAGCTGATTGTGCGCATTCTTGTGCTGCTTGTTTACTTTTCTGTTTGACCAAGTCTTACTTAAAACTTCTTTTTTATATTAGAACACCATTTAGTTTAACCTTGTACAGAGCTTGACTCATATAAAGATACTTATTTATGTAATGCCGCTGGCCAACTTGGCCAGGCATAGAGTGGTGTCGATGTATCTGCTCTCTCTCAGTGCCTCGGTGTGTGTGTATTTACCTATTTGTATTTACCTATTAATTTTGTAGTATATAGGAATTAAGCAATGCTCGTGTTGTCCTGTCTCCAAATGTGTGTGTTGTCCACACACACACATCAGGTACATGTGCATGTATTGTCCTAGTGCTGGGATTTTGAATTGAGGTAATTTTATAAAGCATACCAGTATTGTTTTTTGTCTATCTACCTACCTGTCTATGTGACCATGTATATATGTATATCTACTTAAGGCAGCGTTTCTTAACCTTTTCCAACCTCAGCACCTCCCTGTAATAAGGTCTCAGTCCAGAACCCCTTTACATCTAATTGCTGGAACTACAGTTGCTACACTACTGCAGGGTTAAAGTGAAGTACTGCCTAACAGCTTATTTTATACATTCTCAACAAAAATGTCAAGGATGCCAATACTATGCAAAACCAATAAGAATAAAAATAATGCAGCATTTCCAGCACCCCCTAAAACTGATTTCAGCACCCCTGGGGATGCTAGCACCTCAGGTTAAGAAACGCTGACTTAGGATGTATATGTATATATTATAGGCGTTTTTTGTAGCACCTCGGAAAGTCAAAGGGGTTTGAGATTCCACTGGTGGAAAGTCAAACTCCTCACCGAGGAGTTTGCCTCTGCAGTGGTGCATACCCAAACTACCAATCAGCGTGTTGTGTAGCGGAATGTAGCCAGTTAGGGAGTTTAGCATGGTGTTTAATTCGCAATATCAGAAGATAACTATTCATTTTTTATATTATAATGCATAACAAATAATCACGTTAATGACTATATGACAATAAGTAACTCTGACAATGTACTTTATTACGAAAATCAATCAATTTAAATGTTCCGTCTCGCACCAGCTTGCACCTCCAGCCCCGAAATGGCCGACGCGTCCAATGAATTGACTGTGGTTTTGGCTTCGTTCCAACGAAAGTACAAAATTACAAAATTCTTACGTAACGTCTCAGTCAGTCGTCTCAGTCAGTCATAAGTATTTTCATGTTATGTCTTTTTTTAGGGATATAGATGCATTTCCAAGCCGTGAAATGTGCTTGGATCCCAAAATTTTCCAGTTTATCATATGTCTTACCGCAGGAACTGCAGCCATTGAAACAAGTTTACAAATCCACCGCGAGGCTGGGCTTACTTGAAAAGAGTAGGAGAGTAAATGGTTTCTACTGGCCATAATTTCTGCTTCGGAATGGAACGAAAATTTTAAGTAATGCTCCTACGTTTATCTTAGGAGCATAAAATGTCATTATGAAAATGTTGTCATCTCATTTCCTTGCAGACTGGCTATGTACGACAGTTCTTCCAGGGCTCACAGTGCTTGTTCGTCTGGCTGTGCTATTGCTTAGCGTTCTGTAAACTCCAACAGCGGAAACCCAAACCCTTTTGACTTTCCGAGGTGCTACAAAAAAACGCTTTATGTCTCCCTGTCTGTGTATATATATGAATATATCATATGAATGTGCATGCTGCATATGTACATGTATGCACGTCTTTACACATACCTTAAACATGTGTACCTATCCTGTACATGCAGTATGTCTATGGCTACATATGCGTGAATATATACTTATATGTATAGATATATACATATATGTATGTGTGCATATGTGCCTCTCTGCATACGTATGTATCTATGTACCACTTTACTCATCTCAAAACATGTAATGATAATTACTTAATTAGTGTAACAACTTTGTACCATGTATGTATTTGTTCATTATTGTGATTGTAATGATAATTACATCTATACTTTCTATGCCCAAAGATACCGATTCTGTTTTCCTCATGCACCTCTCCCTGCTTGGCCTTCAGGCCGAGTATTCCCCAGAGCGTTGGGGCTTGTATTGAATGGTAAATAAAGAACCTAAATTAAAAACTCGAGTTCCATAGTCTCTGGCTGTGGGTCTGCACAGTTTTGTTGCCCTTGTTTGTGCAGGTGTTCTTATCAGGTCAAATATGAAATGTGCAAATTACACAATGCATAATCAAAACCATAAATCAAACAAAATACAAATTTAAATATCAAATATAAAAAGGATATATTACAATATCACACAAAACACGATTCAAATAAACTACATGTAACGGGTTTTGTTCTAACCCCTCATTACAGGAAAGTGTTCTTCCCTCTACACTCAGTATACATTATGTAATATATTTTTCCTAACTGCAGACACTTCAGCATTGATGGAAGTCTTTAACTTCTTCAGTATGATCATTTCTATTTCTCTGTACACCTATTCTTGTCATCTTCGTTCGGTTCACTCAGCTGTTTACACTATTTGTGTAAGCATAAAACCTTTCAGTACGACAGAGCCTCATTAAGTTGCATGAAATCGACTGCAGGACGCAAGAGTGAACTAAAATTAGAAAAAAAAAAAAAGTCACCTTATGGAATGAGTTACAATAGGTAATGAATATGGAATTTGAAGATGGCGATGGGATATGCTTATCATGGCTTTACAATTCTTACACACAAAAACAGAAGCAACACTTTTGGGTCTCTCGGAGAGCTACTTTTCTCAAACAGAATAAAATCGTTTGGAGAAAAAAAAATTTAAGAAACGTGTTCATCTACTCTCCCTATCTACAACCAGACGCCTAAATCCCGGAAGGGGTGGCCACAAATGAATCGCCTGCGTGTCACCATGTCCTCCGCCATCAGGCTGGCCTCTCTCCAATTCACACCCCCCTCTCCCATATACCTCTCCACTCCATCCCTCTATCTCATCCCGTCTCCTCGTTCCCCTCCCTCCCTCCATGTCACTCACATACACTCCTATTCAGTCCCTCATTCTCCATTTTCTCTACATGGCTAAACATTTTCCAGGCACTCAATGTTCATGTGCGGCAGGCCGTTTCTAACCTCTTTAGCTAGATAGATTTTTTTTTTTTCTTTCCATGCCGAATGAAACTGTCTGTAGGTAGCAAGAAAAACAAACAAAGACCGTATCACGATGAGGGTGTTCATATAGATTACAGAAAGACAAGTGGGCGATAAAGACAACAGATTACCTTGGTTTTACTGTTATTCTTTAATAGACAAAAGAGAAGGGAAGTGCGGGCAACTGCTCGTGCCAATAACAGTGAAGGTGAGCCCGGGTGTAAATAACGAGGCTCTTGTAGGCCAATGACGTGAGTTATGGCCAGGGCTGTGTACACCAGGAAGGCAGGCAGGCAGGCAGACAGGTAGGTAGGAAAGTGGGCATGGAGAAAGGCAAGCAGAAAGGCACGTAGGAAGTCAAGGAAAGAGGTGGGCAAAAAGGCAGGGAGAGATGTAAGGAGGTGCTCAGGAAGAGAGAGAGAGAGAGAGAGAGAGAGAGAGAGAGAGAGAGAGAGAGAGAGAGACAGACAGACAGACAGACAGACAGGCAGAAGACAACAGGGACAAGCAAGAGTGTAAGATGGGGACGACCTTAGCCGCAGCCTCCCGATATGACAATACCCATGGGGGGTAGCCTGCCTGACGACGAGGGAGTACAAATCTAACTGGGAGGGGGCCCAAGATCCCCCAATATTCATAATTATCTCCAATTAGACATAATTTGTCATGGTGGGAGAAAACTGAGGTTGAAAGCCAAAATTTTTGCAGGGAAAATTTGTTGGTGTATGCGCATTTTAGGGTAGGGCGTCTGCAACTAAGAGCTTTCACAAGATGGTAGGACAGGAGGAGTGGGGGATGAAAAGGATACATGAAGAGAGAAAGGATGGATACAGGAGGGGGCGGGACATGACGCCTGAGTAAGGAAGCAATAAATGCGGGAACCAGGAAGGAAAGGAAACGTGGAAAGAGACGTTACAGAGAGAGAACAACAAAGTGAGATGGAAAGTGGGAAATAGGGAGGGTGAGGGGCAGAGAGAGGAGACAGTGAAAGGAAGGGACAGCAGCAGTGAGAATGAGAGACAGGGAGTGAGTTACGCAGTGAGGCAAGAAGGGAGGCAGACAGGGGGAAAGCTAAGCAGAGAGACGCAGGCAGTGAGGTAATGAGGGAGTTAGGTATTGTGACGGGGAGAGTTTGGCAGTAGGGCAAGGAGAGTGCTTGGCAATGAGGCGGGAAGAGCTTGGCAGTAAGGCAAGGAGAAAGAGAGAAGTAGGGAGAGTCTGGTAGTGAAGCAGGGAGGGTTAGACAGAGAGAGAGAGTTTGGCAGTGAGGTAAGGAGGGTGGCAGGCACTGCTTACACAGTAAGGAAAGCAGTGAGTTTGGCAGCGAGAGTTAATTAGTGAGGCAAAAAGAAAGTTATGGAGAGAGACTTACGCGGAAATGGAGGAAGAGAATTACGAAAGGAGGAAGTTATGCAATCGGAAAGGGAGAGAGTTATGTAGTAAGGATGGGAGAGAGTCAGGCAGGAAGAAAGAGAGACAGGAAGAAAGGACAGCAGGGAGAGAGTTGGGCAGGAAGAAAGAAAGGCGGACAGAGAGGGAGGCAATGAGGCAGGGAGAGAAGGAGGCAGTGAGGTAAGAGAAAGGGAGGCAGGGAGAGAGGGAGGTCGTATGGCAGGGGAAGAGAGGGGCAGTAAGGCAGGGTGAGAGGAAGGCGGTATTTCCTCTCCCTTGGGGATCCGGTGACGTACCGTAATAGTACATTCATCCCGCAACAGGATGAACTAGAAATCGATTTTTGATGGGCCGGTCAGGCTCTTGGACAAAGTTTGTTTTCCTGTGTCACTGTTCACCCACCAGTAGAATCAGGGGGTTTGGATATACGTATATCTGACTAATGCTCTTCGTATTCTGGGGGAAGGCTGTGACTTGGTAAAAAAAAAAAAAAAAATTTGTCCGCCAAGTATAACTTCCCTCCCTCATTCCCCTTCTTCCCACTCCACAGCGCGCTGCGTGAGTGGGCAAGGCACGGCTTACCTCCAACAGGATGGATTTTTCTTGAAGGAGGTTGTAACAAAAAGTGCTGTTCCGGAAAACAATTTTAGGACTAACTATGATTGTTAAAACAGAGCTAACTATGATATTATTTGCATTTGGCGTGAGTCCCAAGGTTTCACAATCTTCTGACGTGCAGCGGATCTGCAGTTTTGTTGTGCTTGTTCCTACTTCTTTTATTTTTCCCATATCCCTTCCTCCACTCATCTCCTCTCCCCTTCCCTTTCCAACTCATTCATTCTCTTTAACACTGTCCCTCTCCAACGCATCCCCTCTACGCCTTCCCCTTTCCACTCCAGTCATCCCTCTCCCCCTAACAATCCAGCTCATCCTCTCTCCCCTCTCTCTCCCTCTCCCCTGCCCCTCCCTCTCCCCTCCCACTCCCTCTATAGCTCATCCTCTCTCTCTCTCTCCAGTTCATCCCCTCTTCTCCTCCCTCTCCCCATTCCTCCCGCTGCTTACCCTCTCTCTCCTTCCCCTCCTACTTCCCCGGTCTCCATCTCCCTCTCCCTCTCCAGCTCACCTCCTTTCCCTCTTCTACTCCAGCTTCAACTCATCCCCTCCCTCTCCCTGTTCTTTCACCCTTTTTCCCCACTTTCCCTCCCTCTCCAGCTCATTTCCCTTCCCCTCCCTCTCCAGATTATATTTTTCTCCTCCTCCCTCTCCCTCTCACCATTCCCTTTACTTCTCCTGCTCACTTTTCTCCACCCCCCTCTCCCTCCCTGGCTCATCCCCTACCTCTCGCTCCCTGGCTCATCCCTTACCTCTCGCTCCCTGGCTCATCCCCTACCTCTCGCTCCCTAGCTCATCCCCTCACTCTCTCCCCCTCCAGCACTTTCTTTCCTCTCCCTCTCCTGCTCCCTCTCTAGCTCATTTTTCTCTCCCACCCCAGCTCATCCTCTCCCTTCTACCCTCCTTCTCCCTCTCCTATGCACTCCCTTCCAGTCCCTCTCTCTCTCTCTCTCTCTCTCTCTCTCTCTCTCTCTCTCTCTCTCTCTCTCCCCAACCTTTCCCTCCCCCTTCCCCTCCGGCAAGTTGCTCATTAAGGGTCCATTTCGCACTTGGGTTGACGCGCCAAGCTGCTGCTGCTGCTGCTGCTACACACACATACACACACACACACACACACACACACACACACACAAGGTCTCTGTCTGTCTGTCTGTCTGTCTGTCTCTCTCCCACACACACACAGTCTTATTCTCTCTCTCTCTCTCTCTCTCTCTCTCTCTCTCTCACACACACACACACACACACACACACACACACAAATACATACAACATTATATGCACACCTTCTCACCGACTGGGTCACAAACTCACACACGCACTGAAATAAACATACACAAACTGTCCCTCTCTCTCTGCGACACACACTATGATACTTTCTGTGTTACATGCACAGAACACATATATTCATGCACATGTAAAAAGCACACACGTTCACGCACGCACACATTAACACTCACTATCACACACACACACACACACACACACACACAACCAGAAATTACAATCGCTTTCACACACACACACAACCAGAAATTACAATCGCTTTCACACACACACACACACACACACACACACACACACACACACACACACACAACCAGAAATTACAATCGCTTTCACACACACACACACACAACACACACACACACACACACACACACTGAAATTACTATTGCTTTTACACACACACACACACACACACACACACATATATATATATATATATATATATATATATATATATATATATATATATGCACACACACACACACACACTGTTACTATCGCTTTTACACACACACACACACATATATATATATATATATATATATATATATATATATATATATATAAACACACACACACACACACTGTTACTATCGCTTTTACACACACACACACACACACACACTGAAATTACTATCGCTTTTACACACACACACACACACACACACACACACACACGCACACACAAGACCTAAAGACCTAAAGAAGTATTTCTTAGAAGTTGTTTGGGAAAATGAGCTTAGAGGACAAGATTTAAATGCTGTATATAAAAAATTTTGTGAATTTTATGAAATAGGAATCCAGAAGTACATCCCACAGCACAAGGAAGCAGATAAGAAAATACAGAAATAGTTCAATACAGAATGTAAAAAATCAAAAGAAAGAAGAGATTTGTTGTGGAATAGATACAGAAGACACAATAGTGAAAGGGCGTACAATAATTACAAACAGGCAAGAAACGACTATACAAGAATAAGGAGGGAAGCCCAAAAACAGCTTGAGGAGGATATAATAAATAAAAGTAGTGATCAACCAAAGCTGTTTTACAGCTATATCAGAAGCAAAACTAAAGTAAAAGATATAATACAATCCATTACGGACGAGGGAATCACTTATACACAAGAGAAAGATATTTGTGAAGCACTAAATAAGAATTTCCAATTAGTTTTTACAGAAGAAAAAAATTTTGAGAGGGACTATGTGGAACACGCATGTCCACACATACTACCAGATATACAAATAGCAGAAAAAGTAATACAGGAGGAGTTAAGTAGATTAGACAGAGGAAAAGCAAGTGGTCCTGATGAAATTTCATGTTGGGTATTACGAGAATGTGCAAAGGAGTTATGTAAACCATTATTTTTAATTTTCAAGAAATCCTTGAGTCAAGGTAAACTACCTGATATTTGGAAAAAAGCAAATATTGTCCCCTTATGCACGAAAGGAAATAGACAAAATCCACTCAACTACCGACCAGTATCACTGACCAGTGTTGTAAGCAAGGTATTAGAAAAACTTATAAGAAAAGCTTGGTTAAATCATCTAGAAGAACACAGTATGATAACAGAAAGACAGTTTGGTTTCAGAAAAGGAAAATCATGTGTTACGAATCTGTTGAGCTACGATGACAGAGTAACAAACACAATACAGGAAAGGGAAGGATGGGTGGACAGTATCTATTTAGATTTCAAGAAAGCTTTTGACACAGTACCACACCAAAGACTTTTATGGAAACTGTACCATCAAAGAGGAATTCGAGGCAAACTGTTTTGTTGGATGCAAGACTTTCTCATAAAAAGAGAAATAGGACAGTACTAAGAGGAAACTACTCCTCATGGAAAGAAGTAACTAGTGGAGTACCACAGGGTTCAGTGCTGGCACCAATCATGTTTTTAGTGTATATAAATGATATAAACAGTAACACTGGAAATGAGAGCTCTCTAAATATGTTTGGAGATGATGCAAAAATACAAAGGAGAATTACTAACACACTCTTCTAAAGAGCTACAAGAAGAATTAAATAAACTTCATGAATGGAGTAGTACATGGCAAATGGAATTCAATGTGGACAAGTGTCATGTAATCAAGTTTGGTAAAAGTGGAAAAAGACCTGATTGGGATTATAAGTTAGGAAATAAAACCCTATACACATCAGAAAGAGAGAAAGACCTAGGTGTGATTATCAATAACAGACTATCTCCGACTGACCACATCAGCGAGAAGGTACGGAACATGTATACACTGCTTGCAAATATGAGAATAGCATTCACATACATAAATGAAGACATGCTAAGAAGGATAATAACATCATTCATTAGACCAACCCTGGAATATGCATCAGTAGTCTGGAGTCCTCATCTCAAAAAGCACATAGACAAGATTGAAAAAGTTCAAAGGGCCGCTACAAGATGGATACCAAGCTTAAGGGACCTAAGCTACGAAGAAAGACTAAATAAACTCAATCTACCAACACTACAGGAGAGAAGGAAAAGAGGTGACATGATAATGCTATATAAATGCATATCAGGGAAGGAGAAAATAGACATAAATGATTACTTAACATATGGAGAAGCATCAGCCAGAGGACACTGCAAAAAACTGCATAAGAAGAGAGGTGATAAAGATATAAGGAAATTCAGTTTCCCAAACAGAGCAATTGATCAATGGAATGCACTACCGAATGAAATAGTGTGTGCCAAAACAATTCACAAATTTAAGGATATGTACGATAAATATGGTTTAAGACACGGGACAGTACGAGCTTGACTCATTCCTGTAAAGATACAATTAGGTAAGAACAATTAGGTAAGAACACACACCGCTCGCTGGTGCATTGGTAACGTTCTCGCTTGCCATCTGGTAGACGGGAGTTCGCGCCTCGCTCAGATTGCAAAAAGTTTCACTGACGAAGTGAGTGGTTACTGTCCCCCAGGAGCAAGGGGACGGGTGTGTGAAGGTCCAGCCTTGCCCTTAGATCGGACTATATGAGCTCTCAGCTCCCTTCCGGGAGGGTAAAAGCTGACGATCACGACCATCAAGTTATCCTAACCGACCCGGTGAATTACACACACACACACACACACACAGGGAGTCATCAGATGCAGTCGTCGGACATCGGCGCTCCATACCAACACGGCCAGTGGCAATTACCTAAATTAGTATCTTTGAATGAGTCAAGCTCTGTACCAGGTTAGACTAAATGAATTTTCATTATTAAAAGGATAAAAAAATAATAAGTTTAAACAAGACTGGTTCAAACAGAACAAAGAACCACAAGGAAAAAAATGCGCTGAGTCAGCTGGGTTTGTTTAGACTACAGCAACACGAGGAAAGTATACATACTCTCTAAGTACATACTCTGTTCATTTAGTATTACAAAATGGATACATACTTCAGTAAAACAAATTTGAAAAAGAAAAGAGATAAAAGTAAAAAGCAAAATGATTTCTACCAAGAACAGGTTGAAGTGGAGACACACAATAGGCTGGTTGAACGTATAAACAAACTAGAAATGGCTTTCAAAAATGAAATTGATGAAATAAAGAAGCAAATGCACTTGCAAAAGGAAGAGATAGAAAAACTAGGAAGGGAGGCCAATAAGAAAGACATAACCATCAGTGAACTAACAGTGGAATTGAGTACGCTTAGGAAGAAAGTGAGTGAAATGGCAAGTACAGTAGTCAATCACGAGAGTGTTATGGAAGAGTTCAAAAATGACACAGAGACAATTAGGCAAGCAAGCAGTCTTATGGACCAGAGCAGTGATATTTTGAAGATAACACAGGTGAATGAAGTTGTGCAAAGCTACAAAAATGATGTAGAAACCACGTATGCTGAAATGGTGAAAGTAAAGAAAGACTTAGAAACAAGGGTGGAGGAAAAAAGCATTAAAAAGGAAGTGAAAAGAATAATCCAAAACAATCCAAAGTTAGTCAGAGATTCAGTAGAGATAAACAAATCAATAGTAATCACTGGTATAGATGAGGAAGAAGTTAAAAACAAGATCACAAGAGACAAAAAGGAGATGGCAAATGTAATGAGCTTACTGAAAGAAGTATCAGAGGAAATCTGTAGTAAAGACACAGAGGAACACAAAAGGTTAGGGAAATACGAGAAAAGCAAGACAAGACCTCTAAAGGTGACTTTCCACAGTGTAAACACTGTGGAAGAGATACTAAAAAATGCAAAGAATCTTATGGAAAAAGAGGAGTTCAAAAATGTATGGATAAAAAGATGCCTAACACAAGAGGAACTGGAATTACTGAAAGAGAAAAGGGAGGAAGCAAAAACAAAAAATGAGGGAAGATCAGAAGAGGAGAAGAAGAAATTTTTTTTACAAAGTAATAGGATTGCAGGTACGAAAGTGGTACACAAACAGGATGGAAGAAAAAGGAGGAAGGTAGAACCATGTCATGACAAGTATATAAACAAGATGATAAAGTTGATGTACTCAAATGTGGATGGAATGGTATCTAAATTACTAGAGATGAATGATTATGTCAGAGAAAATGAACCACAAATAAAATGCCTAACTGAATCAAAATTAACATCAAGGATATCCAATGACATACTAATCTTAGAGGAATACAATATATGGAGAAGAGACAGAAATTTAAAAAAAGGAGGAGGAATTATAATATTAACTAAAAAAAATCTAAAAGTCAAGGAAATAAAACTAGATATACAATCACAAGTAGAACTGATTGCAGTAGAGATCGACACATCTGAAGGTAAAGTAATTGTAGCCAATTTATACAGGCCACCCAGATCAAACACATGGGAAAGAGACAAATATGAGGACCTGGCAGAGAGTACAATTCAAAGTATAAGATCATTACTACATAAAATGGAAGAGAAATCGGAAAGAATTATACTAACTGGGGACTTCAATACAAATATAAATTGGAATACTCTAGATATAAATAGCCAAGAAAGCTGTTGGGACCAAAAGCTCCTGGATCTTGTACAAGAGTTTTTCTTAACGCAACATGTGAGGGAAACCACCAGAAAAAGAGGACTTGATGTACCTTCAGTGCTAGATCTAATATTTACTAGGCAAGAAAATGATACTGACAGTTTAATATATCACCCTGCACTCGGCAAAAGCGATCATGCAGTACTAAATTATAACTTCAGGATAGCATATGACATAGTAAACAGCAATGACAGTTACAAAAAGAGCCTAAACTATAAAAAGGGAAATTATCAAGACCTAAAGAAGTATTTCTTAGAAGTTGATTGGGAAAATGAGCTTAGAGGACACGATTTAAATGCTGTATATAAAAAATTCTGTGAATTTTATGAAATAGGAGTCCAGAAGTACATCCCACAGCACAAAGAAGCAGATAAGAAAATACAGAAATGGTTCAATACAGAATGTAAAAAATCAAAAGAAAGAAGAGATTTGTTGTGGAATAGATACAGAAGACACAATAGTGAAAGGGCGTACAATAATTACAAACAGGCAAGAAACGACTATACAAGAATAAGGAGGGAAGCCCAAAAACAGTTTCAGGAGGATATAATAAATAAAAGTAGTGATCAACCAAAGCTGTTTTACAGCTATATCAGAAGCAAAACGAAAGTAAAAGATATAATACAATCCATTACGGACGAGGGAGTCACTTATACACAAGAGAAAGATATTTGTGAAGCACTAAATAAGAATTTCCAATTAGTTTTTACAGAAGAAAAAAATTTTGAGAGGGACTATGTGGAACACGCAAGTCCACACATACTCCCAGACATACAAATAGCAGAAAACGTAATACAGGAGGAGTTAAGTAGATTAGACAGAGGAAAAGCAAGTGGTCCTGATGAAATTTCATGTTGGGTATTACGAGAATGTGCAAAGGAGTTAAGTAAACCATTATTTTTAATTTTCAAGAAATCCTTGAGTCAAGGTAAACTACCTGATATTTGGAAAAAAGCAAATATTGTCCCCTTATTCAAGAAGGAAAATAGACAAAATCCACTCAACTACCGACCAGTATCACTGACCAGTGTTGTAAGCAAGGTATTAGAAAAACTTATAAGAAAAGCTTGGGTAAATCATCTAGAAGAACACAGTATAATATCAGAAAGACAGTTTGGTTTCAGAAAAGGAAAATCATGTGTTACTAATCTGTTGAGCTACTATGACAGAGTAACAAACACAATACAGGAAAGGGAAGGATGGGTGGACAGCACCTATTTATATTTCAAGAAAGCTTTTGACACAGTACCACACCAAAGACTTTTATGGAAACTGTACCATCGAGGAGGAATTTGAGGCAAACTGTTTTGTTGGATGCAAGACTTTCTCATAAAAAGAGAAATGAGGACAGTACTAAGAGGAAACTACTCATCATGGAAAGAAGTGACTAGTGGAGTACCACAGGGTTCGGTGCTGGCACCAATCATGTTTTTAGTGTATATAAATGATATAAACAGTAACACTGGAAATGAGAGCTATCTGAATATGTTTGCAGATGATGCAAAAATAAAAAGGAGAATTACTAACACAGACTCTTGTAAAGAGCTACAAGAAGAATTAAATAAACTTCATGAATGGAGTAGTACAAGGCAAATGGAATTCAATGTGGACAAGTGTCATGTAATCAAGTTTGGTAAAAGTGGAAAAAGACCTGATTGGGATTATAAGTTAGGAAATAAAACCCTATACACATCAGAAAGAGAGAAAGACCTAGGTGTGATTATCGATAACAGACTATCTCCAGCTGACCACATCAGCGAGAAGGTACGGAACATGTATACACTACTTGCAAATATGAGAATAGGATTCACATACATAAATGAAGACATGCTAAGAAGGATAATAACTTCATTCATTAGACCAACCCTGGAATATGCATCAGTAGTCTGGAGTCCTCATCTCAAAAAGCATATAGACAAGATTGAAAAAGTTCAAAGGGCCGCTACAAGATGGATACCAAGCTTAAGGGACCTAAGCTACGAAGAAAGACTAAATAAACTGAATCTACCAACACTACAGGAGAGAAGGAAAAGAGGTGACATGATAATGCTATATAAGTGGACATCAGGAAAGGAGAAAATAGACATAAATGATTACTTAACATATGGAGAAGCATCAGCAAGAGGACACTGCAAAAAACTGCATAAGAAGAGAGGTGATAAAGACGTAAGGAAATTCAGTTTCCCAAACAGAGCAATTGATCAATGGAATGCACTACCGAATGAAATAGTGTGTGCCAAAACAATTCACAAATTTAAGGCTATGTACGATAAATATGGTTTAAGACACGGGACAGTACGAGCTTGACTCATTCCTGTAAAGATACAATTAGGTAAGAACACACACACACAAATACAAGAGCATTTGGGTTGAGAGAAGACTCAGTTCTATACCCATTACTATATTCCACCAGCTACAAACTTTTTGAGTACAGTGTGAAGTGTAGCTGAGAGATAGAGTTATGAATCTCCTCCCATCTTAAATGCTCACTTGTGTGTGTGTGTGTGTGTGTGTGTTTCAATCTGTTCCAGGGCCTTTTCCATCTGTACATCCTTAACAATTATTTTATAGTAACATAATTGCTTTCTATGATCCTTTTATGGAAGCTTGTAACCAAATATACATTATCTATACTATTAAAACAGATAGTACCTGTATGATAATAACTACCACAATTAATGATACAGTATAGATATGAGATTTATGTAGAATGTGGCAACACGAATTCGTGGAGTTTTACATATTCTGAAAAGAGGTCGAGTGCCAGAGAATGTGTTTAGACTGTAACTCACGTACTGTAGCTTGAATGCTGCTCCAAGTATGAAACGACACATCTGTGCTCGCCTTGTATTCCTGGAGTTATGACTGAAGAACAAACTATATATTTTCGCAACCCCAATTTCGTGTCTCCAACGAAGGTTACCTGGTGCTCTAAGTCGTTTTGCACTTAAATAACGAAAGTCTTTTGGTCCGTGTGCTTAAAGCTGGACTTCGCGAGCGTTTTGGTGCATGTGTTCCTATACTTTGCGTGCAGGATGTCACTTGGAACTTGCACAATCCTAATATGGTAATCGCTACCACGATTACTGAAAAGCTATCACAACACACCTCCATCCCTTATACAGCTTACATTATGTCCAATATTCTTAATGTTACGATAAGGTGTAGCAGGAAATGGTTTCTCTGTGTATGTGTTCTTACATAATTGTATCTTTACAGGAATGAGTCAAGCTCGTACTGTCCCGTGTCTTAAGCCATATTTATCGTACATATCCTTAAATTTGTGAATTGTTTTGGCACACAATATTTCATTTGGTGGTGCATTCCATTGATCAATTACTCTGTTTGGGAAACTGAATTTCCTTAAGTCTTTATCACCTCTCTTCTTATGCAGTTTTTTGCAGTGTCCTCTTGCTGATGCTTCTCCATATGTTAAGTAATCATTTATGTCTATTTTCTCCTTTCCTGATGTCCACTTATATAGCATTATCATGTCACCTCTTTTCCTTCTCTCCTGTAGTGTTGGTAGATTCAGTTTATTTAGTCTTTCTTCGTAGCTTAGGTCCCTTAAGCTTGGTATCCATCTTGTAGCGGCCCTTTGAACTTTTTCAATCTTGTCTATGTGCTTTTTGAGATGAGGACTCCAGACTACTGATGCATATTCCAGGGTTGGTCTAATGAATGATGTTATTATCCTTCTTAGCATGTCTTCATTTATGTATGTGAATGCTATTCTCATATTTGCAAGCAGTGTATACATGTTCCGTACCTTCTCGCTGATGTGGTCAGCCGGAGATAGTCTGTTATTGATAATCACACCTACGTCCTTCTCTCTTTCTGATGTGTATAGGGTTTTATTTCCTAACTTATAATCCCAATCAGGTCTTTTTCCACTTTTACCAAACTTGATTACAAGACACTTGCCCACATTGAATTCCATTTGCCATGTATTACTCCATTCATGAAGTTTATTTAATTCTTCTTGTAGCTCTTTACAAGAGTCTGTTAGTAATTCTCCTTTGTATTTTTGCATCACCTGCAAACATATTCAGATAGCTCACATTTCCAGTGTTACTGTTTATATCATTTATATACACTAAAAACATGATTGGTGCCAGCACTGAACCCTGTGGTACTCCACAAGTCACTTCTTTATATGATGAGTAGTTTCCTCTTAGTACTGTTCTCATTTCTCTTTTTATGAGAAAATCTTGCATCCAACAAAACAGTTTGCCTCAAATTCCTCCTTGATGGTACAGTTTCTATAAAAGTCTTTGGTGTGGTACTGTGTCAAAAGCTTTCTTGAAATCTAAATAGATACTGTCCACCCATCCTTCTCTTTCCTTATTGTGTTTGTTACTCTGTCATAGTAGCTCAACAGATTAGTAACACATGATTTTCCTTTTCTGAAACCAAACTGTCCTTCTGTTATCATACTGTGTTCTTCTAGATGATTTACCAAGCTTTTCTTATAAGCTTTTCTAATACCTTGCTTACAACACTGGTCAGTGATACTGGTCGGTAGCTGAGTGGATTTTGTCTATTTCCTTTCTTGAATAAGGGGACAATATTTGCTTTCTTCCAAATATCAGGTAGTTTACCTTGACTCAAGGATTTCTTGAAAATTAAAAATAATGGTTTACTTAACTCCTTTGCACATTCTCGTAGTACCCAACACGAAATTTCATCAGGACCACTTGCTTTTCCTCTGTCTAATTTACTTAACTCCTCCTGTATTACTTTTTCTGCTATTTGTATATCTGGTTGTATGTGTGGACATGCATGTTCCACATAGACCCTCTCAAAAAAATTTTCTTGTGTGTGTGTGTGTGTGTGTGTGTGTGTGTGTGTGTGTGTGTGTGTGTGTGTGTGAGGGAACAGTATGGAAGAGCGATGAGAGTTATCGTGTGGGATGGAGGCTGTGTAATGGTTTGGTGATGAAGTGTGTTGTGTTTACTTGAAAGTGTGTTGAGGTGGATGGGAAAGTATGCATGGCGATAAATGGTGTGGTAAGGAGTGTGGTAAAGAGTACTCTATGTTGATATATGACTGTGTTGCAGAAACAGTGTGTGGTAACGCGTGATGGGACGCGGTATGTGATGTTGTGTGGTAGGAAGTGGTGTACGAAGATATGTGGGTGTGTGGTATATGGTATGATACACTGTATGATAGGAAAAGAATGGTGATTTGTGGTGATGAAGTAGGAAGTAGTGCGCATCAGTGTCGTAGAATGAGGTGTGTGCCATACATGGTGATGTGGTAAGAAGTGGTATGTGATGTATGGTAAAGAGTAGTGTATGGTGGTGCAAGGTGATGTGGTTGGTTATAGTGTGTGTGGTGTGGTAGTGTGGTTGGGTGTAGTGTATGGTGATGTATGCTGGTGGTGCTGGGTACTGGTATGATAAAAAGTATTAACTGATGTTAAGGATCTCTACAAGACGAGATAATGTGCAGCATGAGATATGATAAGGAGCACTGCATCATGGAGTGTAGAGTGGCGCAGAATTCCGTGAAGTAATGTCGTGCAGTATGGTGTGGTACTAGGTTCTACATGTTAAAGTGCGGTGTGCTGTGATGTGCTGTGAAGTGTGGTACGATGTAGTACTGACTTGGTGTCGTTCTGAGAGGAAGAAGAGCAATGGAGAAGAGGTGTATGGAGTGGTAAAGACTGCACTGGAGAGGTTGTGCAGTGTTGTTGTGCAACGCAGTGAAGTGGTGTGATGCACAGAAAAGTAAGGTACATCAGAATAAATCAACGTAAAATAACTGAAGAGTGGTGTGGAGTGCAGTAATGTGAAAATCTGGTGTGGAATGGATCACAACAATGATCAGATGAATAGGGTGGAATGGTGTGAAAAGCAGTGTAGTGGAATGCAGTGGCGCGGTGCGGTGTGGTATGTGTAGCGTGGAAGGCTGTGAAGTACGATAGTCTGAATACTGTACAAGAAAGCTAAACTGGACATGGTGGTGTGCAGTACAGTGAAACAGTGAGGACTGATAAAACGTAGAGCACAGCATAGTAGCGTGGAATGCTGTGGAATGCACTGAAGTGGTGTGGAGTTGAGAAGAGCAGCCTGAAATGATGTAGAGGGCAGTGGTGTGGTGTGGTGTGGTGTGGTGTGGTGTGGTGAGCTAAAGAAGCAAGACTGCAAGCAAATTAACACCACCACTCCCCACAACACTAAAGTAATTGTTTGGCCAAACATGCTGTCGACGCTATGTTGTAACGACCTAGGATTTGGAAGTAAGTGATGCTCATTCTCTCTCTCTCTCTCTCTCTCTCTCTCTCCAGTTATTTCTGTTTTTATTTTTTCAAAGAAATATAATCTCTCTCTCTCTCTCTCTCTCTCTCTCTCTCTCTCTCTCTCTCCAGTTATTTCTGTTTTTATTTTTTCAAAGAAATATAATCTCTCTCTCTCTCTCTCTCTCTCTCTCTCTCTCTCTCTCTCTCTCTCTCTCCAGTTGTTTTTCGCGACGTTTTGCTTTTTCCGTAGGAATATAATTCTCTCTCTCTCTCTCTCTCTCTCTCTCTCTCTCTCTCTCTCTCAAAATTTAGATCTGAGTCCTTTTCTCTTTCTAATTTATGAGTGATACATAAAGTATGTGATGTAAAATATTCAAATTTGCTGATGATACAAAAACTGGTAACTGGGAAAGTATATCTATAGAAGATACCTTAACGAAGTCTTCATAAACTGTTTAATTGGGAATAAATGACAAACAGGTTTTAATATTGATATTTGCTAGGTCCTAAATCATGCCAGTATATGTTAGAAAATCAGATGTTCTAAGAATAACATTCAACAACAGAACGTACTCAAAAAACAAACTATATCCAATTTATCAAAACAGAGGGAAAAAAAAAAAAAAAAAAAAACTATGAAACTGATCGGAGTCAAAAGAAAGAGCATTAAAATTCAAATCAGGGAATATCCTCACCTAGCACTATGCCAAAGTACGCTTATACCTGTAGTACTAGGTTTAGCTTCTGGGCACCGTATTACATATGCATGTACAGTATGTAAAAACAAGAGGGAGGGCAGTAAAGGGTGACACAAGAGACATTCAAGTGAATCCATACAGAAGGCATTTAAAAGAGATAGATCCGTTAACCCATCAAAGCTCAAATTACGAGGGTATCTGATCCAAGAACGCAATTTTTCAAAAGACATGATCAAGCATGAATTTAGGAAAAGGGGCATGGGGGGCGTACGCCCCCTTATCTCTGGCAGACCAATAATTGCATGTGCCAAAAGAACAAAGTAATTTGGCAAGGTTTATGCAATAAATATCCTGCTGCATCTTACTGCAATAGCACTTGCCCATATCACTGTACTGTACTCCTATGACTGAACCAAACAAGGGGAATTTTAAAACTGACTATTTAAATGGATTAATTAGTAGTTCTGCTAAGAATCAACCTCCTCCTCTTCCCAAAATGCTGGATCTGGCCCTGGGCCCTGATGATATAGCAACTGATAAGTACAGTAGCCTACCTTTCTATTCGAATTCCACCAGAGGTAATGGTTACAAACTGAATAGAAAAAATTTCTAGTCAAACGAAAAACGGTATTTCTCCTTCAGCTGCATAACACCCATTTGAAGCAAACTGCCACATACGGCATACTATGATGGAATAGTAACATTTTAAAATCGCATGAAAATGCGCTTAGCTTCTCATCCTCAGCTAAGTTTATGGTTGAACGAATTCCATTTTTCACCAACTCAGGATACGGCATGTGTGCAACATCGTTATGAAACTAATATTACTTTACAGTTTCCATTCCCCCATTCCGATGAAATTTCCAAGACAGTTTTTCTACGCTGCTGGGTGTTCCTTCTCACTTTTATCTCCCGGCTTCGGCTAGAGAGATTGGTGGGTGGGTGGGGATGAGCCTTCCTGTTC
Organism: Coenobita brevimanus; assembly: GCF_032717465.1. Lineage (NCBI taxonomy): Eukaryota > Metazoa > Arthropoda > Malacostraca > Decapoda > Coenobitidae > Coenobita > Coenobita brevimanus. The sequence goes on along the minus strand of NC_137040.1, from coordinate 14,390,544 downwards.
TGCTATCTTATTCCACTTACAGACAACATAATTGGACATAGTCTCCTCAGTAACATGTGCCCTCGAAAGGGCCGATTGGTTTGCTTCTGCTTCCTTTTCTTTGTACTCCCTTCACACCCTCCCCAGCTCCCTTCACTCTTTACCCTTATTCTTTCCCTCCTTTCTCTCCCTTCCATCCTCCCTCCACCTTTCCCTCTTGTTCTCCCTTCACACCCTCTCCCTCCCTCTTATCCTCTCCCGGCCAGGCCACCGCCATAAAAACTCTGGTATCGACTGGGGTAACAATGCTGTTCGTTTCCCCTCCCACCACCACTACCACCACTTTCATTACTCTAACGCCACTACCACCACTTTCATTACTCTAACGCCACTACCACCACTTTCATTACTACAGTACTAACACAACAATCATCACCACTTCCATTACCACCACCATTACTGGCCCTACCATCATCGATGGCACTAGCACTATCCTGTCTTACTACCACCAGTATAACTGCCACAACGATACTGCCATTATCATTATCAACACCACCGACATTATTACATTTTAATATTACAACCAATACCACCACTACCAGCATCATTACAGAATTTTAACATTACTACTACCACCACTACCAGCATTGCTACAACATTTTAACATTACAATCGCCACCACCACTACCATTATTATTACCAAACCTCAGCATTACAACCACTACCACATTCACAGCACTACTTCCGGTACTGCCACCACGACAACCAAAGTCAGTACCACTTTCACCATTGTTACTGCTACAGCTCTCTTACACTCAGAGTTTCGTCCTTTTGTAGTTTATAATACCGGTACGTCCACGTCTCACACTGCCACAGGCTCCGACAGCAGTAGTTTAGTATAGGAAGGACGTTGCCCAGTGACTTGTTCTTCCTATGGTCAGCCTTTTGGTGTGCATCAACGAGATCAGTTGAGGAGTTGAAAATAAAGACTGGCTTCTTAAGTTCATTGTCTTTATTTTCTAAATAATTACACTTAATGCTTGCCAACTTCACTGTTTTCACACGTACAGGAGCTATACAATCTTCACTAACAGCACTGACACTGAATAAACTCAAACTGAACTAAGACAAAACTGACTCTCCAAGGCTCTTCTACCCCCTTATATAAGCTTCATTAATACCACTGGTCAACAAAAAAAAAATTACTTCATGGTTCTGAATTGAAATGGTCTGATTCTAGGGTAATCAAACGTGCTAAACTCGAATATGGCATCAGTAAGGACGTATCAGGTCCGATTCTTGAAAACCAATATATCAGTGTATCTTGTTCACAGGATGTGACTCATACATTTGTTTTTTTAGTTCCATCAATTAAATTTGTATTTTTGTTGCAAGTTACATATATTGTATCCACTTCTATTTTTGCAGAAATTCTGTCACTCTGACAACGGTGAAAGATGGAACGCCGCAAATGAGTAAACGATCCTGACTGTTTTTGTTAAATCTGTGAAGCATTCACCCCAGAAAGCTTCAAGAAACCCATCACGAAGGCTGTTCGTGTGAACTACAATAGCTACTTCCAATGCCCGTTGGGCAACCAAGTCAAGAAATGGGTGCCTCACATAGTGTGTAGGTCCTGTTTCAATCGCCTGAGTGAATGGATGCATGGAAAATGAAGTTCAGGTTTGCCATTCGCTGTGGCCCAAAGACCACAGCAACGACTGCAATTTCCATCTCACGAACATCAAAGGAATAACTGTCAAGAAACGAACCACAGTACAGTATCCCAATATCACTTCTGCAATCCGACCAGTGCCACAGAGTGCAGAACTACCAGTTCCAAACCCATCTGCTGAACATGAGCTAATCAGCAAATATGATTCCAGTCATAGCCCCATGGATGATGACTACCAGGACGAATCAGGAAACAGTGGGCCCAAACCATTCAACTAGGGAGCCCTTCATGATCTCATCAGGGACCTTTATTTGTCTAAAGAAAAGGCAGAGCTTCTGGGATCATGACTAAAAGCAGCATAGCCTGCTGGAAGATGAAGTGCACATCACTATGGCACATTATCGGCATAGGCAACTGTCTGCATTTTTCAAAATGGCAAGCAACCTTTACTATTGTGATGACGTGGTGTCTCTCATGCAACAACTCTGCAAGTCTGATCCATAAAAGCCAGATGATTGGAGGCTGTTTATAGATTCAGGAAAAGACACTCTGAAAGCAGTCCTCCTACACAACCAGAATCGGCTTCCATCTGTGTCAATAGCACATGCGGAGAAGATGACCGAGAGCTATGAAACTATGAAGATTGTGCTTTCCGCTATCGAGTATGAGAAGCATCAGTGGAAAATGTGCGGGGACCTCAAAGTGATCAGCCTACTTCTGGGCCTTCAGAGCGGTTACACAAAGCACATGTGCTTTCTCTGCTTGTGGAACAGTAGAGCTAATGCCAAGCACTACGTACGAAAAGAATGGCTGGCAAAACCAAAAGATGCACCCGGAAGGTTCAACTGTCTTCACAAACCCCTTGTGGATCCAGAAAACACATTCTTGCCTCCACTGCATCTCAAGCTAGGCTTGGCGAAAAATTTTGTAAAAGCCACGGACCAAATGGGTACTGGGTTTCAATACTTGTCTATGAAGTTCAGTGGCGTGGCCAAGCTGAAAGCAGGGGTCTTGAATGGTCCTCATGTCCGCATGCTGGTTAATGATGGTAACTTCATCAAGGTATTAAACACACTGGAGAGGGATGCATGGGAATCATTCGTGAATGTCTCACAGAACTACCTTCTATGAAGAAATTGTGGCAAGCATGTTATGGAGTTATTGAGCTCTGGGCTCACGGATGTCCTTGAAGGTTCATTTCTTTCACTCCCACTTCGATTTCTTCGCAGATAACCTCGGAGACATCAGAGACAAGCACGGTGAAAGGTTTCACCAAGACATTGCTATAATGGAACACAGGTATCAAGGCTGATTCATTCCCAACATGATGGACGACTACTGCTGGATGCTACAACGTGAAGAGAGTCAGCTGAACAAGCAGAAAAGCAAAGTGCAGAAGTGTTTTTAGAACTTCATTGCTTGCTAATAAAATATGCATTGGATTTCCATACTTTTGTACCATAAATCATCACAGTATTACATGTGTGCGCCTCAATATATGTTACAAGGTCAAGACAAGTTATGCTACACTGAATATGTTTTCAGTCTGATATTCAAAAAACCTGGTCTGGTAGCACAAAATGAATATCAGATTTGAAATCAGTGCTATCAAATTAGTCAGGGACACATACTCACACATGAGAACCATTTTAGCTGTTGATCAGGGTACTAAAATGGTCTACTAAATTTGCAGAGAAGCAAGTAACCAACTCGAAGACAACCAAAATATCCAGTTTTCTTACACTGCATAACACTCTAAATCATTTAGCACACAAACTGAGATGAAATTACATAGTTTAACACACAATCACCTATATAAAACATTATAGAGAAACAAAGCACAGAAATTAATATAAAACTTACAAAATACCTCTGCTCACAAATTGCAGGCTAAATGGCAAATGTCAATGGTAAGTGAAAAATATGAGAAATACTGAGAACCTTCCAGTACTTCCTATCTAGTAAATCCCGCTTTTCAACAATATGCAGGTCTGTAGCAGAAAATGACAATACAAAGACTCAACATCTTTTTCATGGCACTTCTTCCTGACTAGCATCATACTCTTGTGTTAATCTATCATTATAGCTAAGCAATCAAGATGGTGAGATGGAAAGTCTAGGCCAAGTTAGTTTTAAAATAGTATACTATCACCATTGCAATTACCGCTGCATTGATTACCAGTTTAACCATTAGTTGCTACCACCATCACCTTCACCACCATCATCATCAAATTTCACCATTATCATCAGCACCACCAACACTACGGCTACCGCTACTACTACTACTACTATCATTATCACTTCAATATTATCACAATCACCATCACCAACACTACTACTACCATCATTACCACTATCATTTTAACAACTACTGCTACTACCACAAAAATTACTACCACAATATCTTACCACTCACCACCGACTCATTAAAGGGTGTCTAAATGCTGTTTCCTTGTAACTACCACTATAATCTCTAAAATCCTAACTACATTCACAACCAACACAGTCACAATAACCACAATAGTTATCACCACAGTCACAACAACCACTATCACCAAAATCAATACAACCATAAGCATCATAACCACAATCAGTAGTTCTACCACAATCACTACCAATACAACAAGAAGTGGTGCCAAGGCACAGCAAACCCGTCCCTGGCAGTCACTTTAGTGCTCACGTAAAACACAACAGGATATCTAGTCAAAGATGTCACATATCTAATTTGAAGTAAATCGGGTGAAAGTTGACAATTCTATGCCCATTTGAAATTTTAGGCCCGGCCCACCTGACACTGACCTCCGTACCACTGAGTGGGGGGTGACCCCCCAGATGTAGTGAGGCATGTTATAGGATGCAGATTTGACATGCACCTGTAGGTTTTGGTTTCGTGTCGGTATGATGAATTTGAAAGGAGTTATAGTGAAAAAAGATTTTTTATCCATTTTTTTTTTTTACACCTTTGGGCCTACAGCCAAGACCTTGGCCCAATCTGGCCCAAAATTTAATAAGGTCATCAGAAGGTCATAGCCCATCATCCCTGAAATTTTAGTCAAAATTGCACCAGTAGTTTTTGCGTCAAACTGTTGACAAACAGATGGACAGACAGACAAACAAGCCGAGTGAAAACTATATATATATATATATATATATATATATTTATAAATAACAGAACGGAGGAAGGAAAAACAAATGGGTAAAAAAAATAATCCATACACCAGATTACTGGTGTCCTCTGTTCATAAAATATCTGTAACAGTTAGACTTGAACAGTTGTGGGTTGAAATTTGGAGGAAAAAACTCTGGGGAAGCGAGTTCCAGAGAGATGCAGTTCGGGGAATGAAAGAATTCTGATAGGCAGAAGTTCTGCAGTATGGTTGAGTGACATTCCAGTCATGAGCGCTATCAGATGCCCGTGTAGCACGAGGGAAGGCATGGGGTGGCACCATGGACGCAACTTCGTCTGAGCATTTGCCAAAAAAATATCTGTAAAATAATGCAAGGGAGGCAACATTCCTTCTTACTTGCAGGGGAGGTAGTTTATATGTAATGGCAGGGTTGTTAATGATTCTAACAGCTTTATTCTGAATTTTGTCTAGTTGTCTTAATGCAAACTCTCCACAACCATTCCACAAGGGTGAGCAATATTCAAGCTGAGAGCGCACATGACTCTTATAAATTATAGCTAACTGCTCATCGGCGAAGAAGTTACGGACTCTGTACAATAATCCAAGTTTCTTTGAGGCGGTTTTAGCAAGTGATCTGACATGAGAGGTCCAGCTGAGGGCACTGTTAAGTGAGACACAAAGAATTTCAAAACTTTTGGAGATGGGAATATTAGTACCACTGAAGGTAATGTACGAATCTGGCAATATCTGTCTATTAGTAAACTGTATATATTTAGTTTTACTAGCATTAAAAGAGACAAGGTTGTTTTGTCCCCATTCACTGATTGAAGATAGATCTTGATTTATGGAGATGGCTGTACTGAGTTGAGAGGTAGAGATATTAGACTTTGTAAATGGATGTCTGAGTGTGAATGAACTATGCAGTGTTGAGTCATCTGCATATGAGTGAATGGGATTGTGAGTGACAGATAAGAGATCATTAATATGAACCAGAAATAGGGTTGGCGCCAGAACTGATCCCTGCGGCACGCTGGCGTTAATTGAGTGGAAATTCGAATATACATCATCTACTTTTACTCTTATTTTCCTGTCACTAAGATAAGAAGAAATCAAAGGAACAAAAGACGTTAGTCCATAGCAAGGGAGTTCGGACAGCAGGGAAAGGTGCCATACTCTGTCGAAAGCTTTAGAGATATCAAGAGCTACTGCATGAGTTTCTCCAAAAAGATCAATTGATTGATGGATGGTAAGAGTTAAGAGATTGAGTATGTCAATGGTGGATCTTTCTTGGCGAAAACCGTATTGTCTATCACTAATTAAGTTGTTGGATTCAAGATGTTTAACAATATGCTTCTTAATTAAAGTTTCAAATACCTTACCAAGAGAAGATGTGACAGCTATTGGTCTGTAATTGGAGGGGTCAGACGAACTTCCTTTCTTCGGAACTGAGTGGATATTGGCTTCTTTCCATGAATTTGGGAATAAAGAAGTACGTATGCATAGTCTGAATACTTTAGCTAGGACAGAGGCAAGTTCAGGAGAACACTTTTTCAAAACAATTGGCGGAATTCCATCTGGGCCTGGAGCTTTGTTGGTAGGTAAATTGTCTAGGATGGATTTTACGTATCTTGTCTGTATTTTAAGTGGGGCAATTTCGGGAGAATCAAGTTCCAGTACTGAGACATTCTGGCTGGTATCATCTATGGTAGAGTTTCTGGCAAAGGTACTAGCAAAGATATCTGCTTTCCAACGTGGGTCATTTGTAATATTGCCGTCTGAAGATTTTAGTGGGGGAATGGAAGATGACTTGTTAAAGTTATTATTGAAAGAATTAAGAGTTGACCAGAATATTCTATTGTCATTAGGGTTGTTAAGTAGTTTTGATGCTTGCTTTTGAAGAAAGTTTGATTTAGATAGATTTAATACAGCTTTTGCATGATTTCTAGCAATTTTAAATTGGGAGAGTGATTCAGATGTTTTTGATTTTAAGTAAGAGTTATATGCTAATGACTTTTGGGCTGTTGCTCTGGCACAACTGCCACCAAACCATTTTGGAGAGTTTGATCTTTTAGTGAATTGGTGACTTGGTATGAATAAATCCATACCAGCTAGTATTAAGTCGCAAATGTGGGACTGGGTAGAATTGGGATCACTAGAGAAGAAAGACTGCCATGGAATGTCAGCAAGATAATTTCTAAATCCATCCCAGTCTGCCCTGTCAAAGTGCCATTGGGTCACCCTGACAGGTTCAGAATGGGGAGGTGTGGGAGGGTTAACTAATGAGGCTTTGATGAGATTGTGGTCAGAGGATCCAAGTGGTGACAGTACCTCTATCCTGTATTGATCTGGATTTGTCAAGAATAAATAAATATCCATCCCCAAGCCCCTCCGGGGGGAGGGGGAGGGACGGGTAATTAAGTACCACAGTGATTAGCACCCCGAATACAATCACCAGATTCACTATCACCACCTTCATAATCACAGCCACCGTCACCACCACCACCAAAATCATTGTTACTACTGCCAGCTAACCACCACCACCACGCATAACAAGTAACTCCATACCATATCACTGCTGCCAGTACAACCACGACTAATACAAATATCGCCAATCCACCACCATCACAACTACCAAAACCATTTTATTCACCACCTCACCCACCACTACTACTATCACCATTGCTAATGCATTACAACTTATTACATCGTACTACCATCATCACCACTATCACCATCACCGCTGCCTGACACTGCCACCGATACTTTTAACCACCTCACTGCCACCGATATCACATTAACCACCGCTAATAACAATGCTTCTATGACAACCCGGATCACCAGCAGTACAATCACAACAGCTATCACAATCATCACAAACACCACTATCATCACTCCACCTCAAGAGTACCACCACTAATTCCTAAACCACTACAACCAACATCGTCACTAAAACCACTAGCACTGCTACTACGCACCCTATCAACGCTGCCACCCGCACCACCACCACCGTTAACAATAATACCACTATCAGCAACATTGCCACCATTGCTAACATCTCAGTCAACACTGCAATCCCTACTAATAAAGATATAGTTATCACAAACCTACATCATCACCCTCTGTACAGTATTATTATCACAACAACCATAACCATAACATCGTAAAACTGTCCAAGGACAATTCTGCCAAAGAAAAACTTCCCATAGCCACTACCTGCTAGAAGCTGGGCTATAAAGGGACCTTGAGGTCAAGGTCATTTTTCTTGTGCATGTTGCCTTAGGTCATCACAGTTTATACGTCCACCAAGTTTGGTGCTCTAGCTTTAAACCTTCATGGAAAATTAGGTGACATCCGGAATATTCGGAAAAGTCCCAATTTTTCACCCCAGGAGAGGTAAAAGTCACTGACCTTTCACTTTAGGTCATCAAAGTCTACAAGTACACCAAATCCAGTGGTTCTACCATTATTCTTTCATAAAATCCAGAATATCTGGGAAAATCCCAATATTTGACCCTCAGCAATCTCAGAGGATATCATCCAATTAAGGTCATACCAGGTACTTCTTTCACATCTGCTCCCCAGCAAGGGGCATATGCTGAAAAAATTTCAGCTTTCTAGCTTTAGTGGTTTCTGAGACAGCGTCAAAAATTTGGTTTTCTATGTTCCAGACAACATCCGGGGATCCAGTTAACTGAGTTCTTTCCAATTTTGCCAGATGATGCAGCCAATCAGGGGACTCAGCTGACAATGTTTGAAGGCTCTAGGGCCAGGCTAAATAGCCTCTGAGTAATGGCCATGTACTTTTTAAGAAGAATAATAAGAATATGTTTGACAATAACAACAAAACTTTCTACACGGATATTGGAAGTTTTACTTATATTTTTATTTTAATTTCTTAACAGCAGAACAGAGAAAGGAAAAACAAATTAAAAAAAAAATCCATACACCACATTACTGGTGTTCCCCATTCATAAAATATCTGTAACCGTTGGACTTGAACAGATGTAGGTTGGAGTTTGGAGGGAAACAACTCTGAGGATGCGCGTTCCAAAGAGATGCAGTTCGGGGAATGAAAGAATTCTGATAGGCAGAAGTTCTGCAATATGGGTGGGTGACATTCCAGTCATGAGTGCTACCAGATGCCCGTGTAGCACAAGGGAAGACATGAAGAGGTGGCACAATGGATGCAACTTCATCTAAGGATTTGCCATAAAAATATCTCTAAAATAATGCGAGGGAGGCAACAATCCTTCTTACTTGTAGGGGAGGTAGTTTATTTATAATAGCAGGGTTATTAATAATTCCAACAGCTTTGTTTTGAATTTTGTCTAGTTGTTTTAATGCAACCTCTCCACATTCATTCCACAAGGGTGAGCAATATTCAAGCTGAGAGTGCACATGACTCTTAAAAATTATTGCTAACTGCTCATCAGTGACGAAATTTACAGATTTTTTCACCACTCCACTTTACCGCCATAACTACCGCTGGTGCAGTTGCCTCAAGGAGTTCCTATACCCCATGTGTTACCTTCTGTCAACATGTGGCAACATTGCAGTGGTAGCATTAATATCTATGAATGAACAGGCATTCGCACCGTAACAACAGACGTGAGTGGTGGATATGTATGCCAGATCATAATGGTTGTCAGCATTATGTAAACAGGGGAGTGATCCAAATATCACCAGAAACAGTATTTATTACGCATATGGTATTACAGAATACAGTATCAATAGAAATATAAATGCTGGCATATATATATATATATATATATATATATATATATATATATCATGAAGGTTGCAGTTACAGTCATCATAAATTAGTCACTCTCACTACACCTTTACATGTGAAATGTGGGGTGTTAAGCCTGTCTCATGGATCTTGCTGTGGGACAGTTTGGAAACCTTTTTCAATCATACAAATATGGAATGATGATACACATAAATTATTAATATGTAAAACAACGCGACATGAAAGGGGAAAAATTAAAATTTTATGAATAGGAATATACTGGACAGGTGTTGCTTCTGAGCGATGTAGCTCAAATCACTATCTGACAACTCCAATATGACTAGAAGTAAATGAATCAAGAGCCGTCAGAAACCACCCGACAGATGTTAAGGCAATGGTAATATGATATGGGATACCTGGTAAGGAATATATTTATGGAAATATATACAAACCGATGCACTGATCAATCAGTGAAACAAGACATTAATGTTTACGATATAGTGTTAAATAAATTATACATAAAAATAATTAATTCATTAATAATAACTTCAGGTTCAGCTGAAGATGCTACATGAGCATATAATTTAACAATGCAAATCGATTTTTCTTTACTTCCTTTGTAGTCAACCAATCAATCAATCACTTTCTGTGGCACCCCATGGGATGCACAGGGCCTCGATGAACTCTCTCCACCAATATCTGTCTCTTACCATCTCATTCAGGTCAGATCAACACTCCTCCCCTACTTCTCTATTCACTGTCCTTAACTAGGTTTCCCTCGGCCTACCTCTGCCTCATCTTCCTCTGGCAGTCCATTCTGGCATATCCTGCATTCTTTTCTACATATGTCCCACAGCTATTTCCAGTGAGACAGTCTCACATTTTCATCAACTGGTTCCACTTTTCAGTCAGACCTTTGTATCTACTGCACCGTATATGTGTGCTGTTTGTATGCTGCATTTAACTGTTAAATATTTAAGGGAGGAGGGGGTGAGATTTCTACTTGAGTTTTGGGTCAGTGATAGGGGGATCTCACTTCTGTAATACGATAGTATAAGGTAAAGTTAGAATGAAAGAATGATTTTTGAAGACGTGAAACCTACTGCTCCTTTATTATTCAAGGGGTTGTTTTTATCTATTGTAATTTTTTATTTTAAATGTTAGCAAATTCTGTATAAAGTTCTCGAAGCAAAATTGAAAGAAGAGGTCAAGACTCCCCTCCCCCAACAGTTATTTTCTGTTACTGTTAGGTCTTTCTTGACTTTTTTTTTTTTCTTTTTTTTTTCGATAGATGTTATGTTGATGGTCAAACAGCTACATATTTTATCTTAACTAATAAGTATGATTTCATTCGCAGTTTACTATTTGTTGTGTGAATACCAATAATTTACATGTCACAAATCTAATCTTGTGGTAAGTAATATAACGCCACCAAGTCTGCTGATGTGAGTGCTGACACGTATTGGTTGTTCCTAGAGTACCTACTGTATATACCGGGAGAGTAGCAACATAGGGGATACGAGACGCTCAGCTGATGGCCGCCATTTTCTTGCCAAATTCGCGCGCCGCCTGACTGAGACTCAGGCGCAGGCATTCGGTTAGCGTTAATGTTTTTTTGGTGCTGAGAGTGGGTGTGATGCCGGGCTGTTCTGCCTATGGGTGTGCCAATCGACCGGAGAAAGGCTTTAAAATGTTCACATTTTCTTCTGATCCAGAACGAAGGAAATTAGGGAGGAATAAAGTCAATCGTCTGGGGTGGGAACCAACTTCTAAATCAGTCTTATGTGAGGTACGGTATACTTAATGAATGTTTTAATGTAATTTGCTGGGAGTTTGTTCCTCTCTGCCGTAGAAATAAATGAACTGTCGGTGTAAGAGGGAACCACTAAAGTAGAAAAGAGTATCAGGACGGGTTAATCATTGAGAATGAATTTGCGTAAGTGATGACTCACAAATTCACGGTTTTTTCATACTATGTTGATATTAAGTTGTTTATGGTTGTTTACGCATATCTTGCATATGTATTATTATACTTCCTGTTCATATGCGTGCATTGTGTTACTTGTGTATTATGCCTACGTGGGAAAAAGGTATTATTCACAAAATAATAGTGCGCTCTTCATACCAAGGTAGCCTACCATTATACCATCCTACTTTTATACTATCGTATGCTACTGTTCATATGTGTATGACGTTTACCTTTAGTGTGTTTATTATCACATGTCTTGTGTTTTTATGCATATTCTTATGTGCATTATCCGTACAGAATCTTTTGATGTGTATTCTACATGTACTCTTATTATTATTTCGTGTGTTGTGACAATACGTGGAACGTGCATCGTGTTTTTTTTCGTGTTACTGTATACGTGTACTACGTGCATTTTATGTACTGTATATTATGTGGACGTGTACCTACGTGACTCTTCAGTCAACCGTCTATGAATGTTACAAGTTTCTAAAGGGTCCAGTATAACATACAGTTTACCTGAGAGTACCTATATAGGTACTCTAGTTTACTTCTAGTGTTATCATTGGTTACTTAGAAGCTGTAACACTTTTTCACGTGAGTCTGAAGTCAGCATATTAACCTTCACTGATAAAGGTCAGCAGGACTTGTCAGTGACAGAGAGTGATTCTTTGTACAACTTTATAGGCTACTGTGTTCACAATGTAAAAAACACGGAGACCACCTGTGACGAGTGCCTGGGAGATGTAATATCATCACCCCATCAGACAGCTCATAAAGCAGCAGACCTCGCTTTACTCAAGGAATACAAAAAAGGAGGACTTATAAAGTATATGAGATGCTGCATAAAGTCGAGCTGATGTTCAGGAAAGGTCAGTGTGATTTGACAGGAAAGGATAACATTAAGAAAACCCTGATGAATGAAGCAGTAAACCTAACCAAAAATTATGATATTCCTACCAGTCACAACCTCAAAAACAAACTTCTAAGCAAGTTTATCAATGCTCGCTTGCATTTCTACTGCAAAAAGATTAATGAAGGAAAAAGAAACACAGAAGAAAAATACAGAACTCAGTAAAAGTGTAGCCATGAGAAAACTTGTACAGAATGTAATCAAGTCCTGTCCCTCAACAGGTTACTGCTATAATATAGTATATTGTTAAATATTCATATAAACATTGATTGTAAGCATCCTACTTCTCATTCATCATCTTCTCTTATATTATGCTTTCGTCAGTATTTATAGCAACTATCACCGGCAGGAGAGAGAGAGGACAGCAGGTCGCCAGGGAGTCGGTGCACACCGCGCGTTTGACAGTAAAATGGCGTCCTAACGGGGAGTAGTCGCTACTCTCAGTATATAGGTACTCTAGTTGTTCCTTGTGGCTGACTGCGTAGAGGAATGGTGAGGAGGCTGACACTGTTCCCGCCACCGCTGCTGGTCGTTTAGACAATTCATGGCTGTTTTATTTCTGTATTTATTAATTTATTTTATAAACAGACCTATATTTAATGAGGTGGTGATCTGTTTTTTGTCTTCCGGTTCAGGAATTATGATCCATTCTTCCGTTCCTGAATGGTGTCAGCTTCAATTTCATCAATTTTATTCCAAATTATGATACGTTTTTCGAGTGAGCCTAAATTGTTGACTATTAGTTTAACCCTTCCATGTAATCCTTCACAATTAATTCTATATTTACACTTAGTGTTATATGCAAATCCAACAATATATATATATATATATATATATATATATATATATATATATATATATAGAGAGAGAGAGAGAGAGAGAGAGAGAGAGAGAGAGAGAGAGAGAACAGAGGAAGGGAAAACAAATGAATAAAAAAATAACCCATACACCAGATTACTAGTGTTCTCTGTTCATAAAATATCTGTAACAGTTAGACTTGAACAGCTGTAGGTTGAAGTTTGGAGGGAAACAAATCTGGGGAAGCGAGTTCCAGAGAGATGCAGATCGGTGAATGAAAGAATTCTGATAGGCAGAAGTTCTGCAATATGGCTGAGTGACATTCCTGTCATGAGCGCTACCAGATGCCCGTGTAGCACGAGGGAAGGCATGGAGAGGTGGCACCATGGACGCAACTTCGTCTGAGCATTTGCCTTAAAAATATCTGCAAAATAATGCAATGGAAGCAACATTTCTCCTTACTTGTAGGGGAGGTAGTTTATTTGTAATGGCAGGGTTGTTAATTGTTCTAACAGCTTTGTTCTGAATTTTGTCTAGTTGCTTTAATGCAACTCTCCACATCCATTCCACAAGGATGAGCAATATTCAAGCTGAGAGTGCACATGACTTATAAATTACAGCTAACTGCTCATCAATGAAGAAGTTATGGACTCTGTACAATAATCCAAGTTTCTTCCACGCAGTTTTAGCAAGTGATCTAACATGAGAGGTCCAGCTGGGGGCATCGTTAAGCGAGACGCCGAGAATCTCAATACTTTTGGAGATGGGCATATTAGTAGCACTGAAGGTAATATACGAATCTGGCAATATCTGTCTATTAGTGAATTGTATATATTTAATTTTACTAGTATGAAAATGAGACAAGGTTGTTTTGTCCTTATTCACTGATCGTTGATAGGTCCTGATTTATGGAGATGGCTGTACTGGGTTGAGAGGTAGAGATATTAGACTTTGTAAATGGCTATCTGAGTGTGAATGAACTATGTAATGTTGAGTCATCTGCATATGAGTGGATGGGATTGTGGGTGACACATATGAGATCATTAATATGAACCAGGAACAGGGTTGACGCCAGAACTGATCACTGCGGCACGCCGGCATTAATTGAGTGGAAACTGGAATATACATAATTTATTTTTACTCTTATTTTCCTGTCACCGAGATATGAGGAAATCAAAGGAACAAAAGACTTTAGTCCATAGCAAGGTTGTTTGGACAACAGGGAACGATGCCATACTCTGTCGAAAGCTTTAGAAATATCAAGGGCTACTGCATGAGTTTCTCCATGTAGGTCAATTGATTGATGGATGGTATGAGTTAGGAGATTGAGTACGTCAATGATGGATCTTTTGTGGCAAATACCATATTGTCTATCACTAATTAAGTTGCTGAACTCAAGAAGTTTAACAATGTGCTTATTAACCCATCACATCCCGAGCTATTTCGCACCTCTGATACCCCCCTGTCCCGAGGTATTTTCGATTTTTTTTTTTTTTTTTTTTTTGCTAAAACCTCTGCTTTTGGTGAGAAACATCGAAAATTCATGGAGAAATCGCTCACCTGAGGTTTAAAATACTCGATCTAGGTACCAGTACCTCCTTACCTGACTGGGTTTTCTAACAGGCTGGCACCAAAGAAAACGAGTTCTATGGGAGGGTAACTATTTCACACCACTCATAAACGGTATTTATTTATTTACTTGGTACGAATTTATATGTAGTACAAGAATATATTGGTTTTCAAACAGTAATATAGGCATTATAAGCATTGTTTCACTCACTAACTCATCACCATACCTGACCTTCTTTTGCCACATTACCTGATCATTATTTCTGACTGTTTCTTCCTCTAATGCTATGTAAACTTTGTCCTCCACATTGTCATCGATTGGGGAATCACTGTGGCCCTGAATGTCTTTACTGGCCAGGTCACTGGTAACAGGTGAATTGCCGAGACAATGGCGTGAGAGGGGGAGGGGGGAGGATATGTGGTGTAAGGCATTGTCCCTGCTTGGCATCTTGTAGAGGAATAGAGGAAGGTGTCCCGTGTATACATACGAAAAATCACGCGTGGAAATTGAAAATTGTGCACATTATGGACCTTGCAATTGCATGACATACCAGTACGTTGCCAGGACTGGCAAATGCAAAGTGTTGCAATGTGCCCATACGTCGATGGGACGGGGCGGATTAATTAAAGTTTCAAACACCTTACCAAGAGAAGATGTAACAGCAATTGGTCTGTAATCATGATTATGGGGTCAGAGGAACTTCCTTTCTTCGGAATTGGGTGGATATTGGCTTCTTTTCATGAATTTGGGAATGAAAAAGTACGTATGCATAGTCTGAATAATTTAGCTAGAACAGAGGCAAGTTAAGGAGAACACTTTTTCAAAACAATTGGCAGAATTCCATCTGGGCCTGGAGCTTTGTTGGCTGGCAAATAGTCTGTATTTTAAGTGGAACAATTTCGGGAGAGTCAAGGTCTTGTACTGGGATGTTCTGGCTGGCATCCTCTATCGTAGATTTTCTGGCAAATGTACTATCAAAAATGTCTGCTTTCCCAAGCGGGTCATTTGTAATGCTGCCATCTGAAGAATATAGTAGGGGAATGGATGATGACTTGTTAAAGTTATTATTGAAAGAATTAAGAGTTGATCAGAATATTCTATTGTCATTAGGGTTGTTAAGTAGTTTTGATGCTTGCATTTGAAGAAAGTTTGATCTAGCTAGATATATTACAGCTTTTGCCTGATTTCTACCAATTTTAAATTGAGAGAGTGATTCAGATATTTTTTATTTTAAGCAAGAGTTATATGCTAATGACTTTTGGGCTGTTGCTCTGGCACAGATGCCATCAAACCATTTTGGAGAGTTCAGTCTTTTAGTAAACTGTTGACTTGATATGCATAAATCCATACCAGCTAGTATTAAGTCGCAAAATGAGGGACTGGGTAGAATCGGGATCACTAGAGAAGAAAGACTGCCATGGAATGTCAGCAAGATAATTTCTAAATCCATCCCAGTTTGCTCTCTATCTCTCTCTCCATATATATGTATATACATATACTGTGTATATATATATATATATATATATATATATATATATATATATATATATATATATATATATATATATATATATATATATATATATATATATATATATATATATATATATATAAATATATATATATATATATATATATATATATATATATATATATATATATATATATATATATATATATATATATATATATATATATATATATATATATATATATATATATATATATATATATATATATATATATATATATATATATATATATATATATATATATATATATATATATATATATATGTATATATATATATATATATATATATATATATATATATGTAAACATATATATATGTAATTATATATATATATCTGTAAATATATATATGTAAATATACATATATGTAAATACATATACATATATCTATCTATCTATCTATATATATATATATATATATATATATATATATATGTATCTATAAAAAAAAATATATATATCTATATCTCTATATCTATATATATACATATATATATATGTATGTATATATATATATATATATATATATATATATATATATGTATATATATATATATATATATATATATATATATATATATATATATATATATATATATATATATATATATATATATATATATATGTATATATATATATGTATATGTATATATATATATATATATATATATATATGTATATGTATATATATATATATATATATATATATATATATATATATATATATATATGTATTATATAGCGTTCCCTTCAAGAGAAAAACAAAATACAGTAGACAGCCAAGTTCAAGATCCGATCATTACAAGATGCCTGGACACATTGCGTTTGAAAGACTGGAGATCATAGGCAGCAGGAAGTACAGACAGAGGGAGACAGTTCCAGAGTTGACCTGTTGCATAAATGAAGGACTGGGAGTAATGGTTAACTCTTGAATTAGAGAGTTGGACTGAAGAGGGATGAGAGTTTGCTGCTAGATGGGTGCTATGCACCTGTCGTAGAAGTGGAGGAATGCATGCCGACAGTTCAGAGGAGCAGTGACTATTAAAATAAAGTAGCGATAGAAAAGAGATAAAGATGCAACAGTGTGGCGAAGAGACAGAGGTTGAAGGGAGTCAGAAAGAGGAGGAGAGTTAATGAGACGAAAAGCCTTTGACTCCACCCTATTGAGAAGAGCTGTATGTGGGGAGCCTCCCCACACATGAGAGTTGTACTCCACACAGGGGCGGATAAAACCCCTGTATAGAGTCAACAATT